>NC_142369.1:14905000-15250000 GCF_059441005.1 Hippichthys cyanospilos | reverse complement strand
GCTTTGTTTCCTCGTTTAGTCCATAACTTGTCAGAAAAGTGGTTATTTTCCAATTATCCATTAAGATAATTTACCAAAAATAAGCATTGATTGATTAGTTGTCGATTAATCATCGCACCTCTACATACGGTCAGACGCAACTTTTTACCTGAATTGCCCATAGGTGTGAAAGTTTGTCTTTCTTGCTTAATGACTGTTGGTGCGGTACAGTACTTTTATTTGGATTCAGTGTTAGTATTCACGTGCTTCGTGTTATAGTTGACTTGCAATGGTATTATTTTCATGAACATTAGGAACTGCTACACGACTGTATTTTAATATTAGTGACTAAGGCGCAGTCTGAGCACTCAGCAGCGTGGCCACATGACAGCAAAGGAGAAGGTGTAAAAGAACATCTCAAAACGTCGGCTTAAAGGAGCAATTAGTTGATATTTTTGAACAAATCGGAGAGACGGGTTCCCTTATTAACTTTGTAAAGGCAGAATTCTTGACTCTATTGGCCCGAGGGCACATCAATGTAATTCTATCAAATTGTACTGAAAGGAGCTAAACTCAACCCAAAAGACAAAGACGTGTGCCCTTACAAACACTTCCTCTGAGGCAATGTGCACAAACGGGTGAGCTAAGTGCTCCATGACTGCCTCCTCCTGTCGACAAGGTAACAGGCCAAACAAACACCAGCATGGGACTTCCTATTCGGGGCGATTGTCTTCATAGGATATGAAGGATTCAACTTATTGTTATTTGTCAGAATGGAAAATAGTAACATTTACCATTATCAACAGACCCGCTGCTAATTTAACTGCGTTTCCGATTCCTCAAGGACAAATGGATGTATGAATGACATCATCCAAGACAGCCATGCTGATGTTTGCTTTACCGCGATGCATCCAATGTGCATTGCAGCAGTCTCAATGCAACTTGTAGTTGTGGTCCCATGTGAGTAGATCACCTGACTTAAATGACCAACTTTGTTCCCCCGTGGCCAGCACAGAGTCACGACACGGGTCCCATTCACTCTTTTTTTTTTTTTTTTTTTTTTGGCATATAGACGTTCAAATCAGCCATAACTAAACTGCTTTTAAGCGAAATAAACCTACAATATGTGCATTATTATAAGACATTAAATAAAATAGTAGGAAAATAAATATAATTCCAAGAAGGCTTGTTTTTTGTTAAGATTTTCTTTTTAAATAGTCCCAAAATCTCAACCCCGGGGGAAGCGAGTGTGCGTCGTTCAGCACGGACTCGGGCGCCTCGCCCTCAGTTAAGCGACATAAACATAGTGCCTTTGACGCCACGGAGCTCAACAGTCATATGCATTGTAATGATATAATGGACAGATTTGGCATAATGAGCTTCATGATGATTGTGAACAACACGTCACTACTAATGGCTACATCTGTCATCAGAAAACAAACGTCATCATAATATATGTGCTAGAACTGTACACTAGTATTTTGGTATCTCATGAATAGCATTCAGGGCAGTTTTGATGTGTTTTGTTTTGTTTTGTTTGTTTGTTTTTTGGTCAGTTTAAGGTAACTTCTCAAAGGTTCTGATGACCACGCTCTCTTCGTAGAAGGCTAGCTATGGCTGTCTCAGAATACCTATAGGATACAGTACATGTATATCATTGTTAAAAAATACAAGTGAAGGTGACCTTCACATCTCATGCTCACAATTTGACTGGTCTCACCACTAAAATATTTGATACATCTAAAATACCCCACCCCCACCCCCATGGATGAATCAATACATCTATCAATGGATGAATTTTACTTGTGCTTAGGGGGTGTCATAACATGGATAAAAGTGATTCTATGGGTCGCAGAAGACTTTCAGGGACCCCAGAAAATAATAAGTTCAATTTGCAGCATTAAAGTGGTGGCATCCAAAGTGATACGCCAAGTGCAGACCCTACTTGTGCTCAGGAGCAGTGATTCTCAAACTGAACTGTAGCTTGGAAGTCAGCAAAAATAATTTGCAATAAATTATGTTGCATCATTAATCATTTAAAAAAAGCCATTATTGTGGTATGTCAGAAAAGTTCTGGGAGTGGGATGAACACTCGATATACGGTATTTCTATTACCATTCCCTCCTTTGACAGCCAGATGCTAAACCGGCACATCTACAAATGATCATCCAAAGGACCCGTTTAAAGATGTGGATAACATCAAGATGGCCTTCCAGGAGTCAGCTTGGCAAAAAAGGCTGGGAAAGTGCACTAGACAATCACACCAGTCCTTAAACCTTTCTGACACACAACTCCCAAACTTAGATTCAGCTTGACTTTTTGATATATATATATATATATATATATATATATATATATATATATATATATATGTGTATATATGCTTTGTGTGTGCAGTAGATGTAGAGTGAACAAGGCTGCAGGAGGGATGGACGGATGCAGGTGGGGACGGTCTCTCAAGCCTTAAACGTAGGATATACAATATAGCGACAATCAACTCTAGGGGCGGTCCGGCATTCCCTGGAGGTGCGTACTTGTATAACTTCCAGTTGAGTGTAGGAATGAACGTGTTCACCCCGAGGGAATAGAGGAGCGATTTGGACTTGAGTGCAAAGAAGAAGTTAGGAGCTGTCACTGGCTGAGCGCTTTTTGCCAAAATGACTGGCCACGTCTCTGTTTCGTAGATTAGGCTGGATCTTGTACATATGGGGGCCCACGGACCAGCGCCAGCTCCCGCGGGTCTCGGCTCCTGTCGGGGTGGCCGCGGCTGCCGCCGCACCAGCTGTGGACGCGCACGGCTTGTTCTGCAGGAGCTGTATGAGCATGGTCATCTCCGGTCCCATCCGAGACACCACGCTGGCCCTGACGCGCTCGACCGTGTCTTCATCACAGTCCATCAGGCTCTGCAGCAGCTTCCCGTAGAACCTGAAGCCAGAAAACCACAGTCACTAACAAGGACGAGGGGGTGCTGGAGTCTCGTCCAAACGTCCAAATTCACTAACCCGATTACCTTTCGTAAAAACTCGGACAAACAGGACACGCCGTTGAATTCAATTTCCCTGCTTCCCGGTTGCATTGAGCAGATGGTAACCAAAACATGCAAGTGAATACAACGTCAGCCATCTGTTATGCTACATAAATCCAGGTCAAAGGGGCATTCGGTGTACAACATTTACATTTGCTGAACCAACAACAGATTTTTATGCTACTTTTGTGGTGCGGACTCTCCAAACGAGAGCACGAAGTAGGGCACACATGGCCAATAGCAGTGAGGATGTCAACGTCCTACTGGCGTCTAATGCGACCACTTTTGTTCAGTAATGAGTAACCTGCGATAACATTTTGTGAGTTCCGATCCAATTATCAGATCAAAGATAATTAAACACTGATAGTGAAACAAGATAATTAATTTAGACAATGAAATGACTTTTGTGGCAAAATGATTTGCCCAAAACGGTTAAAACTTAGATAATCAACACAAAACCACACTTAGCACTGTAAGTGGTTTAGTAAGTCAACAGCCAAAATCAATTTTAGTTTCAGAATGTCAAGAAAAGTTTTAAGAAAAAATATGGATTGAACCTTAACAATTGAACGTGAATGTGCATTAATACAAGGGAGCAACACAAATAAGTAAACAGTAAAATTATTATTATGAGATACAGACATTTTCAAGTGTTGATGCAGGTGGCAAATGCATGTTCACGTCAGGGATTATTAGGATTTGTTCGAGGTCACATTTGTCCTTAAGACGTTCTTTAAGAACATTTTAAGAAAAATTGCAACCTTGAACCAAGCCTGACAAGAACAAAAGAGCCACAACCTTTGTCGGCACTCTCCAACATTTGGAGCTTTAATGCGTACAAAAAACAACCAACCTGTTAGGTGCTAAGTTGCTGTGATGAGTTTAGTGCCACAGTAGCTTTGTGTGCTAATATTGATGTCTGTATGTAGGGCTAATATTGTCTTTCCGTGTACACCTCTAAGTTGTGTCTGATAGCGTGTGAGACTTGAGCAACTGCTGAATTTAACAAATCAAGTAATTTATGATCTAAACCTGGGCTACGTTCACACTGCAGGGTGTGATACTGTTCTGACTTTTTGTTGAATCCGATCTTTATGTACTCGCTCACATTACAAAAACAAATGCCGCTTTTAATGTGAACGAAATGCATTTGCGAATGACATGCACAGAAAGCGACATCATGTGGCACCGCGTTTATGTGGAGGCTCAATTAAGAATGACAGCAGAGCTAGGCAATAGAAGTTGGAAAAAACTTTGGGGACAGGAGACGGTGCTGTCATAGCTCCTCAATTTCTGCAGATGTCCAGTGAAGATGTCATATAATTGCAGCATGTAATAACTGGATGAATGACGACTATCACCGCAAACGGGCACAATATGGGGGTACTCACCTATTCGGGAAGTGGCTCGGCAGTTGGGCCACCTCACCGATAGCGTCGGGATTGGTCCGGGCAATGGTGCAGATATCCAGCTTGCTGTAGCACTCCTCCTGTACTTCGGATATCATTCTTTGGAATGTGGAGCAGCGACGGATGGTCGGGAACACCTTGGAGGTGATGCCATTGGCAATGCACTTGAGGCTCTCTTTCACGAACGCTTTACCCTGTAGAAGAAAAACTGTACTGAAAAAAATCTACTGTGGTGCATTGACTTATTGTTGTTCACTTATGCTTGGCATCCCTGTGTCTTACAAGACTGTAGTATATGTGCCAATTGTTCTGTAACTGAGTGTGTGTGACATTAAAAGGCCTATTGAAGGATGTGGAGTCAGTGAATGGAAGTGTAGAGTCGGCCTCCAAACACACTGTGGTCCACACTACCAGTGGTGCGGCTCGGAGCTAATCAGCTGGCTCGGGAAAAAGATTCCTGAGGTTTTGTAAACTCACAAATACGTGAGAATTGTAGACAATTGCAGGCAAGGTTACTCCCTAATCAGCGCAAAGTAACTTTGGATGAAAAAAGCATAACAGAAAATGCTCTGATTCAAGAAACGCTGAAATCACATTTGCAGTGGTACCCCTAGGTCAGTGGTTCGTAACCTTTAACATTCAAAGAAGCATTTTTACCCGATTTCCATGGATAAGACAACACTGGGCGCCACAAACACTTCATTAAATCTGAAATAGTTTCAAGAAAAGCACAAGCAGATTGTCCCAACGTTTGAATCCATCCTTGTTCACATGCAGGTGCATTAAGATGACATTTATTCTATGTTAAAAATCCTTCAAGCGCTTTAGTTTTTGATGTTCGGTTAATCTTACTTTGAAAATGTGTGCTTTTCATCTGGAATGCCGCGTTTTATTTCCATTTTCTGTTTTTACCTTCCTGAAACCGTTTGGCTGTCTCGCATCGCGTTTTGTCGCACCAAACACGTCCTAAAGAGGTCGTCCTATCACCCAATAACGCAAACTTCATTGACTGCATTTAAAATGCATCGCTTCTTACGCCGTCCACGTAGTCGATCTGAACCAAGCATTACTTATTTTCTCAAACCGCGGTGAGTCGCAAGATAAGGATGAAAAAGGATCATGCGGCTCCGGAGCCACAGGTTGCCGACCCCCGCCATAAATGTTTTCTATTCAGCAACTGCAGAATATAGATTGTGCGCTTTTTTAATGCTTTTGCTCAAACCCGATAAACTGTTAAATCTCACAAACCTGCTGAAGTCCCTGCTAGGGGTAATCGTATCTTTATTTGATACCCGCTGTTAATGGTTTGAACACTAATTCGTGACAAAAGTGGATTAGGTGACTCGAGCACCAACTGAAAGCCCAGAACTGAAAGCCACTGCTGGTCACTGCTTTTTAGGAATCAAACCTCTGTCTCATTTGTGATGACTACTTGGGCCTCTACCCAATGGTGTTTTATTGCGGGTCATTATATGACTTTTGCCTTAATTACAACTCACGAATCCGGGTATTTTCCTTGACATTCTCTTTGATTTTTTTATATGTCGATTTTACAATACAGCGGCACAGAAGGAACTGGAGTCATAAGTCAGGACACCACTGCTCTGTATATTTTCATAGCCGTACGGCTGTGAGTGGCGGTGTCAGTGGAGGGAGTGTAAGCGTATACCTGAGTGTCAAATTTAGCAGCACTGTACAGGAAGGACTTGCAGATGTCATGCATGCCATCTGTGTCGCACGTTGAGTTTTCCAGGCAGGCGAAGGCCCCGCAGCCAACTTGGAGGGCACTGTTGAGACAGCGTGCCACATCTGCTGTGGGCACAGAGATGATGATGAGGATCCATCAGCGTTGCAAGCCAACAGTCGCTCGACTGCACACTCTCACTACAGTTGCCAGGCTCTGGGCGGCAAAAATGCGTCCGACAAAAGAGAATATTCAATCCATCATGCTGTGGCGCTTTACAAAGGACATGTAGCCGCGAGGGGCAAAACTGCAGATTGGACACCTTGGAGCTCCCAGAGGCTCTGACACTTTTTGGCGCCGCTTAGCTTTTACCTTGGCGGGATCTATAGTTTTCACTTGAGCTTTTGGACCAACGGCACCAGAAATACCAAAGCCTTTCCTGAGAATTGTTGGCGTGCCTTTCGACACGCATAAACTCACACACACACATACACACGCCGTTCTGCCACCAGCCTCTGTCTTCAATTATTTTTGCACCAACTGGTAATTGTCAAACCACATTTTAGGACTCCGACCACTTCAGTATTCAAGACTAGAGAGTCGCCACACGGCACAGTCCAGGCAAATATGGATCACGACATAATGGAAGTCAGGACGCATCCACGAGGCACAGCCCCGCTCGGGCCATGCAAAAGGATGATACATGCATCTGTCAGTTTGTCCGTTTGTGCATCCGCCCATGTTCTAGGTCTCAAGTCAGTTGGAGACTATTTGACTGGCTTAGGACTGGTCAAGGTCTAGTTGCAGGGCACAATTATTTCGAATAATAAGTTCGAACCATTCAGGTATGCATTTTTCCCAATGGACAATTTAGTGCCTTTAACCCCCAGGAACAATCAGTAGACTGCATTAATAAAACAAATATTCATGCTTTACAACCATAAAACCTTTGACGTTAGAAGCAGCAACAAAGTCTTAATAAAAAAAAAAAAAAGAAAGAAAAATAGGGTTAGACGATATCACTGTTTTCCAGACAGATTCCAGTACAAATATCCGAGTACTCGGTGATACCGAAGACTAATACCTTTGATAAATCAAAATTTATATCAAATCAATGACACATTAATTTAAAAAAGACTTTTTGTTTAATTGTGACAAAAAGCAACACAGTTGATCCACAATAGAGAGTTATTATAAAGGACAGCTTTTTTTAAATGTAGGATATATTTAAGGTGCAGTATAAAGTCATAAAGCAAAGTGCATATAATACATTCACCTGTTAAATACATTACAAATTAGTCCAAAAAATTCAAAGTGTCCCCAAACGTGTGAGCTATATATACCTTAAAAAAAATAACAACAAAAACATTGATTGTTATCTTTTGTTTTGTAAATTTTTTTTTTTTTTTTTTTTTTTTTGCTTGTGGAGGTGTGCCCACCAGAAAAGGAAACCATTTTCAAGGTAGCTGTGTGCGCAGGTGAAATTTAGGGAATGAGACGGTAAAAAAGAAGAAGGTGTTCAAATTAAATTGACCTTTTGTTCAACTGGCAAGTTTTGTCTCGGTCCGTCCTTCATCGACCACGGTAACAAGCGTGTCAATTACATCCTTCTGGTACAGTTCATCACAGTCGCTTAAAACGTTGGCTTAGCCTTTCCTCTCATATTTTTAAAGTTGATGATATTTTTAATAAATGCCCAAAGGCAAGAAAGAAACAAACTCTTTGTTTTGGTAATGAATTTATTTTATAAGAGAAGCAAGGTTATCCTGGACTGGTCGGCATCCTATCACCTCCATTAGCGTATACGTATTTTATTTAAAAAAGTGACAAAGGGGTCCCAGCCCATTTAATTCATAAATGATGCAATCTTTGACAAGATTGTGCTACGGCATTTGGATGGCAAAGTTTAAAGGATAGCAGTTTGGGAAGTGGATAGCATGACTGCCCAACAGTTGTGAGGGTCTGCATTTGATTCTCAGCCTTCCTCTGTGTGGAGTTTTTTTTTGTAGTTTGGACTGTTTTGTATGCTTTTTGTGAGTTTCCTCTTGGTCCCAAATAGCGAGAACCTACACATGTGCGAATGATTGTTCATATGTGCCCTGTGATTGACTGGCAACCAGTTCAGAGTGTAACACGCCTCTTGCTCAAAGTCAGCTGGGGGATGTGGACTCACTACGTATGCAGTAAGAATCATACAAATGTGTATATAATGAAAATTCACATCGTCTATACTTGCGGCTTCCTCTGTACTTGAATTTTCATGAAAACATTTTTTAAGCAATTTCACAGCCGGTCTGGTTGGATGCTCACTCAAGCTGTTGGTTGTCCACCCATGTTACAACCAATTAGTGCAGCTCACGCTTAAATGGTCCGTTTTAATTTCCATGCACAAACTGAGTTAATGGTCAGCTTTTTTTGTATAATACAAAGGCACAATATTAGTACATAGGGGAGCTATGCAGCACTAGCAGGTAAGCTCATCTGTTGCCGGCTGGACACCGGCAACCAGGATATAGCCTAAAATAAATAAATAAATAAAACGCACAATTCATTGCACTGCAAAACGACTGCACAGGCCTAAATGATCATAATGAAAGAAGAAATGTGCATGTGAGCGAGCAAGGCAAGGCTGGCACACACGCACTGTAAGAGATAGATGCAGAAGCATGTGTGTGCTACTTACAAGGGCTGTTGGCCGAGAAGCGTGGTCTCCTGGACGAATAGGACTCGTTGTGATCTAGCTCGTATGCAGATGCGTTGAGCAGCATCAGGAGGAAAAGTCCCGTCCTCAGAGGCATCGTCTTCCCGGCGAAGATGTCACAAGTGACCGCAAAGAGACGACCGAGCCTCCGCGGGGAATTCATTCACCAATAATTTCAGTTACAAATTCAAAATTCAAAAGAAAACTCAAGAAAAGAAATAAAGAAGAGCTAAGTGGAAAGAAATTAATGGGGAGTGTGGCTGCTCTTTTACGTAGCTGCACTACTCCTCACTGTGCTTTGGACTCGCATGACAGGCAGACGGCACCGATGCTTAGTCGGAGCTTCAGCCTGCTCGCTTTTATATAGGAGCTCTGAACACCACGAGCTGGACGCCTGCGCCAATCACGAGGCTGCGTTCAAGAACCGGCTCCTGCTCCACTGCTAATTGACAAAAAAAAAAAAAAAAAAACCTTATTCATCACGCCGGCCATCGGGAAAGATGATGCATTCATCTTTTTTTATTAGAAGCGTAGTCATCATCAACCGTGTCATCCAGATACCGACACTACACGGACTAAAGTATCGGGAAACCTACTATAAAGGCAGGAAATATGGATACAGTACAAGGATTTGAATCCACTCTTGTCCTACTTTGCTGGAAGAACGGTAGTCTGTTTCAATGACTTTTTATTCTAGAGGGCTTTTTGCACGTTTTTTTTCCTTGCTTTTGTGTTTTTCTCATACCACGTTAGGTGTCACTTTCATCCATCCATCCATCCATCCATTTTCTGGTGTGACCTCGCACAAACCCTAACGAATCCGTGACGTGAACATGCATTTGCCACCCTTCCATTTCCCCTGATGAGATGAATGCAAAGACCATTAGTCTGTTCCTAACCCCTTATAAAACCACAAAAAACACCCACGTAAAAACAAAAACAAACACAACCCCCCCCCCCCCCCCACACACACACACACACACACACCTATTATACTTGGTAAATGAATGTAAATAATTTAATGGATTGGACATTGTGATAAATATACTGTGCAAAACCTTTTGTGTGCACACCTTCGCCCCCAGGGAGCAGTATTATGTACACAAACAATGGCCACAATTGTATACACGGGTGCAGTAATATGCAAGTATTGTTATGTTCTCATGTCTACATGTGTAGCTTCACCATTTGTGTCAATATGTTTGTTGGAGAATGTTTTAGAACTGCAGCATTGATGCTCTTTTCTCTAGTGCTGTTTTGCATTGTGCTAGTATAAGGCTTTGGCTTTTGCCTGATGCAAAGCCAGACAATTGCATGTATGTATGCAAGTATGTGGTTGTTTTCAAAACACAGCATCTAATTCTCTTTGCCATGGGAAAAGACTGCTCTGAAATTAGAACAACCCGGAAATCAACCAGTGTCACTGAACGGATTAGCCGCTGCCCACCATATTCAAATGACTTATGATTTTATCTGGTGACATTTCTCACAGCGATGATTCCTTTTGTTGCTGTAGGTTATCAACTTATCTTCGTGTTGAGCATTGTTAATGTTGAGTGCATATCGCGTCTTCCGTTGACCTCCTTTTCAAGAAGTCCACCAACTTGCGAAGGCACGTGTCTGCACACAGAGGAAGATGTGTGGGACTTGACCGTTTATCTCACGCCTCCGCAGCAGCACAGCAGACAGAATGAACAACTCATCTCATGCACAAAGAGCAGAGTGATAACATGTCAGTGTCAAAAAACATTATGCAGTAATCTGACCTTATAAAAAAAACTTTGACACCATTGTGATGGTACGGTGGCTTGTAATAAAGACAATCTGTCATTTCTGTGGCAATTCCAGATAAACTTTTTTAAGAGTCTAATATTGGCAAGCCTGGACCATTTCAAGTCACGAATTGCTGTGTTCATTTAGCTGTGTTACTTTGGATTCTGATAAAAAAAACTTTGTCCTCTATGGCTGTACTTTCAACATGAATGCAATAAATCTGTATTAATCTCAATTACCCAAAAGAGGGGCGTGGAACTGCAGATGGCCTGCAAAAGTATTTGACCCACCCTGCTATGCAATTCTATAAAAACAAAACAAAACATTAACCACCTAATATGGCAAAGTCATTTGCATTACCTTTGCACTTTTCTAAGATTCCGCATTTGAAATTTTTAACTCCTGGACCATCTTATATGGAGTTTATATGTTCTATCGAAGCTTGCATTGCATGATCACAAAATACATTAATTATTACTGTATTTTCCGAACTATATAAGCCGCATTGGTATACAAGCCGCAGAATAAAATAATGAAAAAGAAATTGTCAAGGATAACCTGCACTGGCCTTTAAGTCACAGGTCATAACATCAGATATGTACAGATATATACAGTATATCAAATTTACATGTCACAAATATTTATACAAGAGCTCATTCAATTTAGACATCATTTTTATGTTTTTTATAATAGGTTTTTAAACACTTTTTGACCACAGCCATTGGTTCACATCTTTTCAAGAAAACAATCTTTATGCCCTAAGATATAAATTACAAGAAAAAAAAAGTTTTCATAATTAAGAAGCAAGACTACAGTGAATAAAGTTCAAAGATTCTCAACTATGCTGTGCTGGAATAAAATGCTTCAGTTTTTATGTTCTTCTTTCAAATATATTCAGTCTCGAGGTAAATGTGCGCCACTAATGTGCCATCTAGAGGCCAAGAGTTGCATTGCATCTTAATTTTTCCCGGAATTTGACCAAAGGTTATGTACGATAAAAATCCACGAGTGGGAAAGCAAACCTGGAAGCCATGATGGATTGTTTTGGCAGCGTTACCGCTTATTCTGCACTTTTACAAATGGAAGCACTAATCGTTCATTGCAGCTGTGTTCATCAAAACTCTTCTGAAAAATGATTTACATAGGCAAACATAAATCATCCCATTGCGACATAACGTTGTTCATAGTACTGCACTACATCAGAATACGTCCTTTTCATATCTCGGTGCTCTGCTTGTCTTCAGCAAATCTTTTGTGCTCGTAGCTTGACCGACCCTCACCTCCACCACATCATAGTCAGCACTTGTTGACATGAACCTGGCATCTATTGTCCACCGGAGAATCTGGTGCATAAATGTGAATACTTCCAAAAAAACAAAATGCAAGATTTTCTCTTGACTCTCACAATCAATCACGTCAGCATCCTTTTGTCATTTGAGGACACAGTTTACATCTACATAGTACAGTATGACCTTTGAGAAAACTATTTCAAAGGAGCGTCCAAAAGTTCAGACATGCTGCAGATATGCACCCATGAGTATAACATCTTGGAGACACGAAAGCACTGTACAGCCCTCTTGTTACTGTACGGCGCCATTACATCTGTTGTTTTGGCAGTGACCTAATGAACCCTGAAACACCCAGCAGCTTGCACAGTTTCGAGTTCAGATAATAGGCCTCAAAGTACCTCTAAAATATAGCATGCATCACGTCCACATATTTCTGAGACTTAAAGTCCGACTGTCAAACTCAAGGCTCAGCAAATTGTGTCTACTTCTGACTTTGTCCTACATTGTTTTGTTATATTTAAGACTTCTGATCTGACAGCAGTACATAAGTAAACATCTAATGTGATTTTCAAGATACCACCGTGCCTACGGAAAAACAACCAAGTGTCTCCTTGATAGATGAACAAAATGTCAATCGTTTATTGAGCATTCATGGGCTAGCACATAATTGGCACAGCCTTGCCCCTGTGCTCTTCCAAATAAACAAACAAACAAACAAAAATGCCCTTCCTTTGTTTGTTAACAATTGGGTAAGAAGGGTCCTCAGGCAACCGAGAGCATTCACTTCTGAATCTTCCTGCATTATAAGCAATTATCATAATTGTCACACCATTTTCTCAAAAATCAAAAGTGTGCATAGTGGGTGCGCTGATTCAAAAAAATTGTAGAAATGTTGTTGTGAAAGTGCTCCGCTCCATTGACTGTCAAACCAATTCCCACTGACACAAAGGACAGAATACGCACACTATGTATGCTGGCCTCTTCTAATTGAGAATGTGTTCTAAATAATTAATCTTCAAACACTAACATTCCACTATGAAAAAGTCATGCTAGCAATGTAGCAGGTGTGGCTAATGTTTGGCTTTTTACACTGTTACTTGTGATAAATGCACACCATGTTTCATGAAGTAAGACCACATTCCAATTTTTGACAGCGGTTTTCAACCTGTAAACTTCACCAAGAAAAAAATGCATTGTGCGAAAAAAGGTAAAGACAATTGTACAGTTTTCATTCAGCGATTCTCTCTTGTATCACAAATGCTTAATTTGACCTTCATCTGGATCCTCTCTAAAATTGTATTAATTGCTCTTTTACTCTGTCTTTATTGTTTTACTCTTTAGCAAACTGTCAACACATATAATAATGGATCAAATAAAGTAAATGGACAACAAATGGCTTTCCGCGGCAGCTTTAAGCGGTGAGAGTTTATTCAAGAGTTCGGGAGTCATCTAAGTTTGCGTATCACTGCGGACGCTTCCCTTTTTTGGAGGGGAGCCACACCATGAGAACACTCGAACAGAAGACCGCTCTCAGACTACGTCCTTCGGGGCCACGATTGTGACGGGCGGAGGAGAAAGAGATTCACCTTGGTTTGGAAACAAGAGTTGAAAGGTTCACCGGGCGGTCAACTTGACAAACACACAGAGGGGTCAACGCAATGTGGGCGTCCTACTTCCATTTGCATTCAGGTACGCCAGGTCATATCTCAACCGTAACAATTAATTTGCGGTGGTACCTTGACTTTCAAATTTCATTGCTTGTATCTCAAATCTACTTTGAGATTGAAATTAGTAGAGTTTATGTCTCAAATGTCATTTCACCAATGAGTTAGGCTAGTTTCACACGCCTCTATTGTCACAATTCCAATTTTTTTTTTGCCTCAATCCGACCTGTATCAGATATTTAGATGATGGTGTGAACAAAACAGATCAGATTTTTTTTTTCAATGCGAACCAGGCCACTTGGATATGCTCCAAGACGCATCGGATCTTTTGACATGCGACTTCAGTCCTAACTTGCAAGTAACAAAAAAGCAACAAACGTCACAATTTCAAACTCAGAAATGTGCAAGCAGGTTGGAAAACCAAAACAACAATAGTGGAGAGTGAGATCAACTCTCTCTCTCTCTCTCTCTCTCTCTCTCTCTCTCTCTCTCTCTCTCTCTCTCTCTCTTGCTCTCTCTCTCCTCTTGCTTTTGCTCAGTGAGTTCTCGCTCGAAGCAAACAAGAGAGACGTTGCTGACACTGAACGAAATGGCATAAGGAAAAAAAAACACCCTCTTTAATTTCCTCCATAAATTTAACAGATTGAAAACATTCCGGTTCCTCTATGATAGACATTTCAGCATGGCCAAGAACTTCTGTAAAGACGTCATGCACGCCCACTGTCTGTGACGTCACAGGAGAAGATGTATGGATGGATGGATGGATTAAATGCATTAAAAAAAATCCTAGGGATTTTAATTTGGGGCGGCTCGGTGGAGCAGTGATCAGCAGGTCCACTTCACAGTTCAGGGACCAAAGTTCAAACCCACCTTGCTCGGGCCTTCCTGTGTGGAGTTGTTTGTTCTCCCCAAGCCCGCGTGGGTCTTCTTCAGGAACTTCCTCCCACACTCCAAAAACATTCAAGCATAGCAGGTGAATTGGACATCCTAAATTGTCCTCAGCGGTGTATTGTATATAAAAATAAAGAAAGAAAGAAACAAAAAAACAAAACAAAGGTATTGCTGTTTGTTTTGCCCAGACAGTCATGTTGAATGAATACACACAATTAACACATGTCAAAGTGTCGGGATGTGCATCATGGGTTGGGCTGGCTCCTTTCAGGCAGCACCACAGGTGTCATTTACACACTAGATGGGTGTGAAATGGATGCAAAGTCATACAGAAAAGGTCATTTGAGATATTGTGTCCTTTACATTTTGCATAATGATATTTGACCATGGGAGGTCAACTTTTACATAAGCTGTGGTGACATAAATGTGGCAAAAACAACAACTTGACTTTAATGTGAGCTATAATTGTACACACATTGTACAAAATAAATGTTATGCTCAGTTTGTGTTATTTTTATTGTTACTTAATTAACTACTTAATGCTCTATTCTGATATTTAATGATTCAGTCTCCAATTAACCCAAAGAATGGCATGCGAGAGGAAGCAGATGTATCCTGAACAAATGCAAAAAAAAAAAAAAAAACCCTGAAAACTCCACCCAAGCAAGACAGCCTGAACTGAGATTCAAACCTAGAACCTTTCAACTGTGGACCACTACAGCACTGAGCTGAAATGCAAATGGTGAGTAACCTTGTTTCTTTTAACCAGGGCATTAATGTCAAATACTTGTCGAAATATAAAGTAGCTAAATATAAATATAAAGTAGCTTGCCCAAACATATCAATATATCACTTAAAGAACAACCCCTTAAAAATTGAATTCGTTAAGTCTTTCAAAGTAACATGAAATGAACAAATGGCATTCTTAGAGGCTGAAATGTGGCTAATTTAAATATACGTGTGTGTGCATGTACATACCACATTAGCACCTAAATGTACAGATTTATTAGCATTATAAAAGTCACATCATGGAGAACTGAAACTTTCTTGCCGATAGGTGTCATAAAAGTGGGCTTTTATTTATTTACAGAGTCAGCATTAATGCTTTTACCCCCCGGCATCGACTGGCTGCCGACTTTTAACGTCGCCTTTACTGAACTCACCAAAACGGCTGGATCACATTGATGATTACTCAAGCTGGAAAATCCCGCTTTTATTACAGTGCACCTGCAACCTGGAATAAAATGCAGAACAAGCAAAGGCTTACCTCACTTTTATCCTTGGGGCATTCTAAATTTTTAATTTCATCTTATTTCATTTGCAGATGTTCTAGTTTTAGCCTGCTTAAAAAAAAAATCAATTGACTTATTTTACTTTTATTCCGCACTACCATTATATCTTGAATCCAACATGTCGGGGCTTTGATAGGTCAATAAAAAGCAAAAGCAACGATCTGGGCAGAGTCTGCGATGCAATCTAATATGAAAAAGCAGCTTAATGAGATTTTCAAAATGAAAATGGCTAAAACTAACTAGCACTTTGTTGCACTACTTTGCAAGGAAACAGAGACCTTTGGAAATGTTACAACTTATGTAACATGAAATGTTATAACTTATGACGCAAGCGCTATGATTTTCATCAATTTAGCACTGACAATAGAAAAACAAGCCGATCGTTAATTCAGAAGCAGGCATTGTACTGTACTTGTATTCTAAAAGTAGTGCTCAGGTTCAGAACCGTTGATTATGCCAAATCTAGCTTGTTTTGCCAATAAATACATTTTGGGTCTATGCATGAATGTGTGTGTGTCTATGCGTGTGTGCGTGTGTGTGTATGTGTGTGTGCACTCGTGTGACAAAATGAATGTATGGTTTTTGTCTTCAAGCAAGACTCAGCAGATGTCTAAATATTATACTATGCAAGCATGCTCGTTCCTCAGCATGACATAAAACAATGTAATGGAATGATGATTTTGTAAAGTATAAAAATTAAAAAAAAATTCTACTTTAAAGAACAACTTGAAATGTTTTATGGTTAATAGTAATGTTAATTTTTTGTCATTGCTTGTGATGTGTTTGTACTATTTTGGACAGCAACTGAAAAAAGAATAAATCTGAAGTTGCTGTTTTAATGATGTATATACCATGGTTTTATTTGTCCAGCCCACTTGTTAATAGATTTTTATATGCGGCCTGCAAGCTAAAACGAGTTTGACATCCCTGATTTCGTGTGTGACCATTTAGAGTGTTTAATACACCTTCCAAGCATGTTTTTGGAGTTGTGTCCCCCGCCTACTGCCCATAGAAAGTTCCACTGAGTCGCTCCTTCTTGAACATAACTGACAACTTATATCAACGTCGTAGAAAAAAAATGGAATTGTGATCATTGAATCGTGAAAAAAACGAATGAAATGTGAAAAAAGTCATTTTTTTACATAGAGTACTTTTACTTTTACTCGAGTAAACAATCTGTGTACTTTGCCCATCACTGTTGGTGAGCAACCAGGGCAGTCGCTCCTGTTCATATGCCGCGGATGTTGTGACAATGTCATGTAGTTACCCCTGGAAAAATCTGTATTGCCTGCCCTGGGAACCATGCAAAAGCAATACGACATTGCTTGCTTGATTTAATGTGTAAAGACATAAAGAACATACTTTTGCTACATACTTTTAGGCTTTGCAAAAGAAAATGAATGCCTCCACTGTGCGCTCAGCATGTCTTGTGATGCCTTTAATGACCACTCAGACAGTGGGACGTCAAACATCCATGAAAAATACTGTACTCATTTCGGTGCACCAAACACCTATAATACTGCATAAGTACATTGCAGGGGATGCATGAAAACAATTGATCATTTATTTGAGCCACATGTCAACTCTAGTGACACAGGCGGGGATACACATTTTTCAGGAAGTAACTATGGTCAAACACACTCCACTCTGTGATTAGCTGGAGTGAAAGTGTTCCCTCTCCAACCAGGAGCATCCAAATCAAACCAAAGCTAAACAAAAGCTCGAAATACAGCCGAGCCGAGGGAAAGTCACAAAGACATGGATTTTATTTGTTTGCAGCCATTCTTTGTTTCTGAGGAAAGAGTGGCACATCCAAATTTCACAAACAATTTTCGTGTACTTGAAGATCCTCTGCTGCTTGTTTTCTATTAAAAAAAAAAATCATCTCCATCCTCATATTCTCCCAGTTGGTGAACAGGTTAAAGAATTACAAACACTTTCAAGACTGTTACATTTTTGGCTCTAACCAATTTCAAGTGAGCACTACGATAAAAATGTTGTATAATTTAGGGGTAGTTCAGAAATATATTGTATCATGGGTTTAAAGTCGCGTCAACAAGTGGTGAAGAATATATTCATGCACAGTACAAGTCTGCCATGAAGCACGGTCTAACCTTGCACCTGGGCAGGCCACGCCAAGTGTTGGTATTTTCAAATATGCATGCAACTGGGCGAAATTAGTACATGGGAATTTTGCACCCTTCTGGGTGTGAACACAGCCCGACTAGCTTGGTGGCCAATGGAAGTCCCTTTAACGTTGGTTTTGTAATATCCAGCATGCTGTAGAAAGGTACTATTGGAGAGTGCTTTACAGATCTGGTAAGGAGTAGTCACAGTAGAAAGATCTGAAACACTACTAATAATCACATTGTATACTACTGTGTGTGCTGTCACTGTAAAAGACAAACCACTTTTTCTTAGCCTCATCAACGCATTCATATTCTTACTTCCCTTCACGCTATAAAATGTTCACATTTGTACGTCAACACTAGGTGTGCACACGTTTGTGACGATTCCAGAGATACAGTACAGAGTGTGTGTCCATGTGTGTCTAACGTGTAAGCATGCACTACCTAGCCTATGTTACCTTCAGCCAGCCATCTGGTTCTAGTTCAGACCCATCTGGTTGTGTCTCCAGAACAGGCATCTCAGGAATACATTTTGGAGGGGTGCCCACATCCGTTCACACGGGCAAGTGTTCTCCGTCACTTGCGTTTCAATGTACTAAATATATGGACAATGGTTTTTTTTGTTTTTTTTGAGGGGTTCTGTCAAAATTGACTTCTGACATGCCATTATGCCATTACGATTATGACTAACAAAGAAATACAAACTCTGAGATTTTATTCCTATGTGCAACGGACATTATTGTCAGCCACTGAAGCATTTTGAGCCGTTTGAAAACTATAACATTTCACTTAAGTATAGGGAAAGAAATGTCAAGAAATTGTTTTGTTAATTTGACTATGTGTGATTTTGTTTCTTGTCTTACACTGTTAGGTTTTTGTTTTCACCTGTTCTGGTCAGCCCTGTTCCTGCCACCACTCATGTCTTGTCCAGGTTGCTTTTTGTTGTTGTTGTGTTTTAGCGATCCTTATTTCAAATCGTATCATAACTTGTGCTTGTTTGTCACTGAAGACTGTAAACTTTCCATAAGTGCGCGTGTGAACGTTCATTAGTAAGACTTTAATTGTGTGGATTTTTTTGAGTAATTCTACAGTAGTAGCAGTATTTCCTCTATACAAGAAGGCGGTTTTCATTGTGTATGCAGCAAGTTTAGATTGGGCAGTTGTGGGCCTAGGCGTTGTGAAATATGCACTTTTAATCACTAAATGACTAAGCACATTTCAGGGAAAGTGTGTGTCTGTTTGTGTTTCTAATATTGGCACCCATTAATTTAACCCAGGGAAGTGCTGTGACTGGAGGGCCACTTTTACCTGAAGCTATTTCAAAGAGTCACCAGCAGCACATTTGAAGGACTGGAACGACAAAGAGTTGTGGTGGATGCCCAGGGGCATGTACTCTGCTCATAGAGCTGTACAGTATTTCACAAGGCTTCGTGATAAGACCTATGGTGTCACACTTCCATATTGTCAAAGGCAGTGGCAGTTCAATTTGCATGCTAATACCATTCCTGATTGAATCTGATATGAGCCGCACAGTGCTAACCCTCATATTCTAGAAGTCCCCCATAAGGCATGCAGCCCCCGCTGGTTCGCATCCATCCATCTTGTGTGAGGAGAGCAGGGACTCTCGCTATCCTGTTCTTTGTCACATGTTGTGTTGACACTGACAGGTAGTTTCAAACTTGCATACTCCTACTCTGACTCAAGACTGCTCTATAAAACAAAAATTGCTGATGGGGGGGGGGAGTACATTTCCATGCTGCAGTGTTTTCCCATTAGAATTTAGTTAGAAACTGTACAAAAAGTACATTTTAAAGCATATGATGAGGGCGCATATTGCAATGTCACCACACATTACATGTATAGATAATGTAGAAGGATACCTTTACTGTCAAACTAATATCATACTATATTTAGAACTAGTTGATGAATAAAATGTCACAGCAATTACTTGAATTATGCACATCAATAGGTTTTTTTGTATTATCTTTTCGGTCAGGGGTGTCAATCTCATTTTAGCTCAGGGCCTACATGGAGGAAAATGTATTCTCAAGTAGACCGGAGTGGTAAAATGATGATGCATAAGGTAAAAACATTTCATGTCAATTATATGTATATATTTGCCCACGAAGGGCAGGGGTCAACTGTGATTATATTGTTGTAAAATATGTATACAGTATATAAAAATTAAGGATGAGTAAAATTAAATAAATCCTTTTTGGTCCTCCATATATCCCAATATAACATTTTTCCTTAAATAGAACCTCCTTTTAGGAAACCTCCTTGCGGACCAAATGTCGTATCCTTGACACCGCTACCCTAGCTTCTCAATGCAATTTAAGTTAGAAACTGCACAAACATTTAACGTTGAACAGGAATTGGGTGAACCTACTCATGTTATTATGTTACAGTGGAAAACAGCAAATAAACGAGCCTAATGAAAGAATAATGGCAGTGAAAAGGCATCGGCGAGAATAGTTTGATGGGCTGGTGTGCATGCTGGGGGCTGGAAGTGTGCCTGGGCCCAGGAGCTCTCTGGACACTCTGTGGAATCCTGGCAGACCGTCGCCTCGCTGTCAAGACTCATGGGAGGGGCCAGAAAACGGATACACCATGTGGCAGGTCAGGCCTTGGGGCAGAATGCAGCGTATCAGGGAAATCAGCAAATTGTGACTTTTACTTGATGTCCACTCTGTCATGATGAAATATCAAAATACATTCTTATAAAGCACACAACCAGCTGCGTGCTGTAGATCTAAGTTTAGGTTTAGTACTGTTGCCTATTAGTTCTCTAATTCTAATCACCCCTTTCTTGGCAATCCCTTTTTTATTTGTTTTTCTAATTGTGATTTTTTTTTCATGTTACATGCTTATTTGTTAAAATCTATCTTACTCTCTATTGTGACAACAATGTTCTGGGTTCCAAAACTTAATTTTGACCGGGTTGCCACTATTTCCCATGATGGTTGTTATTTGCTGATGTCAGTTATTTATTATATGCTGACATTGTATCAGTTATGTTGGTGGTTACATATTGTATATCATATTGAACAGTAGCAGCAGGGCTGTGCTTTCACATAACCAGCCCACCACTTTCTCCTCAGTCCACTTGTCAACCTCTTCAGGCTGAGTTACATAATCTTAATTCACAGTCCAAGATAAAGATCTTATTGTGAGGAGAAGGAAAGCAAAGCAACATCTGTTAGTTTCAGTCAACACTTTTCACTCACTTTTTTTTAATTATGCTTTTCTCATTCGATGTGACCTTCTGCATAGATTCCTGTATATCACCTCTTCATTGCTTCTGCGGCTATTATTTTTTTTAACTGCACATCATTCCTTCCACTCTCAGTAGGCAGCCATGACCATTCACTTTACTTTGACAAAGAGCAATTTGAGAAAAATTATGAAGAAAAAAATATGTCACTGCAGGGATGTGCTTCATCTAGAAAAGCATTCGCCCACTGATGGGCCCTTTTAGCGTTCAAGAAAAGCTGCCCGTTAATAAGGCGGGTACTCAGATACCGATCTTAACCGATTTCAAAATATGAAAGACGCCATACATAAAGTGCTAAACATCTCAAATTCATACTGACAATATCTCCAGTAACAATCACGAGTCTCCTCTCTCAAACCAGATGTCTGTCGTCATACCAAGAGATCATAAATATTGAGCTGGTTTAACACTGTCGCCCCCATATGCCACAGCACAGGATAATGGCTCAGGATAATATTTTACATACGGGCTCACAATGAGCAGCAGTTTAGCAAATAGTGAGCAATTCATGAAAAACGGAGTTAAAGCTGTTTAAATGCCACTCCCTGTTGAAGTTTACTGTCAAATTGAAAATAAAATAAAAAGAATTATACATTTTTTTTGTAGCAACCACATACTGCAGATTAGCCTTTAAATCTGTGAGGTTAAAGCTAACATAGCATGTGTGTTGCGAAGCGTTGTCTTCTATAACCCACATGTAGTATCTTGGACATTTTTGGGTCATTTTCTTTAACGTTCTCGTCGCATTTTAGGCACACTCCTGGTAATGTGATAACTGAATGGTCGTGCTACGTTGAACTTTGACATGTTGTCGCCATCAGGTGAAAATTCAGCTCCTTGGTGTCTTCAATGCTTTCCCTTTGATGCGAAATACTTTTGATGTAAAAATCAAAGGATTGGACAAAATTTCGCACAAGAGTTAAGCAACAAAGGAGTAGGTGCAGGACTTCCTAGAATTTAGATGTAATTAGAACGTCTCAGTGGCAGGTACACCAGAACGAGCACAAGAAGAAAGTAAAGAAAGACAATAGTAAAAGAAAAATGAAGAAAATCAATAATAGTGGCTGTTGTTTTTGCCTGCTAGCCTCAATCAAAGATGCATTGGTTGGTGACTTTTGAAGACTTGGAAAATAACCTTAGATGCATTTTATACTACTAGTGAAAAAATGGAGAAGACTTGTGTTTAGTCTTATAAAGGGCCTAATGAAAGCCTGGTCAGCTAATATAGATCTAATAGCTGCCTCTGGCCCTAGCGAAAATACCCTCTGCATGACTATCTATGTGACCTGCGGAGATATCGGCGTTGCTGTACATTTTCCACCAATCTATCAAGAACTTAATAAAAGTGTGTGAGCGGGAAGTGTACAAACAAGGCTCAGCTGGGGTCACGGTACTCTTCCTCTTGTTTGCAGGATGGCACACCAATAGGAGATGGAGCAAAGGCAAGGTTATTTTTGCTTTCATCACTTGTCACCGGAACCATTTATGAAAAAGATGCATTGATATGCTCATTCAGGTTTTAAAGGCACACAGTGCAACTTGGTTCAGCATGAGGCCCAATCGAAACAGGGAACCAAATGCTGTTAAAACTACAAACTTCATTGCAGCTTCCAGGTTCGTAGTCTTCTTATTTAGCAGATTTTTATTTTATAAATTTAAAAGCCCAATTTTCTAGTGCTTCGTCTTTCGGGTATAATTCTGCAGTCGAGCTGTACATGGCAGCACACTATTTAGTTCGAGACGGTGTCAATTTGAAAGGACCAAATTATGATGCATTCCCTTGCGGCCATGTTTTTGCTCATGTTATCCTGCATTTTACACAGACGGAAAGAAAAAGCGTTATTTAAAAGTTATTTCGTTATTGTACTGCTTTGGGCATAACTATATAATTTATGTTGATGTGATAAGTTTGGTAGCTTGAAAAACACAAAAGAGATCCTGCACACAGTTCCACTGGTTGTACAGTATTTTCGTCTTGTCCATTGTTGATCAATTTATTAGATGTGTTTAAATGTCTATATATTACTAGTTTAAAAGTGTGTTCAAAAATATTGCATTTTATTATTCGAGATTGTTCTCATTAATCATGCCAGATCTGTACAATCGCTTGGAATTTTTGTCCATTCATCTGAGGTCCCAAATGTGTTTTGCCAAGAAAAAAAATCCTGCCCAGTCATGATTAGTCAGCCGTACTGTTTGGAGATTGATCATATTGCAGTCATACGTAGTATGTGAAGCACATGGGCGTCATCAGGCTTTGGCACGCGTTCAAATAATCTTTAAATCACTTTGAAGGACATACTTTGGAAAGTTTCCCTCCATTTTATGACTGCTTCTGCACTTTCATGAGCTTGGAGTACACGGTATTTTCCCTCCGCGTGGCTGGTGACATAAATAAATGGCACTTTTGGTCCAATGCCTTTGTAGAGGCCTCACAATGCACACCACATGGACCACTTGCATTGAGTGGGACGGGGAGCGGAAACAAAAGGGGTCCTTGTAACCTTTCTTGTGTGAACATTCCTGACAAATCCACGCTCGCTTCCCTCGCCGAGACATTTTCATTTTCAGCCGCCCAGCTGGGGAGCTCTTGAAAGGACTGCAGCTATGACACATTAACTGGCACACAAACAGGCAAAAGCACATGCTTGCTAACCTCACATCCTCCAGTAGTCACAAACTCTGCGTCACACTGGGAGAGCTAATATTTCAGCCCTCCCCTGTAGCTAAACCCAACCAAAATATTAAAAACAGCTTTCAGTAAGATGCAGTGCGGTTTTACATTAGGACTGGGTAATTAATCATATTCCAATCGACATTGCCATGTAGTATCATGCCCTTTTTCAATTTAAAAGTCTGTAATCTGCGGGAAAAATACTTCACATATTGTAATAAAGTGCAGTCCACATTTTTATATATATATACAGTGGGCCCCCGGTTTACGAACCCCCTGTTTCATGTATTTTTCATTTTACGTCGTGTACCGCAGCATTTTTTTGTCCCCTCTTACGCACAAACCTTTCGTCTTACGAACCATCCAACATGCCGGTCAGTGTGTCCGCACTATTTTTTTCGCTTTTCTGCATCAACAAAAACAACTTTTGGTCTAATAAGGTCACAGTCGCGGTCTCAGTCACGGTCTCAGTCACGGAGATGCCGATATGCTATTGGTCGATTAAGGTCACAGTCACGGTCTCAGTCACGGAGATGCGGATATGCTATTGGCCGGCGTCACGTCAATCACAGAAATGCCAATATGCCATTGGCCGAACGCCTTCATCTACCTTGATGGCACGAGCTGATCGGCGTGTTGTGAAGACTTTGCAAACTTTATCTGTTAGACATGGCTTGTAAAATCGCAAGTGGCGGTAAAGGAAGAAGTAAGAGGATGATGACAATAGAAACGAAGCAGGAGATAATAAAAAAATACGAAGGAGGTGCACGCATAGTTAACCTTGCTAGTGAGTATGGCCGTAACCGTTCACGAACAAGGAAGCTATGAAAGCAAGCAAGTCTTCTAAGGGCAAGACTTTCCTTATCAGGGGACGGACCTCGGTCAACAACAAAATGGAGAGGCTTCTTCTATTATGGATTAAAGAGATGGAAATCACTGGTGATATGTTCTCTTTTGAGAAAAGTTCTCGTTTAAGAAAAAAATGAAATAAATTCTGCGGGTTCGTCTCTGCTCCCCTCCGTCTCCACCTACCACCAGCTCAAGTCACGTCGCCCCAAAGGTAAATGTCATTTTTCCTTTGTATATTTATATTATTAAATTTAACTGTACAGTAGATTATGGTACTAATTTTTAATATGTGTATAAAGTCGTGATGTTTTTAAGGCAAATTTGTCATGTGACGGGAAATCCAAACCTATGTTAAATAGCTAATGCGTTTAGAACCCCAGGTAAAAACATCAAAATTGTACATACATATTAAACATTAGTATAGTAAGTGCTACGTATATATAATATACATGTATATCAGAAAACATCATAAATAAAAAATATAGAAAGGATTTATTTACCTTTGATTGCCGCTTGTTATGCTCATATTCCCTAATAAGGATTATCTCCAGCATCGTTTCCATATAAATCATCCTCTCTTTAACATCACTAGCAATCTTGGGACCCATGGCTAACCCTTTCAAATTTGAATTAGGTAGTAAAATGGACTATAAATACAGTTTTGTAACCACAAAGCTTTACCCATCCGCCATTTTGAAACAAGTGAGGCCGACCAATAGCAGACCACCATCTCCGTAATGAGACGCCGACCAAAAACAGACCAGCATTGCAGTCACGCGTTGCATGGAAGCAGTTAAACGGCAATAGTGAATAAGTGCAATTACCTAAAAACGCCAGCAGATGGAGGCAAAACAACACAAATACAGCCAACCCCCTAGGGTCATGACAGTTGTTCTTGGGAAAATGTCATATAGAGAGGATGAAAAAACTCAGTATTCCATGTTTGTATTTATATATATATATATATATATATATATATATATATATATATATATATATATATATATATATATATATATATATATATATATATATATAATTATTTTCCTTTAAGTAAAGATGATGTTTTGAGATGGACATGTTTTGAATTTTGGGCATGATCGGTAAACAAATTATATCTTTAGGCACCACCATATCTCGATGCAGGGGGGAAAAGAAAGTATCTTTTTAACCGCCTCTCATTAACCAAGAAGGACATGTCAAAATACAATGTATTGTAAATGAAAACTTCACTGTTCAGAGACACGTTTTATGTGGAAAATGAGAGGTGTGTGCGCGTCCGTGCTTGTGCGTGTGTGCATATGCTCTGTTAGACATCCAACAACACTGGTGGTGACTTTGTTGGAGGTGAATAGTTTCCATTAAGAAATTCATGAGCTTGTAAACAGCTCGGGTCCTGGGAAGCATCGTTCCATCTGGGATGATAACCAGCCTCTTTGGAGAAATAGGACGCATTTTGTTTTCAGAACGACATGCCCTTCTCTGAAAAGAACAGCTCCCGGCTTCTAAGTTCCTTACAAGCTAAATGACCTCCTGCATGCAATATTTGGAATACCTCAACCTGTAACGCTCTGGTCCCTATGCCAACACATTATCCAGCATTCCAACGCTTTGTCCTCATTAGGGTCTTGGGTGGGGAGCTGGGATAAATGTCCTTTGCGGATTATTTAGGGGATGTATGTATGTGTGTATGTATATATATATATATATATATATATATATATATATATATATATATATATATATATATATATATATATATATATATACTTGGAAAGTGGGGGCGTTTTTATATAAAAACCTGTACAGACAAGTTTAATATACTTAAGCCCTGCGCAACAATAAAACCCTAACAGACCCACAATGGAAAGTGAATGGGATGATGCTTGCAGAGTGATGTTTGGTATTGCTGGAATTAGTAAGTGTACTGCACTGTATCTCTGTTGCCAGCATGAGAACAGTACGTACTGTTTAAGTAATTGTCCATTCAACTTGGCGTCTGTTTGTTGCCATGAATTGTTGTATGTAATTTATTTGCGCACACTGCACAGAGCTGCCGGAATCTTTCTTATGTCACAGTACGCATTATCTGGATATTTTCTGCTTCTGGCTCCCTGTTTAACTCCTCTTTTTTTTTCTTCACCATCACCAATATTCTTCAGTGGAAAGAAATCTAGAACAAGGCCAAAAACTGTTTTGGAATTAATCCATCAAATACTCACTGAGTTGAAGATTTGTAGAAATATTATGTGATGTCATATAGGGATGATATTTTGAACTCCAAATTTTGTTTGACTTTTGAAGTATATTTTTCTAGAAAATGAATCTTTGCGTTTCACTGCAGAAAAACACGGATCTCAAGAGGTTGCTGTCCCATAAAGTTGACATTGTTTCAAGTAGACAATTCTCAAAAAAGGGTTCAGTTAAACTACCCATTATCAAGAAATCTGATGTACTTTATACAACAACATTTGCCTTGTTAAAACCAGCTTGTTTATGTGAGCCACAGTATTCCCCATTCCATACATATAAATCCTGTGCAACTGCAACAACTTCTGCTTTGGTTTTTCCAACCTGCTTGCACCCTTTTGAGTGCAGAATTGTAATGTTTGTTACTTGTTACGTGCGAGTTGAACGAATGCAGCATACCTTTCAGAAGTCGTAAGTCAAAAGATTGGATATGTATCGGATTTAGTACCACATACCTAAGTGGCCTGGGTTGCATTTGAAAAAATCTTATCTGTGTCATTCACACTGTCATCAAAAGATCAGATACTGTTCGGATAGGGGCAAAAAAATCCAAATTGAGTCATTTCAGGCTGCAGTTGTCACCCAGCCTCTGTCACTTTACAGAATGCAAAGGACAACTCTAAAAGATGGATAGTTAAAAAGTTTTACATATATTAGGTCATGTTTGAAGAGGCATCACTTCAGACACACATTTGTTCCTGTGACAAAATTGAATGCAGGTCTACTTTGCTTTGGCGCTTCTGCATGATTTTATTTCACATCACACTTTTAGAGTGCCTCGTTGTCGCAATGTGGAAAAGCCCCGTGATGACCTGGTTGGATACATGTATTCCACCAGCACGAGAATCTAGCTGGACATGTTTTTTTTTTTGTGGCTCCAAATGTAGTTATGTATCAACCTAAAAAAAAAAAAATGCTGAGGTCGGTCTGTTCCATTTTTTTCTGGCGATTGCAGGCGATCACAGTGTCTTTTTCAATGTTTTTGAATACTCATTTTATATTTATTTGACAGTGTTGATTAACTCCACTTTTTGATGTGCGGGGAATTCATATAACATTTTCTTTCAAATTACTGGGACATAAACATATCAATTTTACATCACTTAGATTAGATTTCCATATTGTATGCCAGTTGAGAAAAAATGTGACTTGCGTGTCCAGTCATAAATGTAAAACAGCGTACCATACAGATGTTGTATGCACACTGATGCAGGTGCACATGCACGGGCCTGTGTGCAACTGAAGATGAATCAGGGAAAAGTCACTCGATGGCAGCTTTATGGCGCATGTTTGTAAACTTTAAAGGGCCACCTGTGAGCAGGCACACAGCTGCCATTGTGCCAAGCACGTGTAAGCTGAGTCACATCTTTTGCTCTGTCTGCATCTCTCATGTCTCCCCCCTTGACCCATTGTGAATGACTTGCGTCACATAATAAAACCCTCCTCGTTTTTTTTTTCCCCATATTCGAATTGCACACAAAAGTCTGCATCAGAGCTAACAAAAGACATTCGCGATAATATAGTCATGATCTGGCTCCAAATCAAGTCTACATTGCAGGGTAATTACTTATCCCAGTGAATATTTTTATGCTTTATTTTCTTTCTCAATTTTAATACCTTTAATTGGGTGCAAAAGTCTGGCAATCATTTTCTGTTCCCCCCATTGCTACGCGTGGTGCCAAAGGTTTTTAAAGTTAACCTTCCTGGAAAGCATCAGCTATTCTTCTGAATTTGAGGCCCGCTGTTTTTCATTGTGCTGTGTCGTATGCACTTCATTTGTGCACTCTGGAAAGTATTAAGATCAAAACTAAAGATGGGTGTTGAAAAAGAAACAGTAGAGGAAGGCCCAGTCATAGCAAACCTGGGGGTCAGAGACAGCAGCCATTATTTTTTGGAGTAATTCAGTCTGTCACTCAATAGGCTTACATTTTTACATGAAACTAATGGAACACAGCAAGCTCAGCCAATGTGTACCTTAGTTACTTGAAAATGTAGTGGCTACAGGAAAGGATTAAAACTTTTTATTAATTACACTTATTTGAGCCTATCTGTAAATTTTTGGGCTCTTTATGAAGTCCCTCAACTCTACACAACTTTTCATTTGATGTGCACAGGAAATTGTTAGAGGTCCCCAGATTTCCAATTCTCCGATTTTCATAAATATTTTCTGATAAAACATCGGCTTACAACTAGTTGAATGACATGGCGTGGGAGGGACCGTCGGCATCGGGGTTCCATTCATTACAAGGACAGCAGTCAATTTGACGTCTACGTGCAATTACTGCTGTCATGGCGGAACCTACAAAAGAGTCAAATCAGCAAAATGTTTTTCTCTGAGGAAACCAAAAAAATAAAAACGTATGCTTCAGTCAAGGGTTTTCTGCTCAAAATCACAGTTATCGGAAATGTGCGTGGTAGCAATAAATAGCCATCAGCTTGATCTTTTGTCGTTCTGTATTGACACAACCAGCCACACAACAAACTCGAAAGTATCATTGTTTAGACACGATTAAAGTAATTACCTCATCGCTTTTCATCCTTCACACGGCCACTGAAAACAGGAATGTAATTAAGTCCAAATGCAGGTGACCGGGAATCAAGATTTCACAAAAATAGGTGCTGGACTTCAATGGAAATGCAGTCTGCCCTCAGGCAAAACGCTACTGCTTTTAATCTTATTGTGTCGCCATAATCATCAAAAACTGAAAGGTAGGTGTTGGTTTAGAAGCGTGCGGGCATGAGGAAAATAGGCAGTTCACAGTGAAGAAGAGAAGGAAAGGGGGGTAAAAATTCAGTTTTCAGTTTTCAATCTCTATTACATGTTTTCATTTTTTTTCACAGTGACACATTATGTGCAAACCCCCAACAACAGGTTTCCAGAGGCAGTAACACTGCTGTCAATGTCAGCCTCGTATATCCGTAAACATCCGTTTTGCAGTCAAAAGCACAGCTAACATCCAAGTTATTGTCCGACTTGAAGTCACGACAAGAAACCAAAACCAGGAATAAAAAGCCAGATGCAAAATTATCCGGTTGAAGAAGAATATCTTCTCATTCTTTTGGTTGGTTTTTAAATTTTCAGAGACCACACTCTCCTGTGGGTTTTGCAAGTTTCATCACAACGCTGTAAAATAATTTGCAATAAGGAGAACTGATTTGAAAGTTGCTGCCACTGAAAAAGTTAAGTATCATGAAATATAAAGGACATCTTCAGAAAATGCCATCACTTTTAATTGAAGTTAAAGGTCCCAAGAAATCCTGGACTCTTATTTTATCCTGTTCTCCATCATAATTGGAGCCATTAGTAAACATATTTTGACTGAAAAAGAAAACCTTCACTTAAATGGCTTCTTTCCTGGCTGATGCTCATTTTGCATAATCCTTTTGTTGCACAAACAAACAAATGCAAAGTGAAGCACATTTTCTGTTCTTATTGTTTTTATTTATTTATTTATTTTTTAATACTTGCCCCCGGATCTTGACTCTTAATCTTTCCAAGACATTTTGGACAATTTAATTTTACAACTATGTAGAAACTATTTTGAGAAAGCTCTTTCCTCTTTCGGCCGGCTCTCAGTGCGCAAGTGAACGAGAATGAACTTAAGTGACACAGACCCAATAATTTTAATCGACTGTTCATACAACAGTGGGTGAACTGTCGGGTGAGGGGCAGAATTTGGACCCAGAGGCAGACTGGATTCGAACATGGAAAAGGAGAAAATCTTTATCCAGTACACAAAAACCCAATCAGACAACTAGACTCTGGAAACTAGATTCAGAAAACGGGACTTTGAAAGGAGACTCAGAACACCAGACTGAGAAAAAACTTGGAAGACAGCTTGACTTAACAGCTTGACAATGTGTTACTGACAACCTAAATTTGATGTACTGTACTGTTTGACAAAGGTTATTAATATACACAAATGAACTACTTAGCAACTGATATGACACGAGCCTTGAATTTTTCCAATTTTGAAATAATTCAGCGATAATGCTTCCATTTGCCCGCAGCGAGGCATCTTAGAGAACATTACAGCCATATATTCAACCAAAAAATGTTTTGAGTTCCAAATCGTAGGACCTTAGATGTTCCCCTGGAGCTCATCAAATTAGTGAACATCTAATCATCAACCTCTGGCCTCTCTGGCACTCCGAATTTTTAATAGCTATTATTTACAACTTAAACGGGAAGTCAGGGCACCTTCCTGTTCGCTTGACCTCATTTCCTCCCGTTGCCATAACCGTATTGTTTATCCGGTGTTTTTTCCTCTACGCTGCCGGTTCACACGTGCATTCGCACAAGTATGCAAGGTACCTCTCCAGGTTGCCTTCTATCTTTCACGAACACTTCAAACGACTTAGCTTCCTTTATCACTTGATTCCCATGTGTTTGGAAAACAGTTCAATCCTCACTTAGTCATTCAGGGACTCGCCAGCAGCCCAGAGTCTTCATATCCCAGTCTTCCCAGGGTGCACAGCTGCCTTTCTGTGCTTGTTGGAAACACTATCTTTGTGCACATAATATTAGCCGTATCCCCTGTTTACTCAATGCTGAAAAGTGAAGCCTTGTATTCAGAGCCGTCAGGGTCCCCGGTGGCGCCGAGGCCGTTTAAAGGGCGGAGGATTCCCTCGTAGATGAAGGTTAAAGACTGAAATGCAAAGCAGGACTAATATTCCCAAGAAACATGAGAAGACAGTGCAACATTTTGTCTTCTCAAATCTTAATTTTGTATCTGTGAACTGCAAACTCCTGAGACATATGACAACAGATAATTGTATCTGTTGGACCATCTCTGTGTAAGTACTTGCGTAGGGTTTTCTCTGGCAATTCCAGTTTGCTCCCATATAATGTTAATCAGAAAAGTTGAGCTTTCACATAAAATTGCCAATATTTATAACGATCTCCCTCTCTCTCTTTGTATATGCGTGTGTGTGTGTGTGTGTGTGTGTGTGTGTGTGTATGTAGCTCACCTTTTGTCAAAATCAGCTGCAATACGTTCTAGTTTCAGTTGACCCAAAAAAGAATAAGCGCCACACAAAATGGATGGATGGCTTATCCTCCACAGAATGAAATTATTTAAAATATGAAAAAGCCAAATGTGGTGAAGAAACCTCTTGAGATACTCGCTTGGCCTGTCGCTAACATCCCTAGTTTTAGAACTTGGTTTTTATTTTGTAGATTAGACAAGGGTAACTTGGTTTTATGGAATGCCAGCTTTAAGTGTCCTATCGCACACGGGGTTCTCGGATACGTCACATTTGACATGAGGATTCTAGAGCAAACCACTGTAGCAGAGCCCGTGTTAACAGATGCCAAAAGCCCAAAACAAGAGTCATTGACAACAGCAAATTAAGTGTTTGGCATTGGCAGAGAAGATTTGGCAAATTCTACATGGGTGCAACCCACATACTCAGTTGTCCTGCTCATCCCACAAATGGATGTTCCTTACAAATGAGGCACCATGTAAAAGTGCCTTCCAACAGATTGAGATTTATTACCAAGAAGCAATGACAACAAAGGAGTCATCTACTACACACATTGAGGTACATTTTGTGTTAAGGTTAGTTATAGGGGAAGTGCAATCACTACTCTAAACTACTGATTAACATCACAAAGATTTTGTACTCAAAAATCTAACATAACCATAGCAAGCATCAGGATCTAGACTAAGAAACCAGACTTAGAAAACGGACTTTGAAGCTAGATTTGAAAAAAGCTGGAAGGAGTTTTTGAGGCTGACGGCCTTCTGACAACAAGTTGCTGAGAACCTAGAGTTTAAAATCAGACATCAATCCTCCATGGCATAAAAAGCAAACTGAAGGACCATAGCAACCTCATGGTAACTGATACCTCAAAGAACAAACCAGTCACCACCAATGACAGTAACTTTTAGAGAAAATAACAAAGCTGACAAACACATCACCATAGCACCTGCATAACAACTGATAAAACAGCGGTGGCAAAATATGTAGAGATGGATCAAACCAGATGGATGTTGATGTTTCAGTCATATTCCTCAAATGCAATTTACTAAGTGTTCTGTGTTTAGGCTAGTGTGTTCGCTTGCAACATATTGTCTGCTGTAAATTATAAGGAAACGTTATGACTTGACTTCCCTTTAAATTCTTTGGCAAGATATTGCATAAACCTTCCCTGACTTTTGATTGAATTCACAATACAATATACTGTATAATAATTGTTGGCAAGTTATGCCTTGACATTGCTGGTGACTAAGTCATTTTCCTGCATTTTGATGCACAGCATTCAGCACTTGACAGGATGAAAACATGGGAGCAACACTGCACGTCGTCTTTATCTTGGTCAATCGTTACTTCCAAGAAAACCACAATGAGTTATTTGTGGGAAACATCCTTCCCCCGTCGCTGCTTTGTGACTCAACATGAATAAGGTGGAAGCAGTACAAAGCAAAGGGGAATGGTGCTTTCCTCCGGGTTATGAGCGCAAAACCTCTCATTGAGTCACAGATACGTTTCCAAACCAAACAGGCCTCAGGATTGCGTTACGTCCGAAAACCGGCCGCACCAACGAGTTTCAGAGCATGCCTGAGCCTCTGAATGCTCTCCAGCGCACCTTGCAGCTCCACATCATCCCTTCAGACTTTGAGCACACTCTGGAGCAATCATTGGGTTATAAAGACTAAAGCACTTTTACTTGAGGTCGACCGGAGAACCAACGTCCCTCCGTCTTCTGTTCAACAACATGCTTTGTGATAGCCCGGGAGCCGAGTGCTTTGCTTGGCATCATGTCACACTCGGGGAGATATTTTTAGCCCGTCCTGTATGAATTAAGCTGTGTTCAGTGTTCCCTCTGTGGGGCAGTTCAGATCTACCTGATTCTGGGTATACCATTAGCCCTTCTAATAAAGGCCAGATTGTGGGAAAACTGGCATTTAATGTGACTGGGCTGTGGCTTGCTGACAGATAGTCCCACCAGCGGTCCAGGACAGAGGCTGCTCCATTTTCCGATCTGCGGGAGAGGGAGAGAGTGAGAAAGTGAGGAGAGAGAGAAAGACTATGAGCTGCCTAGTGCCGCTGATTCTTATGCTTGTATTCTTTTCCCATGGGGGATTTGAAAGCCTTCCATCTCATTCTATGAGATTCAATGACTCCGTGTTCAATATGAGTCCTTTCAATGGTTCTCTGGCAAAGAGGGACATGGCGGCAAGAAAAGGAATGCCATGAGTGGAGATAGCCTTTAAGTCGCTGTTGAACGAGAATGGTCATGAGTGCTTATCTTTGTGGTCTTGGGTCGCTTTACATAAGATTGTATTAAACAGATAGCGCCTGTGCCGTGGTTTTGTTTTGAAGAGCTTTTTGGGGGGAAATACTGGCATGTCATAGACATCTCAACAGTGAGGCTGCCAACACAGAAGTGAACTCGAATGGTTTTCATTGGTCCCTGCAAATGACTTTATAGTCAAGTATCTGTACACATTCAAGGCATTCAGCTACCGCCAGCTATCACCACTTCCTGGTTGGGCCCCAGCAACCTGTTGATCCAGCTGGGAAGAAGTAGCCCAGTTCATAGAGCATGTTAACTCGTGACCAAGGGTTTGGCTGTTCAAATCTTAGATGTTTGTTTCGATACGTTTTTTCTTTTGCTCGTGACACCAGCAAGCCCCGCGCAAAACACAACAGAAGCATATTTGTCTATGCTGGGATTATAGCAGGCACGTGAGATCCAGCTATCGGCCTTGTAGTCGAACCAATACAGTACGTTTTGTGTTTTACAAGAAATCCGAATTATATTGAGAATTTTCAAGTGCACCTGTGGCTAATATTGTATGAAGACTCTTCTGTTAATGTACAAGTGCAGTCTATGATGGGGTGATGATTGCCAACAGGCTCTCAAATATGCACACTCTCTTCTTATTTCTTGCCAGATTCCTCTTTTACAAATGTTTTTTTTCAGCAGAAAAAGATTACTTTTCAAGTGCTCAATCATTAATGAATGCTGGAACAAAGCTGTTAGTTGGAGAGGACACATATGGAGAAAGACAACCAATCACACTCACATTCACACTATCACTGAATGAGAACTGAACCCACGATGTTGACGCCAAGGTCAAGCAGGTAAACCACCACACCAAGTGTGACAGTATTGGAGAAATAAAAAAAAAAAGATGTGGGTAAGCTCAGGCAGATAAGACATTTTCACAAGATAGTTTTCATCTTCACAAACTCTTTTGTTTACACAAACCCTAACTTCGATTACTAAATCGGGAGGCAAGAAGAGTCTCTGTAGTGTATCCTTTAATCCACTTAGATCAGATCTGATCTGTGTTTGGAAACGTGTTTGAAAATCATGTCATCTTTATACATACATTTCGTCACCTCTCTCTGTCCTGTCTTCTCATCTAAAACATGCTGTCACTTGTTTGAGAAGTACTGTATGTATGTATTTAACACAAGCAGGCTCCTCAGGGTCTGGATATTATTTCACGTATGAATTGTCAGATGTTTTCACGGCTCCAATAAGGCTCCGATAAGGGTGAAAATAATACAGGGTGTGAGATGGATGTCTATGTTTTGTGGAACAGGTTTTTGTAAAAGCCAAATTAGAGTATGTTAGCCTTATCCCAAGGAGATTTTTTTTTCATCCACACTTCTATTGGTAAATGTGTTTGAAGTTGCTTAGTAACAGTGTAGCAGGTGAGGACTACAGAGCCAGAGCGCCCTGCCTCAATATCTACAGTGGAGCTTGACCCACTGCACAGCTGCTGCTGTTTAATTTTCTTTAATAAATCTTTTCTTAGCACAGCTCTGGCGTGTTGGAGGGAATTCAATTTAAATGTTCAATGAAACAGTCGCATTTTCCATAATACGCGGAGGTCTCTTTGAACGCAAGTCATTGAAGTGTCTTGTCTGTGCACCCAAACTTGGTACGCAGCCCAAGTGATTTGTTACAAGCTTTTTGTTATGTGTTGTTTAAACATCACGGAGGGGATTAACACACTTTTCAAAACTAATTGGCACCAGTAGCGGTATGACAGGGTGTCATTTTGGGACATCCAAGAGAGCGCGAAAGCAGTGATTCGTTTCAGTGGATGATGTCAAGAGGAAATTGACGGCTGCTATAACTACAGCTGCTGTGTTTTTGCCTGTCTACTCACAATGAGCATGAAAAATATCACAATAAATTAGATTTTCAAGTTGATTAAATTTCTCTCAGGAATAGGTTTATTAATTTTCTTCACCACAATGCGCTGCTATGTACCCAACGATAAAAACACTTGAGTGTGTTGTTGTTACCAGTGCTGCTCTGCCGCAACATCACATCATCGGATGGTTTGGTCCTCCAAATAGTTGGTTTCACAAATCCATCTGGGTACCAAAGTGATGGAAACTTTTTATGTAGATGCAAAATAGTGGACATCATTGTGGTTGCCAGCCTTGTGTTTTGCTTTGTTTATTGTATCACTACTAGGGGTGTGCCAAAAAAATCGATTCTCATAATAATAAGGATTCTCATCTACCACAATTCAGAAGCCATAAGAAAATTGATATTATAAATATTACACACACACACACACACACACACACACACACACACACACACATATATATATATATATATATATATATATATATATATATATATATATATATATATATATATATATATATATATATATATATATATATATATATATATATATATATATATATTTTTTTTTTTTTTTTTTTAATTAGGTGGATTTTTTTTTTTTATGGCTCTAACCACTACAAAGTCCCTATACAGTTCCTGCCCATCTCATTACTTGGTACACACTAACTTTTAACATAAGAATAAAGACTGGCAATTGTATTCTAAGAAAGGAAACATCCTGAAATGTCTTCTAACGTGGCAACAATGTTGAAGCAAAAATCATCACGTTGGAGCTGAAGCAAACTTGTTCAATGTGGTTGCACAAGGACAAAATGTCGTCTAAGATTTAGATGCTTTGCCTCATTGGAAAAATGAGTTCATGTTGGAAGATGAACATCGATCTGTTCATCACTCCCAACAGTCAAAAGAGGAGTCAACAAATATTTGGGGAAAAGCTGTTGCCTGGTTTACTGAAAAAATGCTGTGGCCGTAATCGAAGTACTGTTGCTTCATCTTTTTAAGTAGAATTCTGTGAGGCTGATTATTTTTAATACTCTAGTTACCTCTACATCAAAATTTTCACAAAAGGATTTATCAAGGTACAGAGAAACACCAGCTAAAGAGTACCAAATAGGATATTTTTCATTACAATGTCATGTTTAGAAATAATAGCCTTGAAACAGCTAAATAGTAAATTCACATTAGCTATTCTAACTGGCATGTACCATTTATCAGCGTTTCTGAACGATTATCATTTTGCATCCCGAAAGAGTGAAACCATTTTTGGCTGGAGCCTGCATCTAATTCAGCGGGATAAATACTTAGCTTTTCAGTCCAACTGTCAGGATGCAGTTAGCCTTGATGCATGATCTGATGGAGCCCACTCAGATGAGGAAGAGAACATCTTCGAATGCTGTGGTGAGACCCAAGTCAATCAAACCCATACAAAAAAAAAATGACGAAGAGGCATCCGATTTTTGGTTCGAAAAGCCCAATTACTACCAAAATAGTACTATGGGAAAGCGCTGCATGAGGTAAATGAAAGACAATATTAAGAAACTCCTAAAAAAAAAAAATCTAATACAGACCAAATGTCAATAGTAGCGAGGCTGGATGTTTTAAGTGTCAGAATTAAATAAAAAGTAGCATAGGTGGTCTAGACAATGGACAAATAGACAATGTACATCCTACAATAATTGTGCAGGTCCCAGTTCCAGGACCTCTGCATATGGAGGCAGAGAAACAGAAATCTGGAACAGTATTTTTTGGCTTTCCTGATTTTTGCAATGAACAATGTCTTGGTTCTATTAAACTAATTTTATCCATGAAAACACTGTATAAGTACATTTGGCACAGAGTTATTTGTGTGTCTTGCTTGAAGCCCACTGCGAATAATAACAATATTACCTTCCTCAATTTTGCAAAATTACATGGCACAAAGTATAAGGTCCTTCATCTAAATGTGATTGTCTTTGGCTTAGGTGCACATGCTTTGGCAGAACAAACTGTAATAGTTTGTTTTATGAATATGGTTTTTGAGGACAGAGTGTCTCGAGAGCCGAGAGGAGCAAGCGCATTGTGTGGGCAGCGAAGGGCAGTGTTACGACAGGGGCAGCGGTCTGAATGTGTTCCTATAAGTACAAGAACCTGTCAATCTGCTCTCTGAAAAATGTCTGTCATCTGCAATACAAAAAGACAATGATGTTCTTTGAGCGAGACTTGGCACGATTTTAATAATGTACTTATGAATGTACAGAGTCAAAGTTAAAAATGCATTTCAGTTGTATTTAACTATTAAAGATACATTTACATTTATTATTGGCTTTAAGAATTGTTTGTTTTCAGATGTTGATTTTGTACCATTTAAATGTGTATTTTTATTTTGTTTTTGAGTCCAATTTCCAAATACTTCATGTTACAGAGACTAACAATAGTTTCAAATACACTTTTTAGTAGAGCTGAACAATTGATCAAGTAGTGGTTTTTCAATAAGACGCTATTTTGAAATTTAAAAACAATCATCATTGTATGTCAGTAGGCAGCATTTTTACATAGCATTTGTGTGTGTGTTTTTTAGTCTTATTTAATTTCACATCTCAGTACGTTCAGCGATTAAGAAATGTAGTTCAAGTGAGTATGTATACAGTAATGGTTCAATGAAAAATGGAAGTGTGAACGCCACAAATTTGTTTGCATTATTGGTGTAATCATATTTAGGATTTACTGACCAATGTTTACGCAACACTCATTGGTAGATTTTATAACATAATGTGGTGGGCCATGTTTGGTGTTGTAGCCAGAAATTTGAACACTACATATGGATCAAACTTTACAATATTGATCACTTTACACAGAAACACCTCAATTTGGGATCTTCTAATGTATACTTTTCCGTGCCTAAATCTATAAATTCAGAAGTATAAAATAAACTTCCATTTTAATTCATGGTTCATTTACTTTTATTTTAGCATGGTTATAAGTTGTAAGATCAAAACATTTGTGTAATAAATCTAGTATGCTTTTCATTGTTGTACAGCTTATTTTATTAATTTACTCTGCATTTTTTTTTCTTTACTATTAAGCAAACCAATAAGGGGCACCGTTGATTTATGGGAAAACAACGAGCGCCTTAAACTCTAAAAAGCACAGTATTTGGGTATAAAAATTTGGAGAACCTCTGGTCGATTATTTAAGTGTCCTTGAATTGGCTGGAAAACAGTCTAAGGTGTACCCGACCAAAGCAAATAATTAGGTCAAAATTCTAAGAATCAGCCATCTTTGTCATACTCTTAAAAGCACCGTCACACACATTCATGTAATGTGTGTCAGAATAGTCTATAGTACAAATGAATGCACATTTCTTATGTTGTGACAGTCCAACGCACATATCAGTTGCACCTGAGCGCTCCTTCCGTCTGCGTGACCCCATCTGTCTCCAGTTCGTCCCCACGCAGCGGGGCAGCCCACCCTGCGCCTGGCTCTCTCGGCATGCGAACAAGTCCGGATCTTGCCTGGGAGGAAGTGCAATGTTTTCACTGGGAAGTTCCAGATTAGCGGATCATTGCAGGATTTTCATTCCATCTTTTGGTAGTTGCACTCAGAAAAGGAAACCCCCTCCTTTTTTTTTCCTTCCATGAGTCAGCGAAGGCCTGTGTGGACTCAAGAGCTGTATCCCTCACCAAAAAGTAAACCTGACTGTATCTCTGACAATTACAGTGCAGTGTGTCCACAGCTTGTGAGAGCATGCCATAGATACAGAGGTGGGCGGTTTACATTTTTGTGTTGGTCCGACAGTCGTCAGTGCCCCGCACCCGTCCGTCATCTTCAGTCCATCGTTTGTTCAGGCCAAAGTCAACTGTAACGGGCGGTCCGTCAGTCCAGCGGAAACGCAGATATGCATTTTTACCTGAAACAAATGCGAATTTTTGCAGACGAGCTTCAGCAGACATGTTGTGATGTACTGGTCAGTGGTTATACCAAAAAGGTGTTGCGTATTTGTGGGAAAGAGTCATTTGTTGCATTATGATTACGACCATCCAAGAAGCGTATTCTTACTTTTTGCAGTTACTGGGGAAGTGCTTAAAGGGGCCATAACATTAAACGTCAACTTTTTGGAGCTTTTAAACATGTTCCAATGTTGATTTTCTCTCACCTGAAACAAAGTGTTATTTTACTTCATTCATGTATTCTCAAGCATTCCTTGCTTATTCTGCGCTCTCACACCAGATGAAAACGACTTGAAATGCGCTTATGTCGTATCTCCCCTACATCTCCCCATACTGCCTGTGCGAGACAAAATACACACTGACCTTATCCATGTCTTTTAGTTTTGCTTAGGTTCCAGATTTGAGGAGGCGAGATTTTGAGCACGTCAGCATTGATCATGTTATAAAGGGGAGGGGGGTATTTTACTTCCTAGTTGGAAATGTTGGTACCATAAAACTTATATTCAATAAGAAATCAAATCGCCAATTTGCCAAATGTAAAATGTATGCACAAATTACATTGTGAAAAGTATAAAATGTTACATTATAGACCAGTTAAGAATGCTGATGGGCCTGACCTTTACTATATAATGCTTTCAACTCCTGTGGATTCTCCGGATGAACCCTGTACAAATTTCCACAGGGGTTTCCCCTTCTTGGTGGCTCTCCACAGCATTCTTTTTTTCCAGGATTTATACAATTATTTGCAATAAATTCAATCGAAAGATGGAAGAAAAAGTCGTAAAATATCCTGACCATTACAACAATGGACGAAATACTCTTGTTCCAACATTTTTATTCCACTGTTTTGTTTTATCTTTAAGTTACTCTTCGATCCGTCAGCTAAACAGATGTCGGTTGGTGACACACCCACAGGCAGTCGGTCGGTGCTGACAGACTGCCCACCTCTGCGTAAATATGTCACAGTAGGCAATTGTACATTGTTTGTAAGCCTGGGTGCATGTATGTATCGCCTCTTAGGACATGCCTTGATGTTTGTATCTTGAGCTGTATCCTGATGCTGATTTAATCACAGCTATTACATATCTTCCAACAACTACTATGTCATGTGCGCTGAGCTCATTCACATCTTTCTTATCATGTGTAGCATGAAGTACACATGCGAGTGTAAATGAGGGATGATCCTTAATGCTGGAGTGTGGGGAACTTCCTGTATTTTTGTGACCCGGTTGAGAAGCTGTTGATAAGATGAGTGTGTGGGCGCCAAGGGGTGAAAGGTGACCTTAGCGACAAATCAGGCGAGGAGGAAGTCCATCAACGGTACAAGAGGGAGGAGAACAATAGGTGTGTGACATGAAAGGAAAGCCAAGTGGGTAAAGTGGGAGTCAACACAGTGACAGTTAGGAAGGGAATGTGGACCTGTCTGTGCACGTGCACCCACTTGGGCATGGCGTGCATCTTTTCATTTGCACGCGTGTGCGTGAGGAGCATCACCGTTGTGTGTTTTGCACCTGGCTGTGCTAGTCGTGCGTCAACAGTGATGAGTCGCAGTCGCGCAGCTAGAGTTGTGCTAACCTTTAACACAAAAGGCCGTGACGCTTGTGGACTTCTGCTAATCCTGTGACGAAAGTGTTTTGAATGTCACGTATTCTTCTGGCCGCCGTCAAAATCTGATTTAAAAGTGTGCTAGACTCCGGTCTCTTGGACAACCGCTGGGCGAGGGTAAGGTGTAAGTATTTTGGTCAATACCAATTCACTCAAATGCCCCCCATAGAACAATTTGGAACACAGCCATTAGAAAGTAGCTATAGAGGGCGCTAGGATGCCTCCATCAAGTTTAACTTTTTGAACTTTTGAACCTTTTGAATATTTCAAAATATACAGTTGTTGCACTTCGGCAAGATTTTACAGTGATTTACAGTGATTTTTTTTTTTTCATACCAACTGCAGAGCGATAAGGATGAGCCAAAATAAGTCTATAAAAGACAGAAAATGTGTAAAGTCTGAAATCATTACACACTTAGTGTGACATTAAATGCAATTGTATATATTGCATCGTCGGTCCCTCATTTTTTGAAGCCATATGAATTTGTAATCATCGGTGCGTCAGTCTGTCTGTGTATTTTTGCCCAACCTTACACCACCACTAGAGGGTAACATTTGACAATATATTTTTCTCTGGTCCATCATTCATCAGGCGCTGGTCTACTTTTGACTGCACACTGATACTAATTATTTTTTCTGTTTTAGTACTTACTCTTAGTTAACACCATAACTGCGGTTTTACAGTTACACTGCAATTGAATCACAACAGTCATATACTGTAAGTGTAACATGATGTCAGGTTCCTCTGTTTTGTGACATTTGTTCGAAATTATACACAAAAAATGAGAAAAGGCATTCTTTTTCCAGTTTTTGCATGAGAATGGAGAAGGACTGCACGTGTACAATTCTACTGCGCTCTGCCTAGCTTCTTTGAACCTTCTCTTTTTATTTGATTCAGAGGTCGTTAACTACATGAAGGTTCCGGCCCTGAAAGGGGGTAAAAGTGCATTGTGGGAAAAAACTATGGTGGAAAACCAGTGTACTTGTCCTTCTATGTGTATGCGTATGTACACAAAGTGGACTTGACCATTCAGTAAAGAGCGGTTCAAAGACAGTGGGAGAAAATGGCTCTTTTTCCAGGACCCTGTTTAGCTTAAAGGCTAGGCTAACTGAATTTGACAAGGCAAATGTTTTGCTTTTGCTTTTTTTTTTTTTGCCATTTTGCTTTCTCTGCATCCTTTTTCAGACAGTTGGATCAGAGCAAGCATGGATTAAGACAGATATTGCTGGTTTAAACAATAATGATAACATATACTGCATAGCTCCCCTGAAGAAAACTTCAGCAACCACCAGAGTTCACAATGTTCTGGAAAATATACCTCAAAAATCCAATAAACCTTCTTAAGAATCTAAAGGATGAACGCCACAACAGTCTTTTGCTTTTTCTTTGGTATTTTGTGTTCTATGTGATGCTACCGCAGAAGGTACCAATGACGGAAACAAGCAGACTGGGGATGATAACCATTGAACCAGAAATAAAAAATAATTGCAAGACAAAAATGGTATGGTTGCTCACTTAACTCAGTGTTCCTAAAAGATAAACAAGGGAAGACGTAAAATCATGTAATATAAAAATGTGAATCACACCAAAGCTGCTTTGCTTCGAAATATTTATGTTCAGCCCAAAAATATTTTCATGATCAGCCTTTTTTTTAAGTATTGCTTTTCGATCGACAAGAAAGCAGCCAAAAGCAACCAAAATAGCAAAAATTTGAGTGACCCAAAAATTGACAATGTTGGTTTTGAGATGTAATTCTTGAGTTAATCCAACAAATACAGAGGGAAAACAAAACATTTAAAAGGTAGCTTGTCACTGAATCTGTGCGCCTGAAATGTTTTCTTTCAATCTGCTGCTTCCTTGTATGATTAAATCTTGGTCCTCTTTTCAGCCTTTGATAGCGTCACTTAGTGACTCATCAAAACGTTTAGAAAAGAACAATTTCAACTATCAACAATCTCGTCATGTATTCAGCTACACCCTGCTGTTCACAGGAATGCCCGGAGCATCACATGCCAATCTGGCAGAATCTGTGGAGCATGCAAACTCCAACTGATACTATATCGAGAATGGATTTTAAGCATTTACGCAGCCGGGCTGTCGCTGACTTCATCTGATCTGCTTCATCAACACTGGCAACCACAGCAATCCCACACCTGGAAGAAGCAGCCCTTTCAAGCTGTGGACTTGACAGGTTTCGCTCCTCTTTTATGTGGGCATGCTGTGACCGTTAAGATTTTGAGCAGGAGGTGATAAAATTGCTGCAGGATGACAACACAAAAAAGCCTTTAACGGGCTCTAACAGACCGCTTCAGCGATGTACAAGAAAATGCTGGCGCGGGGATGGCCTTGTAATGCGGTTACAGTAAGAGACAGTACACGGTTCGAGGTTCTTCAATGGAAAGAGTCCAAATGTTGAGGAAGGATGAGTCACACCAGCCTGGAGGTGATCAACCCATTAGAGAGTTGCTGGGAACACTATATCCATAGGAACTGCAACCCCTGAGGTCAACTGTCCTGTCTGTTTTTCAACTCCGTTTACTCAAACAGCAAAAAGTCCTGAGGGAGGGAGAATCAGTGCGCTGATGATTTTGGCCCCCTGAAATGATGAATGCACTTTTTGTCTTTTGCAAAAGGCCTTTAGGTTGGACACTTCCACAAAGGTGGAGAAAAATGTTTGCCTAACTCAAACTCTGTCGGAAACGTTTCAACTCGGGTGTGATACTCCGCCGTGCCATTAAATGAATTATGACAATGTGCCTGACCCATGTGTGAGCAGTCCTTGGCAAAATGCTGAAGACCGGATGACGCCCATTCACATTCTGTACTGTGCATATGGCTTGTATTTCCCAGTTCTCCCAATGACGTGCAGGCCAAATACAATCAAATCGAAGGCAGTGGCAGACTTAACTTTAGGCGAGCACAAGCTCTTACCTCGGGCCTCGGGATTTCCAGGATCCCCTAAATGTCTCATAAAAACATGATTAATAGAGTATTTCCCATTTAAAAGTCACATGAGGAGCAAAGTTTGGACCCAAAGGCATGCAGTAGACAAAAGTGAAAAAGTAGAAATCCTATTCACAAAAATGAAACGTAACAATAGATCGCATAACATTGGAAATTAGAAAGAAACTAGGAAGACAGCTTTAGAGCTTGACGTGACACTCTGACAATGTGTTTCTGAGAGCCTAGAAGGTGAAATCCTGTTAGTCATCAATTCTGTACAACATAATAGAGCAAACTAAAGAAACGTAACAACTGCATGGCAACTGAAACATCTAGAAACAAATCACTCACAACAGTACTTTAAATAGAGCACCACAAAGGTAGTAAATGTGTAAAAATGACAAAAGATGACAAATAATTGACCATTAGGACAAAAGTGACAAATACAAGACTATAGCCAGGGACATAGTCTTTGCTACGCACCTTTTAATTTTTTAAACCATCTTCGTCAATGTCCACCTCAATGACGCTTTAACAACGCATTGTCTGTGTGTGCACAGCAACCATCGCATTATTCAAGGCCGCGTCCTTGAAAACTTTCATAAGTCCATCGGTTATGAAATCCACTTTAGTTAGTCCAAGGAAGTCATAGGTACATTCTCTGTCACTATGATAACGTAAACAATTTGCTTCACACTTTTTAATGATACGCACCCCCACAACTAGTCCAAGCCGCCTCAGTAAACATATATGAAGACGTGGGAAGCGTACGCTTAAGCGCATGGAGGGAGACAAGAAAACTAGAGATTGCATTGTTCCCGCAGCCATCTAGCAAGAAGGTGATTGGCTATTGCTTCTCGACTAGCTTGTTTGTTAGCAATAAACTGCGCTACGTTCACATGCTCTTTTCATACTTGTCCAATAAACGATTACTGAAATTTTTCACCCCCTTATCAAATGCACTTGTTTTATCTGCTAGCTGAGAACCACATTTAAGTGTGTGTGTGTGTGAAGTCACGGTACATCTTGGAGACACTTTTTAGGAAAAAAAAAGAACAAAAAATAATGTTCAGCTCAGGCTTAGGTGTCATGGATGAAAGTTAAGTACTGTAGGTACGCAAATGTGCGAAGTCAAGCATGAGATGTTACGCATCTGTGATTTCTGTCATGCATGTGTACCTGCGTAGCACTTATGTGCACCCGTGACTGAAGCAAATTACATTACAGCAAAAACGTTCGTTTGTATTTGAGTCTTAAAAAAATGCAGAGCTAGGGCTATAAAAAAGTTTACCAAGTCAAGTCAGTCGATTTTAGAAAAAGGTCAACTATGCCTCGAAGCTCCACCGTAACCATGTTGGTGACATTGTTGTCTACACAAACCTTTCCTGCAGACGTTCACAGTTTTGCCATGGCGGCAAAGGGCTCCTCCAATATATTGGGCATATTACTAGTTTGTCAGAGTTTCTGATGAAAACAAAAATAAAATTAACCAGTAGGAATGCAGTCCAGCAAGAAATGAGCCCAGGCTACTCGTCAAGACGATGAAAAAAAAAACAAATCATGAAGAACAGGAAGTTATTGACCTCATAGTAGCCAACATGCAGCTCCACTCTCAAGTTTACTCATGAGGCACTTTTAAGTGACTTTAAGGACACTGTTGCATTTGTAATGTATGATAAACTAAACGATAGTTAGTGTCTGTTGAGCTCATGCTAATAATAGCTAACCGGTTAGCATAGGCAGTTTTTAGTTGTCTAAAAATTCATATGTATTGAAGATAAATGAGTTGTATGCACTCAAAAAAATGTTCAATTTTAGTAGCTTATTGGTAAAAAAACAAAAGTAGGTTTAAAAAAATTGGATAGTGGCAGTCCTAGTCTAGTCATACAATTGACCTCTCACTACCTTTTTAAGTGGTTTTCCGAATGGAAAACTTCAGTCTTTGTCGCATTGGCTATGTACGTATGTAACTGACAATACATAGTAAGGTCCATTAGCACTGTTGCTGGTGCCAGTATGATTTTTAATCACAATGATGAGCGTATTAAAGCAGTGCAAACAGTAACTTCCGTTCCGGCATGGTTTGCAGACTTACTATCCCACTATTTTGTGGCTGTAGTTCTGTGGTAAACCGAGCATATTTTGTGTGTAATTCAAATGTAACCCACCAGATGATGGCACACGACTGTTTTACACAACGTACACTTGAAACATTTGAAAGCAGGAAGTAGGCCAATAGTAAACAGGATGTTTACTCGAAACACATCGATAGATCCGCACACTATAACGCTTTTGTGCAAAGTGTTTTTTTTCTCAGTATATTAGATATTTTTAATCATATTTGTGTTATTTTTTTAAAGGTCGTCATGAACCTTGCAAAAATAAGTGGGATTTTAAAGAAAAAAACTTGCCAAGGAAGTCTTTAATAGGGTACTTATTTTTTGCAGATGAGCGGTTGAGCTTAATCCACATGCAAAGGGGTTTACAGTTATTTTGAATATTGATTATTATTTAATGTTATAAGTTACAGTAAAAGGATTGATTCACTTGTTTGACAAAAATGCTCAAGATGTATTTTGGGCCTAGGGAATACAATTTTGATCAAATTGGATTTGGCCCTCCATATGGCTAAATATGCCTCACGACCTGTGGGTGTGTAATCCTTGACAAAGTTGCTGAAGTCCAGATGACGCCCAGAGTCACCTTCTTGATTGTACACATGGTCCATAAATACCAGCTGTGTGGGTGGTGGTCCGGCCAAAGACAATCACTCTTGAGGTGCTGGCAGTGCTGCTCATTCACAGCGTGAGTAAATGGGTCAGTTTAGCTTGGCATGCGATAAACAGCAACAGCATGAATTTCATTTTATGAAAAAGGACTCTGGGATATCTTGTGGTCGTGCAGCAAGGAACAGATATGTAAATGTGTATCCAAAAGGAGAAGGGGAGCCTAATGCCTGCTGGGTTTGATGGATTAAGAAGCCATTAAAAAAAAAAAAAAAATCAGTGACTCCATGATGGCTGTTATCACGGATAAAGTTACGCAAGCTAGGAATATTCCTTTTTTTCAAGTGATACTACTTTTGACACTTGTGTATAGTAATAGCTCTCACACAATTATCATTGCAGCAAACAATTCCGTGGCCTGACGTGTGCAAGGCGAGTGCGCACATGCATTTGCGCGTGTCATATCCTACATTGAAACCAGCCGCTGTTGTGATGCGAGGTGAAAAGTTAGCGGCTGCCCATCCCCGGCTACACAATGAAGACATCCTTGGAGATGGTCTTTGTTTACTGTCGGGTTGTCAGGGAGTCCTCCCAAGTCAGGCAATAAGGAAAGGGATTATTTGCTTTGGCAGGGGAAAAAGGATCTAATCAGATAACTGTGACATGTGAAAACACAGGCATCCAATTCTCTCCGTAACTGCGTCAGTTTCTGCTCACCTTTCCCCTTCTGACCTCGGGGACATTTATGCAGATTGTTTCTCAGGTTGTGAAGCATGTTCTACGTTCTCGTTTCACTTTGGTGGGGTTTCCTTTGATAACAAGCACACTGCAATTGGAAGAGAACAGATTTTTGGAGGCGGTCTTAGTTGAAAGACCTGCGCCCTTATCCACCAGTTGCTTAAATGTATCACATTATATTATAGGCACTTAAAACTCAAACAGTTCGGCTTGAAATTCAATGTGATTTTTCTCATCCGCACTATGGGACATAACCCAGAAATGTACTCAATTCGGAATCGACTGTCGTCTAATCACTAGTCAATACTAACAGCAAATTAATCATTACTAGCAAAGATATTTATAAGAAATTATCCATTCGTTATTGATTTTCTTGTGGGTTGTGGAATCAAGTAAGACAAAGAACATGTAATATCATCGACCGGTAGACCGCAGGCGACCCATTGATCACCACCTCTATACAGTATTTTTCATAAAAAAATACACTTGAAATTAATAATAATATCGATATAATTTTGCTCCTGTGGCTAATTACCGCAGGTAACGCGGCTAACATGTTATCATATGCTACTTTCACAGGGCGACTTATATGCTGTCGCTCGAGATAGGACGTGTGCCGCCTTGCTTGATTGAGTGTGACCCAACAAAGATACTTCGGCTGTTTGTGAAGTTTTCTGCGAGCATGTTTGTCTCATCAACATTAAATGATAGAATCCACATTGTGCTATTAATTGATACACATACTAGTTGAATGATCGATTGGAAATAAAGTACCATGGAGGTAGTTTATTTCCAAGCAATCTTTTTTTAAAATATTGTTGTGCAGTAGTTTATAGTTTACTATTTAGTTTATATTGTGCCCATATTTCAGTTTAGTTGTGTTCAATAAGAAATAATTCATGAATTCATATATACGTTTATTGGTGAGCAAAACTCATTTTGCTCACTGAAAGTTTTTTATTTTATTTCTTTTTTTTAGCAAAGTAAATGTGTTATATAACAAATGCTATATCATCTATTGTGTTTGAAAATAAAACTTTTCATCGTGCATAAAAATGGCTTTTTATCAACAAAGATTTTAAAATGTAATATTTTAGAGCTCTCTTTTCAATACTTTGATGCTGCGATACTATGATATTTTTGCTCAAGGTTATCATCGTGTCAGAATTTGATATCGTCCCAAGCCTAGTACACTTGCAAAAGTGCTGCATTAAACAAGTGTTTACAAGCAATAGATTAGCAGCGGTTCTCAATCGGTTTTCAAAGAGAATAATTAATTACAGTAAATATTTGTATAAAACATTTTTGAACATAAAAATAAGTCAGAGCAAAAACAGTATCCATGGTTATAACTGAAGGTGATCACATACGCTTCTCCTGCCATGCGTCATTGGTAACCTTGCAATGTCAAGTAAATAGAAGACTGCCTGTATGCACATTTAATTACATTTAAAGTCCAACTTTAAAGGGGGCGGTGATAAACCAATGAGGAAATGTGGAAAAAAAAAAACTATTCATTGCTATTGCTATTCATTTAATTGTTACCAAGTTACCAAGCACTTGTGGGATTTATTTGGGGTATACATGACTGTCAATTTTAATAAAGTGTTATTTAAAGTACAACCGAGACTGCATTAGAAGGTTTTACGATCTTGAAAGTTTCACTCCTGGAATAGAGTACGGTAGTTATAATTCTCAAAAGGGAAAATGAATTTTGTCTGATCAAAATATAGTCTTCCTCCAACCTTTTATACGAGCTTGTATAAAAGACACATTGGCCTTGAGAGAGTCATGTCACTTTGAATTTTCTGAAGGCTTTTCTGCAACTTTGTTGTATAAACATCATTCATTGCTACATCCAGTGCTGCCGACATTTACTGTGACTAATATTTTAGTGCTGTCCACAGGCATTTCTGAATATTTTTTCAATCAAATGTTTGCCAACAACTGCAATTGTGATTTTTTTTTAGAGTTGTCACAAACACTACATTCTCTCAGTCTCCTTTCCAAACAATGAAAATATATGTGGATATTTTTCTCCGATCTTTGTATAGTGTAATGTCATGGAGGACACGATATGTCCCCAGGTGGGTTGAATTGTCCTGTCTAATGGCCACAGCTCGCACGGGTGTCACTGTAATGAAACACGGCTGGAGAGGAGCCAGGAAAGGTGAAGATTACACAGCGTGAGCCAATGGTGGCACAATCCATGCATTCATGCCTTTTGGTTTTCCAAACTCTCAGTATCATTGTGAGGGCTGAGGGATGACAGGAGTGTTGAGGTAACCACCATGCTAAGTGACGCATCTGAGCCCCGTATTGTGCATTGTGCGTCAACGTGATGATCCCACCGCAAAGATGCACCGGTCAATGAAGAGGTAACAAAAGCTGATTGTTTCCTGAGATGGAAAGTTTCAAGGGTGTGAATATTTTAGTGTGAGATATTTTGGTGTCAGGATATCTGGTATCGCAACACGTCTATAAATAGCTATACAGGATGACCGTGAATGCGTTTCTGCTGTGTGATTAACATACAAACGAGCGTTCTGTTGTGGTATTTCCCAGCAGTGGAAACGGCCCTCTTTTCTGAATGAAGCCATCTACCGTCATTATAATAAAATAACAAGAACAAATCAGCTTCCTTTCACAAACCAAATTGTTCATTTTAGGTTTGTACAAAACTAAAAATTGTGTGAATACATGCAGGAATTGTTGTTTTTCTTTTTGTGCCTGGATTTTGGCTGGCGAGCAGTCCGGGGTGCGCCTCCTCTCCAGTCAGGAGAGCTTTGAAGGAATAATTTACTCATGTAGCATTTTAATCTGTAATAAATTCATATTTTGTCTGCATTTAATTGAATAACGTCATTATTTTTTGTGTACGGTTAATACTTTAAAAAAAAAAAGGTCACATGACCAAACCCAGAAAACAGGCAAAATGTGTTTTTAAAAGGTGTTGATTGTATGTGAAAAATAATACACGTAATCAAATGAAGCGAAAGAGAAAATTCCTACCAATGAAAATGGCCTGATAAGTATCCCTTTAATTTTACTCATGTTCCTAAAGAAAGAAAAGAGGTACAGAACATGGATGACTGGAGATCATGTATTTACATCCGCGGGCAAAATGTTCAGTTCCGCTCTTTTATCCCTGAGTTAAATAGCAATCTTTGGTCGTTCCGCTCTAAACTTTATTTGAACTAAATCTGTAAATAACTTTCCAAGAAGTTTTGGTTTCAGTAATTACCTATTTTGCAAGTGTTCTGTTATCCAGCTCCGCAGTTCTGGACAAGACAATGCATTTTTTGGATTACGGTTCAAATGAGGGGAGGAGTAAGTGGTTGAATTTAATAGAAAGTAACAGCAATGGTTTGAATTATGGTTTGGACTAAATAATGGGTATCACTCATGACTATGAATGTGGCTGAGGCTTGTTTACAGGCAAAACAAAACGTGAAGCCTGCCAAACGAAAGGGCCTCCTGCTATCGCGTTGCCAAAAGTCATCTTTTTAATGACATATAAAATCATGGGCTGAGTAATCACTTGTGATTTAGTGCTTGTTTTATGAGATGTAGCTGACAGCACATCAGCTGTTGTGCTCCGTCCCTTTGCTTGTTTCGGGCAGCAGGGTGTCTCTTGTTTGATTCCTCACAGTTTTCAAGAAGCTCATGATGCCGGTGCCGCCGGTGCCCCGTTCCTCCAGCGCAACGGGAGCTTTGCTGATCACCTCCTCTTCGCCGTCCCTGCTCCTGCCCCGTAGTCGACGGGCTTTAGCGGCGGGGATCGTGATGAAGCGAGTGACCACAGTGATATGATAGCTGCGAAAAGCCAAAAGTTTGCTGACGCATTCCTGAAAAGCCTCGGTGAGCTGCTCGTTGGCCTGCTGCTGCACAAACGTCCTCAGGGAGGCTTGCAACGAGATGTCCCGGATGAGTTGTTTGTGAGCAGGTAACATGTAGTTCCTCATGCATGCGAGAAAAGAACCTGCATGATCAAAGTGTTGATACATTAGAGGGCCTAAAATCAATCACGAAATGAACTGTACCCTTCCTTCCCTTACCACTTTTTGCCTCATGTTTAACTCCCAGAAGTTCATCGAAGCAGTGTAATATGCTGCTCTGCGCAGCGCTCCCTCCCGAATATTCCATTGGCTCTGTCTGGACACCTTCGTAAACCAGACCGTTTGGCATAGATGGGTTGTCTTTCCATCTATGGAATACCCCACACACAGTGAATTAAAAAAAGTAAAACACACCCATACCCAAACGCAAGGATTTTGTGATACAAGGAAACGAGGGCAAAAAATAAATGTGGTAGAGGGGGGTAGTAAAAAAAAAAATGAAGTTGCATCTGTGTGCCTCATGCAGTTCAGATGTTCAAGTATGCATTTCTTGTCATTTTTGTTGTCACATCATTACAGCACAAACCATGGACTGCATAGAGCTTTGACAGCATCAATGGGATCTTATTGTTCAAAGGAATTAGTCGGTAAAAGGTTATACATAAGTATATAAGTATATATATATATATATATATATATATATATATATATATATATATATATATATATATATATATATATATATATATATATATATATATATATATATATATATATATATATATATATATATATATAGTAAGAGGTAGGGTGTCAACTATATATGTACTTCGTATTTTGTTTTGATATATTCTGCTGCCAGGTTGGCATGGCTTTATAAATGATTTATAAATGAGAATCGATTCTTACCTCACCTGGATACAAAAAGTAAATAAATACATGGATAAGTTTCAATGTGATAGGTTAATTCTGTTATTATAGGATGTGGACACATATGCAACCACATAAATTCAATAATTTAATTTTAATTATTTTTTTATTTTAGAATGAAACTTTTTTTTTCACACCCGGGTACCAGAGGTGGCTCCGTAGGTTATTGTTGGAAAACGTTTTGAAACAATTTACAAATGTTTCTTAGTTTTTACCCCCAAAACATGGCATGTGAACAGGGGCTTTTAGTATGCACTACAATAGCAAATATGATGCAACAAACATTAAAGTACCCTGATAAGAAGATCCTCATGATGCCGTAGAAGACAGATGGATCCACGTGCACTATATGAGATAAAAACAATATACAGTAATAAAGTTGAAATGTTGGTTAAAGGGCTAAATTTTGTGTGTATGTGATGATTTTAACTTAAAGAAGCTACCGTGCATTAATCTGAGGCACTCAGCCATGCCGTCTATAGATTGACCGATGTCTTCTAAGGCCTTGGCCACAGCTTTACTATCACCACATCTGACAGCATTGATTGCTTTTGGAATGTTCTGAAACAATCACAATGCTTCATTAGAATCTTGTTGCCTTTCGTATTTAAAGTTAGACTTTTGCTACAACATATGGACTCAGGCATTGAAACATATACAATAGGATAAATACAGTCGTAATTTTCTGTCTGTCCGACCCATTTTGGTCAATTCTATGTTTCCAGCGTTGTGAGTGTACTTCACTGCCCTGACATTAAACATTTAGCATGATAAATTTTGAAAAGTTTTTCCAGAAAAGTGGAAGCTAATCCTTACTAAGGCCCCTTTTGTATTTTCCATAGATGAAATGTCCAAATCCTTTGGTCCATATGGTCTAACTTTCGTTTAAAACTGAAAAACCACTGACTACATCTTCACCCTCAGAGCAGGAATTGCCGCAAACTCCACCATTAGCGTGACAATGAAGAAGCCTCGCACACTTTCGCCACCAGGAATACCGACCAACAGCTCCAAGTTCCTACATGAAGGGAGGTCAAACTTTAATTCATCCAGAATTCTCTCGAATGCAATTGTAAATCGTGAGGATTTGAAAATATACTTACTCTATGTCTAAAGGCCTGTTATGGGGAAAGTAAAAATCAATAAATAAATAAAAAGGAATGAAGGAACATTGATACATGAGAGTTTTTAAAAGATGAAACAAACAACATGCTCAGAAGATATTTGGCTTCACCCCTCTGGATCCTTCTTCCGCCAGTTCGCCAGCACCGCATCAGCATGGGTGAAAATTGGAGGAAGTCCTAAGCGTTGGGACAGCTCCCAGTATGGAACAGCCAAAGTGCGCGGCAGCATCTTGGAGGGAGATTATGCACAGGGAATGTGTCAGCTTTCTTGTAGATGTACAGTAGTATATAAGCCTCTTTTACATTTTCAAATCAGCTGTAACAGTTCCAGCCATCCATTTATCAGCCCTGTTTTTTTTTTAATTTCACAGAATCCAGTGAAATGGGTTATTGACTGCTTTCACACAGTGACATGGCATCCCACTCTCAAATAATTCCAGATGACGTCAGTGCCGGTGTTTGTCTGGTGTGTATACAAGACAGCAATTACATTTCTACATTAACTTAGTCTCCAAATAATTGTGACACTGTCAATTTTACAGAATCGCAACACAGGTGGTAAAATGCTGGCTTTAACAGGCATGTTAAAAGCATTCATCAGAAATCTAGGAGGAAATCTTTCAAATAAATGCCAGTCTGCTCTGTCAGAATTCAATGCACAAGTAAAAACACCCTGTTTAATTACTACTGTGCGACCAAGTTTATCTTTTTGTTTTTCACCACTAATATAGTCCGTAATTGAAACAACTCATTTGACAACCTGCGATGTGAGGAGCAAAATCGAATCCCAGAAGCAAACAATGTGAAAGCAGGAAAATGGAAAATCTTTATAAACTCTGAAAAGTTTATTTTTTAGACCGACCCACTATTTGAGTCAAATCCACCCACCTTTCAGGTTGTTTTGCACAAAACAATCCTCCCAAATAGGTTGTTTTGTAGGCAGTGGGTTGTTTTGTGTTGAACAATACAATACAACAATACAACGCAAACAGTTGGATCAAATTGACCCAAATATTGTGTTGTTCCTTTTTTATGGGGGGGGGGGGGGGGGGGGGGGGGGGCAGAATAGAATTTTTTTTTTTTACCCAAAACTGTTTTTAAGATGTGCACAAAATCCAACATAACCACAGTGAGCATCAGAAACTAGACTCGGAAACTAGATTAAAACACAGAACCTTGTTGATCCTGAAACCAGACTCATAGAACTAGACTCAGAAACCTTGGGAAAGAAACTCAAAACAAAAACGTGGCAGTTTGAGAGGCTGACGTGACTTGGCGTTCTGGCAGCAGCTCAAGTTAAGACCATGCTCAAGCAAAACACAATCTTTGCATCTCAAGTGATTGTACCTGTACTGTTCCAAGTGATAGTCTTACTCTCTTACCAACTGAATTGTTTCCGACATCTAGGAAGAAAAACGACTAACATGCCTACCTAACAAGATAAATAATGATCAACCATCAAATGCATCGAACATGATGATTCATTGAAGGAAAGTGTATTATTATTTTGCATAGGTACAGATGAGTAAGGGACAACTGGCATAGTTTGCTTTCAAAAAGGTTTTGAGTTCTCAAACGAGGATTTATTTTTTGGGGGTGACCCAAAAATAGGCTACAAATGCCCATGTTCTACGACAAGGACAATTCAGCGCATAGGCAGAATATCAAATAAAATCCCAAATGGCTTTCCACATTCTCATTTTTTTGAAGTCTCATTGTTGAGTCTCATCCTGCTCTGGAATAAGATGCAAACTCTCAACGAATTAACAATGAATCTTTTCACACTGGTTCTCAAAGTGAGGTTCCCACACTCGCTAGGGTCTGTGAGCCAGAGACAGAGAGATGGAAAGATACCTTGACGGTGTTGCTCTCACCCTCCTGCCAAACATATCCCATGGTCATGACACCAAGGGCCAGGTGGGCTAGTCGGAGTTCCCTATGTCTCTGCAGAAACTGTGTGCTCAGTTGAGGCATCTGCACAGATACTACACTGAGACCCAACTCAAACAACCTGATAAACTGACGTAATCAACTCAATGGAGTGCACTCACCTTCTTAATTTTTGAGCGCAACTCATGTGCAAGAACAAGTTCCGGGACTCGCTGAGCAATGTCCATCCATGGCTGGTAGTAAGGTGGAAGTTCTTGCTTTGGAAACATGAATGCGGAAAAATGTACTTTGTCACAACGGGGTACAATAGTTAAGGGTCAGATGAGGAAAAAGTACAATCAGACATTCCCACCGGCTGACTTGAGATGCACTGTAGGAAAAGGTTCATACACAAGTCATTTTGTAAACACATGTTTGGAATAAAGTTCAACACAAAGCAAACAGCGGTGATGCCAGCGCTCGACTTGTCCCGGTCAATTTGTCTCAGTCAATAGCACTAGCTAGGAGTCCAGATTTCTAGCTGCTATGTGAGCAATTTTGAGTCTTATCTAGTATGAATTTTGCTTTAAATGTCTAGTTTCACTTGAAAATCATTTGATATCTTCCAGATACGCTTTGCTAACAATCAGCTATTTCTTTATGGCTACTTTCACACAATGCAGCGTAATAAATTGGGGAAAAAACACCACAGGCATTTAAACCTACCAGAGGCTCTGGTAAAATGAAGCCCAGTTCCTCAGAGACATGGTACGCATCCAGAGAGAAAGGAGCTGCGGGGTCTTTGCAAGCAGCCATTGACAAAATAAGACAGCAACAGTTTTGCGGAACTCTGAATGCCTCACAAGACCTCCGCCTCTGTGGACTCCAGCACAGAGTTCACAAAAGCGTCAAACCCCGATGTCAATAATTACACAACGGCAGAAGGAAAGGAGACCCTTACATTGCACAATGACACATAAAGCATGGAAAAGCAGAGTACATGCTTTATTTGGTGTATTTTTCAGGGGAGATTTCCGCAGGCATACGTGATGAGAGATAGACTGCAAGACCACGCCGCAATATTTATGCCAACTTGTACTGAATCATAGTGCTATTCTTACACTCATGGGGCCCAAGTCGATGTCATCTGCCATTTTTATGTTACATGTGATTTATTCACGCAAATACGGTGTGTCTTTATATAATTTGGCAATATACAAAATGTGGGGATCCCCATTTTATGATGTTCCATTCCTATGACAAAACTCATTTAGGCCTTAAAGGCAGAACACGGTACGTCAGTATTGTATTCCCCAACAAAGTGGCCTGCAGGTCGATTGCAAAAGGACTGTTCGATGCACTGTATATATGTCAATACATCATTACAGTATATAAGTGCAAACCAATCCACCACTGAGCAGTTGCATAGCATAGAATGGGTGGGCCAAAAGTATAAAACACAGTTTTCCATTTATTACTCTGCTTCATAGGTCAAAAAGACCTGTTGCGTGATTAACAATTAGTATGAGTATGACTAAATTGTGCTGAGTTTACGAATTGAAAACTTGCGTGTGCAAGGTATTTTGAATTCAACTCTCGTTTGCACGACTATGACCTCGCGAGGCGCGACTTCACATCTTTGCACGAATGTCTCCTTTAGATTTGTAGATTTGATCCTTTGTATTTGTTGATCTGGATATGCAAATTAAGATGACGTCACACAATTTACATGGCAAAGTAAGTCGATGTGTGGGTCATCCGCGTCACGCCCCTTTTGCTGACTATAAACTGGAATCGCTTAATAGTCTAATACACAGGTGTCAAATTCAAGGCCCGGGGGCCAAATCCGGCCCGCCACGTCATTTTATGTGGCCCACGAAAGCAAATCATGTAAGTTTCCATGACCCTTTAACTTTAGCTTGTCGTGTTTATTGAAAAATAAAGTTGAAATTTTTTGGTTTGTCCTGTTACAGTAATATAAACAATAAATGAACAAACTAGAATGCTTTACTTCTGATTGCAAAACAACTAAGCCATCAATTTGTTGTGTACAGTTATAATACTATGAGATTGTTTAAAATCGACTTGGTTTCCTCAACATATCGGCCCAATGAAGGAAGTTCTCGCTACAAAATGGCCCGCGACAAAAATGAGTTTGACACCCCTGGTCTAATTCTTTGCCACCCACCCCGTGGACATGACTGCTAATTGCAATGTACTCCCAAGATCATATACACTTACATGCAATTTAACCGGCATAATGGCTTATTGCAGTTTAGGGTTAAGAGCCTCGGTTTAATTTGTTTTATTACTTCACTTTTATTACTTTTACGTATATTAAATGCTGCTAAATATATAACACAACCTATTCCCATAATGCTATACTGTATGACCGTCAACAACTTGTGTCATTAATGAGAACAAATGCTACATTTGGAGCCTACAATTGAAACATACTTGCAAATATATTCGAACGTTTTCAAATGTCTTCTTGCATGTACATTTAAACAGGTGTGTCAGTCAGAAATGTTTAAACCAAATTGACACTTTTATGCTTCCATCCAGAACAACTCTTCTGAAAATGTAACTATGAACGTACTTGCAAATACAATAAAATATATTTAAATGTTTTCAAAAAAAAAAAAAAGTTTGAACGTACTGTTCGTAATCGCAAGTACAGGTATGTTCTAACAATATTTCCAGTCAAAAATGTTGACTCCACGTTGGCGGACCCACGCATCCGTAGTATCTTAAATAATGCTTCTTTGTTCCTTATTGGGATTGGATTCCTGTTAGGATCCTTCAAGACACGATAATTGTACTTTTTGGGTGATAACATACGTGCAGGCATGTTGAATACTTTACTTTGAATGGCAGTCTGCTTCCATGCAGTGAAAACAAACTCACGTTTTGATTTTTTTCTTTTCAATTAGTCTATTTCTTATTTGCTCATCTACTAATGTTTTGTGATCTACATTGACACTACGGACGCCTGCCCATCCTAAAAATCAAAGTATTTTTTTTTTCTCATTTAACTGCTTGTGGGTAGCGCAGGGGTTTTCAGATAACTAAAGTGTCAGCATCACCTGGTGGTGCAGAGTGAAAATTGCAGCAGTGTTTTTGAAATTGATTACCGCACACAAAAAAGTTACCTGTGAATAGAAGCTATCATTGTTCCGTGTTCATCCTAATGTCGTCTTTGTCTTAAACGGGCAGCACATACTCATACCGTAGCATTAAGCATCTTGATATCTTTTTGCAAGTACAAATCTAGCTACTTGCTATTTTACTTCGTTTATACAGAAGTACAGGACAGGTAATTACACTCATTCAATTTTTGGTCAAACTCGAATATTAGGATGCTAGTTTTTGTCACTCTTCCCTCTGTCTCTCTGGTTTGTGATTGAAATAGAAAACCCTAGAAGTAAACTTAGAAGTAGTACATTAGTATTGATTGGGAAAAAAAAAAAAAACTCATCATAAAGACGTTTATCTCTAGAAAAAAAAGACCTGCCAATCGGTTTCTATTTAAGCATAATATAAAAGCAGAAAAGAAAGTAGAAGCATGAATGACGTCAGCCTGCAGGCTGAAAGGATTCAGAAGTGATTTATACATTTATGACCTCTGTTTGGTTATTAACTGGGTGTACGTTCCCAAAACTGCAAACCAGTCACATTTGATGATGTTATTTTATCAGTTTATCTCCGTATTAGCTAGCATATCTGTCTCTTTTAAAGATGCCCAGGGATCTACTTTTTAGAAATAAAATTCCTGTCCCATTGTAAATGAACCATACGCGTGGAATACTTTTAGGCGTACTATATTAAAACTCGTTATGATGGTAGAGTGTGTGTTTTTTGTGGGGGTTTTTTTGTTGTTGTTTTTTTTTTGCTGGTAGACTTCGGCATTAAAAAGGTTTCGAAGCACTGCTCTCGTGTTTGTTGAATCAAGAGCATAATGTCACATTGAGCTGTATGGCATGTGATCTAAGCAACCGAGGATCCGTGGGACGAGATTGATGGCACTTAAAGTGGATCACTGTTGTAATGGACGGGTTTCGCTCCCTCTCCCTCCCTCCCTCCCTCCCTCTCTCCCTTTCTCCTGCCTATTATTAGCCACTGAGGCCGAGTGCGTGGAGGTGGATCCATCCACATGACCGTAACGGCTGCAGCTCTGTGCTGTACCGGCAGGCGTGATGCAATGAGCACGGCGTCCTCGCCGATCGGAGTTACTATAAAAGTATTGTAATTCGTGATCCACCCGAAGTAGACTGTTTTTGAAGCCTCCACCACTTCGCCCACGAAGATGAGGTTAAACAGGGGCTGCCGCCAGGTGCAAAGCCGCATCGGATGGAGTCGTGCTTTGTGTCTCGTCCCTCCACCAACCCCATGCGGCACTTCCTCTCGTTACGGTAAGCAAGGAGAAGAGAAGGAGGCGGGCTTGCGTGTGTTTATGTTTACCGCAGCGTTGTTTTTCTGATTTCCTCGCGGTGGTACCGGATAAACGCGGTCAAGAGTGAGTGACGGGCCGTTACGTAACGCCTAATGCAGCACAGATTCATGACGATCGAGAGAGCCTTTCGGTGCTTGCTTGGAGATGGCAATGTCTGAAGCTTGCACCGTACGTAATTTTTTTTCTTCCCACCGTGTTTCGCAATACAACCGAATTAACATTCGCTTCATAGGGCACATTATCAAAAAAAAAAAAAAAAACGTAGGCGGGATGTTTGTATTGAGTCACTGGCCCACGGGCACGTTTTCACTACAGGATATATTTTAGAATGGGATGACACCTTCTGTGAAGTCAGCGTTTGAATGAAGTCTTTCAAATGAATGACCTAAGAAGAATTGCTCTCTAGAGAAATGTGTCAACAGTGTAGAATACACATTTAAACCTCTAGCTGTGTTTTGAAGTTGTTGAAATGGAGGAACACTGTTAAGAACTGGTACAGTAGGCTAGAAGCAGACAAAAATAGCACCATTGACAATGACTTGCCTAAACCTCTTTCACTCCCTTTCTTTCATCAGAGCAAGAACTGTTTGTACTGTGCTTGCCTTCATGAATCACACTGACTTTCTATTGTAGCTTGGCCACAATCTCCATTACACAGTTCCAGGTTGTGTACAAAGATGAGCTTCTGATAGAAGCTGTGACACAAAGGCAGAGGCTACATTACCTTGGAAACCGCTCCCGACTTGACAGCCACCATTTTCCAGATGCCCAAATAATTAGTTTATGCGGTGTATTACCCTGGGCGGTACAGTGGATTAGCAGCTGGCGTATACACCTTACAAATATGAAGTCGAGGGTTCAAATTCGGTGGTCAGGCCTCCTTGTGTGGAGCTTGAATGTTTGGCTTCTTCCCGCATTCAAAAACTGACAGTGTAAATAAAAATGTAGACTGTTGTTTGTGGATGTTTGGCCTGAGATCGGCTGGCCTAAAGTAAGCTTTCTGCTCACTGTGACTCAAGTAAGGATAAGCAAAAAGAAAATGGATGGCAACAGCATATTGCCCATTTGATATTATTACAGTAATTTTTTATTTTTCTGAAATTCCCCAGAAAGCTGAAACAACCCCCTTTCAGTACATCCTTCCTGAGAGACAAGCTATATATGTCAGGAATGAGCTAAGTTTAGCCCAGATTGTTAGTGCAAATTAAAACATTTTCATGTGCATGTACACGTGTGCAATGGTGGCGACCATGACACAGGTTGAGACTTGAGTATGCCAGGCCGACACGCTCTTTAACAATACAAGAACTTCTCACCAACTAAAGCATGCTCGTGTCAGTGGCCTTCTTTATGGATGTTTTTCTTCTGCTTGTAACATTTGAGAAGGTGAGAGGTCTTGTGAGCATTTCCAAATCATATTTTGCACAAAACCTTAAGCTAGAAAGCAAAAAAAAAACAGGTTTTGCCATTGATTTTAATTTTAATGTGATCGGTTGAGTCTGATTCCGAACTCAACGACATTCCAATTAAGCATCAAGCTTTGCTTCTACGCTTTCATTTTTAGCTTGACAAGACAAGCGCCTCACCAATTTCAGATCTCGCTTCCTTAATCGATTGAAATTGATATTTTACTTACAGCGGTAAGCCACTTGTGCAACCACTGTAAAGGAGTTATTTCTGCTTTTTCAACACTTGGCTTGAGCTTTTAAATGATAGATCTTGATCTCATTTTTTTGTTACAATAGTGGACATTTCAGTAGGAGTGTCTACGTAGACTTTTTGTTACACTTTAGTGCACGCAACAATTTTTATTGCAGTTCTAGTTCTTGATCTCAATATATTGTGCAGGTGTACTTGATGCTATGACTGAGAATGAGTTGGTTTACTTTATAAAATCAGCTTGTGAATGAACATATTGTAGTTTGTGTGAGGTTTTTACAGTGTGGGTTTGTCACAGCTGCGTTTTAAAATGTAAAAGTGTGCACTCCTTTTTGTCTGCTTGTCCCTTTAAATACTTGTGACATCACATCAAGGACAGTGTACTTATGAATGGGAAGTCACAAGACCATTCACCGCTCACTCTGTGTGCAGCGTGCAGGAGGAGTCACATTGTCTACTATCCACATCGATCCACGTTCATTTGAAGGACTTGTCGTGCACTAATGCAACATTCTGCTTTCGTCTTTGTTCTGACAGCTCGCATTTGACAGATTCTGAAATGGACTATGAGAGGCCTAACGTTGAAACCATCAAGTGTGTGGTGGTCGGTGACAATGCCGTGGGAAAGACGCGCCTTATCTGTGCCAGGGCCTGCAATGCCACACTCACGCAGTACCAATTACTGGCTACACATGTGCCCACAGTCTGGGCTATCGACCAGTACAGAGTATGCCAGGAGGTGAGCACGCTAATCTATAGTGTCGTTTTGACTCTTTCAGTACACGCGACTTTGGTGGTTTCTCAATCTGGATTAGGAAATTCATCATTCACCGGCATCATTTATCTTTTCAAAGGTTTTGGAGCGCTCCAGGGATGTAGTGGATGATGTCAGTGTTTCCCTACGTCTCTGGGACACTTTTGGAGACCACCACAAGGACAGACGCTTTGCTTACGGCAGGTGAGGATAACGGGAATCTGTCCGTTAGCGATTTACTCAAGGTGCTCTAATGCATTTTCTTTCATTCAGGTCTGATGTGGTGGTACTGTGCTTCTCCATTGCCAACCCGAACTCTCTGTATCATGTGAAGACCATGTGGTACCCCGAGATTAAACACTTCTGCCCCCGTGCGCCCGTCATCCTTGTGGGCTGTCAGCTGGACCTACGCTACGCAGACCTGGAGGCAGTCAATCGGGCACGGAGGCCCTTGGCAAGGTACGACGCGTCTTTAGAACAACATTTTGAACTTGGGAGTAATGATTACATTGACTGATGGCTATTTAAAGATTAAAATGGCTGAGCAATTTTTCATGGCCAATCATGGGGATTAAAGCAATGAGATCACGGCATTACCCAAAAGCAATTAAAGAAATCACTTGGATTGCTCTGATGTCATCGCTATACTCTCCTTACCGCACCTAGCTGACATTATCTGTCTCTCTGGTATTTAGCCAACTCTATACACAACATTATTTAACTGTCAATAGAGTCATGTAGTATACATTTAATTTTAACAATTTTATTTGAAATTCATTTTGTCATTGGAGTGTGGGACCAGAGAAAAATGGCATCTTAGAGGGTACTCCACTCGCATTTGCTATTTAAAAAAAACAATTTCAAGCATTCTTTTCGCCAGTTTCTTTTTTTTTTTAGATGTGGTCGCAAGACAAATGTACTGCATGTTTTAGTACCATGCTTTTGGATTATCTACAATTTCACAGATGGGATGAAATATGTGATTAAGACTTTTCCTTTCCAGACCCATTAAATCTAATGAGATACTTCCCCCAGAGAGAGGCCGAGAAGTGGCCAAAGAGTTGGGGGTGCCATATTACGAAACCAGTGTCGTTGCTCAGTTTGGAGTCAAGGACGTCTTTGACAACGCTATCCGAGCTGCGCTTATCTCACGCCGCCACCTGCAGTTCTGGAAGTCTCATCTCCGAAACGTGCAGAGGCCGCTTCTCCAGGCGCCGTTCCTGCCGCCAAAACCCCCACCGCCTATAATCACTGTGCCGCCGCCCCCAACGACCACAGAAGAGCACCCGGTCGGTCTTCTGGAGGACCCACACTGCGCCGATGTCATCCTGGTGCTACAGGAGCGCCAAAAGATCTTTGCGCACAAGATATATTTATCGACATCCTCCTCAAAGTTCTACGACCTCTTTATCATGGAAACGCAAAGCGAGGAGACGGAACGTCCCTCTCGGGGTCCCCTCTCGGGCCGAGAGCTGCTGATGCGCGCCGCCAGCTTCGATGTGTGCGAAAGCAGTGACGAAGGAGACAGGGCCAACCTGAGAGCCTGCACCAGTGACGGAACCCTGAAAGACTCAGAGGGAGGCCGCCGGGGCCGAATGCTTTCCTCGTGGAGCCGAGCCTTCGTCAGCATCCGAGAGGAGCTGGTGGACGACCCCATAACGTACAGTCCCAGGCCCATGACCGTAGTGCATATGGACCAGTCCATGCAGCTGGGGCCCTTTCGAGCAGTGCTTCGCTACCTGTACACGGGCCAGCTGGACGAGAACGAGAAGGAGCTCATGCACATTGCGCACATCGCTGAGCTGCTGGAGGTCTTCGATCTGCGCATGATGGTGGCGAATATACTCAACAACGAAGCCTTCATGAACCAAGAAATCACCAAAGCCTTCCATGTACGCCGAACAAACCGAGTCAAAGAGTGCTTGGCTAAAGGAACCTTCTCTGGTAGATACAAACTTGTTCTATTATCTTGCCGAAGATGGGTAGCATAACACAACAAACACTTTTTTTTGTCCACCACGCTCATCATAGTCTCCAACCTTAAAGGGGAATTCAACTGTAGTCTTTATACCATTCTGCTTAATACTGCCTTTGTGGAATATGAATTAAACACAAAAACGTGTTTATCCATCTCAAGGAACAACCAAAAAAAAAAAAGTCATTTAAAAAAAGTCCCTCCATTAATAAATAATAGTTGAAGTTAGTTGTTCTACAACTAAAATTCCAGTCTCTTTCAAACTGTTTATTGATGAGGACAGTTCTTGGAGCATTCTCCCAGTGAAGCTTGAATGCACATGAGAACACATGACAAATGAAGAACGGTTAGGATGAAAGAAAGCGTTTGGAAGGTGTTACCTTGAGTGCATTTGTAATAAATTGGAATTATGATTGTCAATTCCAGCCCTCCGTGTTCCCCGACTACGGTCAAGGGATGGAAACGGGAAAGGATAACAGTACACTTACTGCATAAGGTTTAACAATGAAAGATTTAATTAATTATGTGTATTGTAGTAATCTTTGTCTCAAATATCTAAAGTATAAATATTTCTCACGTTTTAAAAATTCCGGTACCCACATACATGTGCATGACCATTCCTGGGGGGGAAATTCATGAGAAAACACTGTTAAATTTCCCACAATTTCACCAAGCCTCTGGTCCGAAGTTGAATTTAGTGGATATACACAAAGTCAGTAACATTGAATTTGGTATTTCCAAAGCTGGGTAAACAAACTGTAACAACTGAAACATATTTATTAGGTCGTGTAAAACAGTACAGTCGCATTATACTTTGGCAAGATAAAACAGGTGTGTTCTTGCTGGTGGCATGTGTTTCGTGACTTTGGTTAAAATAACAAATTGGTCCACTGTCTTTGTGGCGCAGATGTAGTTTTCAAGTTAGATGATGGAACCATCATGGCCCACAAGCCTCTGCTCATCTCAAGTTGTGACTGGATGGCGGCTATGTTTGGTGGACCTTTTGTGGAGAGTTGCACCAAAGAGGTAAAATGGAAGAAATCTGCTGTGAAATAAGCTCATACTGGTATGTTGTATATCCAAGAATGGCCTGCACTTCTTTATACAAATGAACATATTATTACTCCTATGCTCATAATTTTACTCATTAAATTCCATGATGTGAATGTAATCACTGCCGAATCGAGAGGGGCACACTACTGGAGCAAATTTGAACACTCCACTTAGATGTGTGGTCTGTGTACGAAGTGTAATTTAATTAGAGGCTTGCAAATGTGTCGTAATGGAATTACTCTGGCTTCTCTGGTTCCGTCTTCAGCTAGTGGAAAGGAAAGGAAAAATTTAAGAGTAGAAAGCTTAATATGTGCAGTTGAAAAAACAATGAAAGCGGCTTACTCATGGGTCTCCAAGGTGCTGTTCCCCAACACCACTCGCAGCTGTATGAGGGCTGTGCTGGAGTATCTTTACACGGGCCGCTTCTGTTCTCGCACCGACCTGGATGCAATGGAGCTTATTGTTCTTGCCAATCGTCTTTGCCTCCCCCACTTGGTTGCACTTACAGGTATTGCATTTACATACACAATGGAATTCTTTGGTACATTAGTTAATAATTAACATCTCAATTCACAGTGAGTGAGGTTGCTACCTTAAATGGCTGGATATAACATTTCTTGCAGAACTATACACAGTAACAGTGCTGACAGAGGCAGCAATGATGGGGGCTGACATTGATGGAGAGGTTTTGGTGTATCTGGACATGGCCCAGGTACTGCAATACTCCGGTCTTTATAAACCAATGCCACAAATGTCTTGTGGAAGTAGATATCGTTGTGTTGCCCAGCATACAGTGTCTAATTCATCTTTATATGTTCTACATAGTTCCACCGTGCCCAGCAGCTGACTGGCTGGTGCCTTCATCACATCTGCACCAACTACAACAGTGTTTGCCGCAAGTTCCCCAGAGACATGAAGGCCAAGTCTGCAGGTAACTGCAATCACATCAAACACCTTCTCGTTTTTTGTTTACACCTAGCTGGCAGATAGAAGATACTGTACACTAAATCCCCTTTTACATTGCTTTTAAAAACGATATCATAGCCCAAACATTTTCACACAGTTTTACATTTCTGTGGACTGAGATTGACATTCCATGTGTCCTGGGCTCATATACAGGTAACAACCAATCAAAGCTCAGCTTGCGAACGCCAAATGACCAAACCAGGAAAACAAGTGAGCCCTGATTGGTCGTTAGTTCTGGGCAACTGTGATGTCATTTTCAGTCCACGGTAAATGGGGAAAAAAAAGTTTTCAAATGTATTAATTCTACATGAAAAAAAAGAAGGTATTACATTACTTATACACAAAATATCTTTTTGCAGGTGAAATGACTAAATCCCTTTCATTTTAAAACATGTTATGCCATGATATTATGTCGCCAGAGGCTGAGCTGCACTGTATTTGTTGACAGCCTGGACATGTAGTTAAAGTGTGAGTCTGTTGCGCTTGTCAGTGAGGGAAGCCTAATAATCATCCCATTTCTGGTATGTTATATTTCATTACGGTCCCTACATTTAGTTTTTAGGCTAGTTTGGGAAAGTCATGCCAAAGTTGTTCGGGCCACATAAAATGTAGAGGACTGGACCTGGCTTACAAGGTCTTAAAATGGACACCCGTGCATTAAATTATGGTGAAATAATTTGCCTACTATTTTGACTGACGTTTACATGAAGTTTACATGTCTTGCAATTCTATGGAAGACATAATTATGGAACAGTCGACCCCTGAATACTTGCGGTTTGGAACACACAGTATTCATGATTGCAGATTCACAGAATTTTTTCATAAAAGTTGGATTTTTTTCTTGATAGTTCCTACTTTAACCTCTGTTTTCACTTAAATCAGAGATTGATTATCAGCGATTTTTTTAGAGGATTTTATGGGTTTGAAAAAAAAAAAATCCTGTGACTAGCGGGAATTTTACTGTCCTGTAGAAGTCGCATGAAAGAACTCTGACATTGCAAAAGACCCATGCTAGCACACTTTCCATTCCTATTTCAGTAATTGCTGACTTTAGATTTCAGTCAAATTGATTCTGCTATTGATTCTGGAAGGTACTTCTGACCCCATATGACTGAGGTATCTTAAGGACTAAGGTCAGACTGGTTGGCACCGTGCGTAACCCAATGCTTAAAAACAAAAAAAATTTGAGAAGGTTTTGTTCATATTAAAAGAGAGTTCATACCAACCCCTGAAGGCCAGCGTCAATATATATACTTCTTAATGGCCATTGATCATCTTGAATTAATTGATTTGTGACCAGCAATAATAATAATAATAATAGTAATAATAATAATTATTATTATTATTATTTTCTTCTTATATTTGCTATTAAAAATCTGCTTATAACAATATAATAATAATAATAATAATAATAATAATAATAATAATAATTTTATTATTATTATTATTATTATTATTATTATTATTATTATTATTATTATTATTGGTCTCCAGCGGATCGTAGGGAATGACTGATCATTACTTTTTTCCTTACCTAACGCAGACAACCAAGACTACTTTGAGAAGCATCGCTGGCCACCAGTGTGGTTCCTGAAAGAGGATGACCACTACCAAAGAGCTCGGAAGGAGCGGGACAAGGAGGACTACCTTTACCAGAGGCGCCAGTGTAAACGCAAGTGGCTTTTCTGGAACCTTCCTTCAACCCCGAACTCAAACTCTTCCTCTTCTGGTTCATCTGCTGTCATCTGAGCAAATGCAAGGCCTCACCCTCAGTGGAAGTACGTGAAGACGCACAGCTAATTATCTATTCTAGCCACACAGATTTTCTTCCTGTTGATTTGCAAATGTTCAAGTATTCAAGATCTGCTTTATTTGTCTTTTTGATTCATACTTTCAATGAAAATCTAGATCTGACGTGTCAAAAAAAATAACAAAAAAACATCTTGCAAATGACCCAGAGATGAAAAGAGATTATAAAGTACGGTATATGAGAACTTTTCCTCTTCATGATGACGATCTTCATCTAAGCTGAACTGATAACCAAGTGCTGCTTATGAGCTGCAACCAGCAAATCAACACAGAACCCGAATCTCAGAGATATAGCACTTTGCCCTTAAGTGTTTATACAATCTACCACACAATGAGTACAGTCTGTCATCAACAACAGGACCGTGGCTTGTTGACCATGCCAACTGGGATCATCTCGAAATGTGACACTATTGGCACGTGCGTTGCTTTTCTTGAATGTTTGTATTCACCTTGCAGAGCTAAAAGTGAGTCTGAAGACACTCAGTATTTATTATTGTGTCTCGATCTTGTCTGTGGCCTCAAAAGGGCTGTTGTTTACATGAATGCATTCATTGTCCTCAAACACACAAGGGACCCCCAATGATCTGTCTTTTCTTTTTTGCTACCAAATGCGGTGGGGGTAATAATCAATTATCTGATTTATTAAATGTTATTAACGGCCTAGTTTGCCCTTCCTGGACTCCTAATCACACACAAAAACGGGCTTTTGGAATATGACAAAACAGTAAATGGTGTCATGAAAAACTGCTGCTAGCTTGAAAGGAAATACTGTAATCTAGCGTGAAACAAACCAATTTATTAAAAAAACAAAACAACAAAAATATATCATTCATTTTTAGTAGTTTCTCACACCTTGCACTGCAGTGTATGTTTGAAATTGTCATGTATGTGATTGTAGTGTAGACTGCGGCGTTACATTGAGTTACAAGCAAATTGTCGGATGAACAAAGAAGGATTGTAAATTGTATATTGAATGTTAGATGAACCACGTTTATGTAATGTTTAGTGACCTTATATTATGCACTGCAGGCAGTGAGCAGGACAGCACACTATAATGGATTAATACGTTACAGAATATAGACTTGACTAATCGTTTATGTGCAGCTACTTACTGCTGTGGAAAAATGACCCAATGACTCATTTGCTGGCCTCCAGTTACATTACTATGATATATTGTAGTATAACTGCAAAGTAGAGTTCTTAAAATTAGACTTACAACATAGACACATTTCTATTAAGGTTATACAATGGAATTACATTTTGGTTTCCTTTTCGTTAGGAAATATTGTGAGTCCCAAGAGCCTAAAATGGGAAAGTCTGAGTCAAGCTAATGTCTAAATGCATTTTCTGTCTGTACCATAAGAACAGAATGCTACAATTGATGGATACGGTATTCTGTGGACATCATCAAAAAAAAAAAAAAAAAAAACTGAAAACAAAAAACCCAGAAAATTCCTCTGGTTAGCAAAAGGTTCCTTATTCCTGTTGTACAATGAAAAGCATATAGCTCCTCTCTCATAGCAACAAAAATACTTTTTCAAACGGAAAAAATAGCTCATAAAATACATATATACATGCTTTTCATTGAACAGTACTGCAAATGAAATCCATTTGACACTCTACATTATTAATGAATAGTTTAATGGCTCTGTGTATTGCTTTTAAAGAAACCATTGCTGAAGTTTTGCATCAATGACACCTCATGCCTTAATGTACAGTGTCAGTGTATGGTATTGATGGTAAAGTAGTGTTACCTTGTGGGTCTCAATGTTCATATTTCAGAATGTGGATGTCAAGTAATTTATGTGCAGTTTGAGTGCTTTATTTTGAACTCTGCATTTCTTGTTTAAGGCTCACAACACAAAGCAAATCTAATATTCTGGTCAAGATGAAGCTCAGTTAAAAATCAAAAAGTCATCAATTTGCAGCATTAGCCATCTAAATGAATGCAGGGATCTAAAATTACGTTATTTCTTTGAAGCTTGAATAATTTTAATTAAAAAAAAAAAGAATGACCATGAGAAATTAAACTGGAACTCAAAATTGTAAATACTGTAACTCCAAGCGATATGATCCATTGCATATTTAACAAATGTTTTCTACTGTGCATATTGAAATTTCTGACTTTGACTACAAATTTGCACTGCTTTGTAGCAAAGGTTTGTTCTATTGAAATCACACAAACCATTAGATATGTAGATAACATCAGGTGAAATAAAAATAAGAAGATAATCAAATTCATTCTATGGCCCTTTTTGTGTTTGGGTGCTAATATTGTCGCTGCAGAAAAGCACAAACCAAAGGAAGCTTAAGCAGCACCGGGAATATATAAATATGTATATGCTGCACAATCACATAGTTTAAGAGGCCTTGTTTGGAAATTTAGAAAAAAAAAAAAGAAACTTAAAAAATCTGAACTTGAATGTTTTCTCAGTGTTCCAAGCCTAGGTGACATTTTCCTTAAGTCATCAGGTGTTTTTTGTTCTCAAAAAGCTCTTTGTATTGTTTATTATTTTGGAATTCTGTAGCATGTGTTCTTGGAAATATGTAAATAAATTACCTTCATAAAAAAAAAAAAAGGAAAAAAAGAAATGGAGCATCCTTTGCAGTATGTATGTATGGTACTAGTCTTTTATTCAAAGCCCACAAGACATTTAAAAGATGTATCTTTAGTTTTTTTTTATACACAAAATTTATTGGACCTTTGACTATATTGAGTATGTTTTTGACAAACAATTATAGTTGTAAGGACAATGGAAAACTGTTGCATGCAGCGTGTGTGCATGTGCGTGAGTGCGTGTGTGTGTGTTTTTACATGCGAAAGTGAGTATATACTACAGTTTTGAAATGTCAAACTATATATATATATATATATATATATATATATATATATATATATATATATATATATATATATATATATATATATATATATATATATATATATATATATATATATATAATTCTATGTTTATTATTGTAAAAATATTATTTTAAGAAAGTACAGTACACAAAAGTTACCTTCATTTAGCTTCTTTTTTTTTTTTTTTAACTAGAAATCGAAAGAAATTTAATTTGGAAATTATTCCAAGTACTTCCGGCCTGACAGTGGCGGATGTTCGATTTAGGGAGGCGGGGCTGGAGAGAGGGATAGCTGCAGCCAAACTTCTTCAACAGCGACAGGTGTGTGAGCTCAGCAGTCTTTTGAATTCTTGCAGGCAACCTAAACACTCCGTTAGCAAGGACAGCAGATGCAACGAAACAACTTCAACGCGATGGTATGAAACTACGCCACACATTTTATACGAAAGTAATAACATTAGAAATTTCATCTGGACAATAACACTGCCGACCGAAGTAAAGCGGTAGTTATTTTTAGATCCAAACTTCCTGGCTTTTTCGTGCTGTCAACAAACTAAAGGAAATCTCTCCAGCTAAACTACTGTCTTTCCCACCCACAATAAGTTTTTATGATTATTTTTGTCTGAATATGGACACAGCCTATTGTTACGTTTTTGTTGACGCTTCCTGGTTTTCTTTCACTCTCTAACCAACGTGTCAAGCGTCAGTATAGTAATGAGAAACAGCTGCTATTGGTAATCGGATAAATATGCTTGCAACCGGTCCAGGCTTTCCTCTGTTTACGGCTGGAATGCAAAAATAAAATAAAAGAAAATGCATTGATGGTTGCTGCTAAGCTCGACCGCTAACACACACTGAACAAACACGGCAGTACCAACTGCTGTGCTCTATGTACATACCGTATGTCTAATATAACTGAACAATACTGTTTTGCACTTTTTAATCTGCAGATCATGCTGCCAGTCGTTCTGCTTTTATGCAGCTGTGTGTGGGGGTCTCTCCTTGTGGAGGTCTCAGCAGATGACTTGGGGACTGTTGATACTTCTTTGTGCCAGTAAGTAGAAGAAAGTAGCACTCATAGGAATGGACCAGTAACCAGTTGCACAATTAACAAAGTTAACTGCCTCGAATGAATGAATTTGCCCCTCTCCCACTTGTCAGCAGTGAAGGGAGCTTGGCAACTGGTTCCACTCACAAAAGAGAGACAAATGAAATAGGCTCTACAAACACTGATACCTTCTTGCTCTGATTAATGTACATTGCCTGAAAAAAGTGTCAATAGATACTGAAGTGGCTATTTTAATACCTTGGTGCTGTAATGCATTTTGTTCATGGCAATCATCCTATCAAAATCTATCGACCAGTGCCTACAAATGAAACTTTCAAAGAGGTGTCAGTTGGGGAAATAGCTTTTATTAATTGATAGATGTATTTATTTGTTATTTATTTATTTGCTTCAACCAACTAAAAATAATTACAGGAGGTACTGTGGCCTATGCAAAGGCTTAGAGGGGATCAAACAATTTCCATTACTGGTCGGTCCCCTTTTGTAACACAATCCCCAAAAGTTAGGCAAGCCACCTCTGTGCCTTTAGATTCTGGATTACTTGCCTTTTTTTTCTTTTTTTTTTGTAACAACTGGTTTTATTTTGTTAATTTGTTTTAACTGTTGTTTATGTCAGCTTTTTACTTTGTGTTGTACAGCACTGAAAGCTTGGTTGACAGGAGAATAGTAGAAGAATACAAATCCCTGCAGCTAATTAAGCATATGACCATTTTACAAAACAAAATCATCCAAGTACAAATGTCATCATCTCACAAACTGAAATTAAGTCACGAATAAGAAACACTACAAAGCTGTTACCAGAATTGCCCACCCAGTTAAACCAACAAAAATTTACAATAATAAATTCCAATACTTAATTTAATAATCTATTCAAACCATGTAATTGAATCACACATTTCCCTGAATTAATGATAGTAATGATTATTAACACTTTTTGTTTACTTCATTTAAGTGGCGGTCTGGAGGTAATCTACCCAGAGCTGGCAGTTAATAGCTGCTTGATTGTTCCAAATGATGACAGAAAACTTCCAGAGAAGCTCACTACCATGTGGAGAGCTCCCAGTATTCGGTACGCTGATGCACTTCAGGTAAGAAAACTTGTGTGAGTGCGTGCCTGTGTGTGTCTATTCTCATGCAATCTGAGTAAATAACAAATACCATAAAAAAATCATGTCTCAAATTATCTTGGAATTCCTACCATTTTACCAGTGGTGGTCCCTGAGGGCCAGCAAGGCCTTCTCTGCCGCCTTAACATACTCGGAAAAATACATATATTCAACAATATTTTTAGATAAAATTATTCTCCCTGGTCTGTAGGACATATTACTGTGTTTTTCAACTGGTCTACCGCCACACACCAGTGTGTACACATAGATTGTCAAGTGTGCTGTGGGAAATTATCCCATGTGTGCCTGCGCGTTCTTGAGCCTGGCAGCGTAATCATGTAATACTCTTTCATACCAGTAGGTGACAGCAGCTGTAGCAGGCAGGTACTGTAATTTCCCTTTGCTTGGAGACAAGACAATTAGTGACAAATCAATGCAGTGACATATGGCGTTGATGGTGAAATGCATGAAGAAAGTAAAAGTGATGGATACGTTTTGAAGAAGTAAAAATGCTGACCCTGAATTGGACCCTGGAAAAAATCTAGACCCAGATGAATCGGGCAAAATTACTTGCAAGTGATGAGTGGTGTGCAAAATTGGCATATTAGGCAGATATTTTTCATCATCAGGATTGTTGGAAAGGACATGACTTTGCAGGAGCATGAGGAACTAACTGGACTGAGACAAGATTGTGGTCTCAAGCTAAGATTTGCTGATATACCTTTGGACCGTTTTTGGCTGGCATCTGCCTGGGAGTTTTCTCATACTGGCCAACACAGATATATTGACATTGCTCCAATTTATCTGTGTCATGTGTGTTTTTTAAGCCTGACTGTAGTAAAAACTACAGACGGAGAAAGGCTTCGATTGAACAAGTTATAAAAAGCACGTAAAATGAAGAGCGAGACATTTAGCCAAAATGTGTCCTCCCCTGTTTTAACACCAGAGTGCACTAATGTATCATATATATATATGTAGTCAGGAAATTACCTTCTCTCCAAATACAACACCAGTGGGTGACGCTCGCACTTCATTGTTAGCAGTAGCTGTGATTTAACTTCGTTATATATATGCATGTTCTTGGATTACGTTTTTTGCATCCTCTAAAGGTGATACTATTTGAATAATTTTAAATAACACTAATTAAGTGCCACACCAAGCTCACAGTCCAAATATAATGATAGAGAATCTTTATTTTTAAGTTCTAGTTTTGAATCCTTGTTAAATTTAACTAAAAAAAAAGTTAGACATTGACATAATTGAGATGCTCCGTGTTTGAATTGCAGCTTATTTGTCTTTGTAAATCTGCCTTATTAACATATTGAAAAAACATGCTGCTTGTCTATATGTGCTTGGGTGGCGACCAGTCCCCCAGGTGTATGCAACACAAAATCTTTTGCCAAAAGTCAGCTGCGATAGGCTCCAGTTTACCCACAATCCAGTTCAGTGGCGACCATTCCCCCAGCTGTATGCAACCAATCTTTTGCCAAAAGTCAGCTGCGATAGGCTCCATCTTACCCACAATCCAGTTCGGTGATAACTGTGCTCTGTCGACTCTTTCAGAAGACTTAATCCGGAAAGATAAAGGGAAATATTACTATACGGTATATATTTTGTTGCTGCACTCAGATGATAAACAGAAGAGTAGTTTTCCAAGTCCGGTTTTGTTTCAGCCAATTGACAGTGTTAAGGTGCCCTAAGTTGACATTAAAAACGGTAATTGAAATCTAGCTGAATATAAGATCTCTTCTATGGATTCAACAGCTATGCAGTCTAGTTTGAAGTTGATCTATTGCCCAAACACCATTTGATCTATGGTCCCATAATGCTGTCTGCGCTGATTCACCGTTATGACTAGACAGCAAAAGCCATTACTGTACATGTAAGAAGAAATCAATACAAACTTTATTTGCTTTCAAATGTAATTCCCTCTTTTCCCTGACACTCAAACAAATTGGCGCAATTGAAGGACAGCGATTGTCGCTTGCATTGTTGGTGTGCCAGTCCACCACACTTTCTGTCAATGTGCCACTGCTATTCTCTTCCACTCAGCCTCGCAAACCTGTGGCAGCAATACAGAATAGTGGCCGCTTCGGCTCAAATCCACCCACTGGTCCACCCACTTCATTGCTGAGAAGGGAGGCTTGCCTGCTGAGTAATTGTAATGGAGTGCAATGGGCACTGGGCCTAGAAACACGCCTCTAAATACCGTGAAATCTCCTCAGTCCATCGCTTTGAAATTTGCAACATTTGGTGATGACCACAATTAATGTAAAAACGATGCTTTGGGTGTCCATATTTTTGACGTCGAACTGTCATATATGAAAATAACACGCACAGGTGGGCATTTTACAATTTTTTTTGTTTTTTTTTTTTTTGCTAGTCCGTCATTTACAATTCTGTCACGTGGGCCCCCTTCCGTCATGGTCATTCTGTCGTTTCCGGAAGTTTACCCTAACTGTAATTTTTGGTCAGTCAGCCAAACGTTAACAGTACTTCCGTCATCACTTCTGACATTTCCGTCATCGCTTCCTTCGCCAAAGTCCCTCATCCATACCCCAAAATAAAAATCTTAAATGCCTAAGAATGAAACGAAACTGTAGCCATCCTAAAATTAGGGCCAAAGCTAAACTACAGACTTTATTTCAGTCACCTTAATAAAGTAGAAAAAAAAAAAAAAAAAAACCTCTGTCAAAAAAAAGAACATCAGTCGAGAAGCGACAAAAGAACACAGCGTTGCTTACATTGATTGCTGCTCACGCTGGGAGATAAAGATGATTAAATAGCAGATTGTTGTCACAACTTTGTTTGTGGGAGTAACTTAAAAATAAAAGCTTTCCAAGCATGTTCATTTCATGCATTACTTGATACCCCACATTTTATTTTGAAGCATTGTCTGGCTTCCTCAGAATGTTTGGCCTCTCTTACAGTGGCTCGACAGACAGCAGAGTCTCTGCAAGTCTCATATAACTTCTGGGCCGTCAAGCTTAAAAAAACCAACAACAAAAAAACAGATCTTATTCCATATTTACTGCAAGTTAAATGCGTCTATCATGACTGGGTCATTTTATTCTTCCCTGCCTGAAAGGAGAAGCGATGAGTGCTGAAAGCCTGAGTAAAGGTGAACGAGTTAGACTCTGTCTCTCACTGCAGTTGGACGCGTCTGTATGCGTTGAGTGAAACAGCCCAGATCTGTATTTTCATTCATGGTGTTTACTAAACTGTAATATCAGTAAACATTGTTTGGTCAGATCCTTGTGAAAGAGGAGATATTAATTTCTTATATTTTGGCATATTTGCATCACTGGTTATTGGGATATCCTTACAAAATTCTGGAGTGACCTTTCACCGCAGACTGTGGGGAATGGGCTGCTGGAAAAGTAGATCTCGGGGCAAAAAAAGTTTGTTATTCTGCTACTGTTTTCATTTGGTTGGTTTGTATTTTTTTTTCTGTTCATAGGACATCTTAAAGTGTAAGATTATTACCATTCTTCATTAAAATGTAATAAACTAAGTTTTTATACATTTTGAAAACCTGCAGAAATTGTGTTCTTAACGACGAACAGTATGTTTTAAATATAACCGTAGGTCTAGTTATAATTAAATGATATGATATGGGGGGAGGCACTCCTCCGGAGGTCTCCATGTCAGAAATAGCTACAGACAGCAGGAAGAGAACTGTGCTTTGCTGCATTTACCGTAATACCCCTAAAGCTCCCACAGGCGCATGCGAAAAATTACACATACTCCCTTTAAGCGACCGTTTGAAATTAAGAACTGGTATGGAGCTTCTGTGTCTCTGTGACTTGTGTCTTTGACGAGAGTACTAGTAAAATTGGCCTATAAATCCATATCGGTCGGGTCATAGTTTTTATTGCTTAATTTGCCTTGGTTCACTTCTAATTTGGGTTCCATGGTATTCCAAATACACTTTAGTCTCAGTGACAAAAACAGAAAAAGCTCAACTTCTCAAATCCCCAACAAATTGCCTGGGTACCTTCTAACGGGTGAGGCATACAGTAGAATAAAAATAAATGTTATCAGTGGGATAAAAATGAACCTTGGCCTTAAAATTACAGGAAATTGTTGAAGATGAGACTTTTCATCTTGAATGAATTGTTCCAAATACCTCGCCCTACAGGTCACATCCAGAAGGACAAAATGTATATATCAACTGCAAATAAAATATATAAAAAGTCTAGCTTGATTTTCACAAAATTCCATTACAACTGAACGGGAAGTCATAAATGAGTATCTTATAGCACATAAACTTTAAGTCCTTCCAACACAGGACTTTGAGCCAGGATCAAAGCTGAAATGTCTTTCAAATGCTGTCTTTCTTTTGGTAGACGTTTGGATGGATGGAATGAGGGTTTAAGCGTGAGTGTGATTAGAGCTGCCTCAATATGATCTCTCGAGCTTCTAATAGTGCTTTTTTCCTCTGTCTCTTTCTTTGCTGCTTTTTGCTCTCTGTGAATGATTTTTATGCTTTGCTAAAACATGTGGAGGCGTTGAGAGGATTTAAATGCAACGATCCCCCTCCTCTTATTTTTGTGTGTGTGTTTTGTTTTGGTGAATTTCGACGTTCTTTTCTGCGAGCCTCTGATGACGACAGGGCAGCTTTAAACCTGGCAGTGCCCACGGCAGCCTGCAGTTTCTGTGCTGCCCACTCTCCCCCGTGTTGGCATGCCAGAGACGCGAGGGTGGGGTTCCTCTCGCGCAGACCCTGTCATTCCCAGGAAAGCCTACACGTCCACCCATGCAGGATTCCTGACAGGCCCCCATGTTTGTTCGACGCAAGCTAGGCTAGCTAACAGGCAATATATTTAGACACGCTTCGTTTTGCTCAACAAGTGAATTACATACTGTAATTGACAGACACTCTCTACACTTTGCTTTTTAGCCACATGTACATACGGTATAAAATTGTTCTGTTGTGAAACACAATATAAATAAATATATCATGTTCTGACATCTCTCTTCCAAAGAGTTTTTCTCCATTCCCAAGTGGCCAAGAATAGAATAATAACAGCTGGTAAGCAGGGCAGTCGTTCCCCAAAAATGCAGCAACGGCAACAACCATAATCCAGGAAACACACCAACAAGAGACACAAATAAGGAGATGCCAAAACTTTAAAAGTTTTGCTTTGAATTAAGGTTGAAACATCATTGATCTAATTTCAACTTTAGGTTATTACCTTGTCTTGGATGACCGAGAATGCAGAAAGTCATACAGTACATGCTAGGTACTATAGCAGTGGTTCTCAAATGTGGGTATGAGTACCCCCCGGGGTACCTGAAGGCAATTAATGGGATTTCTTGCTTTTTAATGTCATAAGGAGAACAGTACACTTTTCAAATCAAGAGCAAATTAAATGGAACACTAAGGAATTATTGCTAAATTGTCTTTTAGTGACTGCTTTGCAAAAAAATGTATGGCTTTATTTTAAGATTTATATGGAATGTGCATTGCCATCGGTGAGGCGCGTTTCCGGCAGATACAGAAGTAAAACAGATGATGTTATACAATCCGTCTTCTGGAATTTCTGAATACAATTTGCCTATGGGTGCAATTGCGAATGTTGTTGCAAAATTTAATAAATCATACACGGATGATACAGCCTTCTGTTTTAAGTCTTTATTTTACATCCCAGAATGTGCTGTGAAAACAAAATCACAGTGGATACCGCCACTGAAAAACTGTTGCAAACCGCATAGTTAATTTGAATACAAAATTGATATTAGATTGATTGTCATCGTTAATGTTAATAATATTGTATTGAGCAGCCAGCAGCATTACCATTTTGCATGAATTACTTGTCAGGTTCTTTTGAAATCACAGTATAAAATAGATGATGCAACAAGTCAATGAAAGGGACCTTTTTAGTTGTCTTTTACATACAATAATTGGAATAAAGGAAAAGCTGGCATACATGGCAATGGATGCCAATTGGTCAGGAACTTCAATAGACAGTAACATTAACCCTTTCACTACCATTGTTTTTTTGTTTTTTTTTGTAATTTATGGCATATATTACCTGTTTTAGTCTAGGATACTTGGAAATTTTGTTCAAAAAATTCCCACTTCCATTTCCACCAAGAAATACCACTGGGACTGTATATTCCATAAACGACGATACGTATAAATAAAACATGCCAGAAAAGTGAAAATTATCACCAAACACCTACAATACATAGTAATCAGTGTAATCTATAGTAACACACATATATAACATACATTTATGTATATAATTTCAATATTTTTCCATAGTACTAGATCCTTAATTCACAATAAATGGTACAACGCAACCTACCGTGTTGACAGTCGGCCCATCACTGGCTTGTTGTGAATGGAAAAGTTGATAAATGCCACTAGAATCTGTAGATACAAGTTAGTGTGCAGTTTTATGTTACTGCTACGATTCCTATACCCGTTGCAATTTTTTTTTTTTTTGCTGTGGGAAGCATTGTCCCAACGAAAGTGAAAGGGTTAAATAATTTTGCTTTACATACGAACTACATCTCATTAAAACAAACACTGCATTTTTGCAGCCCAACTTTAAACAAAGGAAGATCAATCCCACTGGTGATGTTCATGATGAAATATCATAATGATATGAAACCTTCTCCACAAAAATTACTGAGGTTAATGGCAAACACTTACATCAGGTCTTGAACCTTAACCTGTGCCTACTGATTATTTTTCATTTGTCACACTGGAAATCTTTTGATTTCATATACATTGACTGTAAGCTGTGTTCAAACTCATAATGTGCACTGGAAGTGCAACTGACGCTTGGATAAACATGCAAGATTAAATTTCTATTTTTAAGAAGTTCAGAAACGTAACATTTACCAGGCAATCATTTGTCAGCTGCTCGATGATGTCGTCACGCTAACATATTCCTTTTAATGCGATCTTCTCAGTAAGGGGATATGATCCAGAATATAAAACTTCACTCCTTGTGAATTTGATCATCTACTTTTGAGATTTTTTTTTTTCCTTTAAGAACATTTCAGTACTCATTGAAACTCTCATTTTCATAGTTTGCATATAACTGAATATAGACAAAACTTTTAGGAAGGATTACTGTGGCGCTTGTGCTTAAAACTGGGTTAATTTATTTATTTTCTCCTCTTGACAGCCTCCTTTCTTTTACAGGAACGTAATCCCGAAGTGAAGTGATCATATGAAGTTTACTTTAAGACACACATGCATGGCTTAGTGGCACTTTGCCCAAAATGTTTTGTGGTCCGGCACAGGGTTTAGTTACACTTGTGTCCCAATCCTCTGATTCACCTTCTTTAAGAACAGCTTCGGGGCTGCTCATTATGCTTAACGCTCCATAATGCCTTCCCCTTCATCTCCCCAGTGCTCTTATTGTCTTAACTCTGTGCGAGTGGAAGAGAAAAACAGGTTAATACACATTTGGCAGATAAAATAAGATGTCCCCCCCCCCCCCCTCCATTGGGAAAGTTTTACATTGGGAGATGATGCTCTCAACTTAAATTATTCCATTTAAAATGGGGTTGGGTTTGTCTTTAGTGTAATTGCTGTGATGTGTTTTGCCATTGCAAGTGGTGCTAGCAATCAGGCCCATTGATGCAATGATGAACGTATGGACAGTCTATGATGAAACTGCTTGTTCTATACATTATTAGAAGCAGAGAAAATGACATGCGGATTGATTGTTAATCCACTTATACCATTTGCTCTGGTTCTCATTCTTCAGCAACCCTCTCAAAACCAGTACAAACCCCACCACCTATCTTGATTTAAGCAAAATACTTTATTTCATTACCTGGAAGGACTCAATGAAGAAATGAGTTCTCATTTGGGAAACACTTTATCCACCTGCTCCTTCATTCGGTGGTTACATGCTTGCAGCAGCAGATTAACAGTTGACGATGACCTACACAAATCACGGCTATATAGCATTAGCGTAGGATAAGACGGCTGTTGAGCATAACTGTGACCAGTATGTTAAACCGCGGTTTTTGTTATCCTAAAGGTTGGCGTTCATGAATTATTAAGCAAAAGGTGGGATGGTCTTAGATTCAAGAAGCTTAAATTGTGAAAGCTCAAATAAGCCTCCATTTCCGCTAGCCAATCCCGTCGAATTTTGGTGGGCTTGTGTGTTGATCACCTCAACTGACTCACATAAACACTCCTCCCCGAATAAAAACACTTGAGATTTAGGTGGCTTTTCAAAACGTGTATCTCGACATTTATCCATCTTAATCTCCTTAACATATTAAAGTGATTTTCTTAACGCCGGAGTGGCTGAAGCTGAAAGCTCAGCGCTCCACATGGCACTAAGACCTTCAAGGCATTGTGGACATCTTGAGCTGTTGAATAAGAGAAGGAGAGAGGTGGGCACTGGGCACAAGTCAACCTGCTTCTCCAACACAGAGCCGTGCCCGCCCGCTGTGAGGCCATTTCGTTTCGATATCATCTTTTTTTTTTTTTTGGTTCAGTCATTAGTCCAACTGTTGCGCGCAGTCAGTGTTCTTAAATGGGGCTCTGCCAGCACTGCCCACACTGTGGTGTGGAGGTTCGGAGCTGAAACAAAAGCTTGCAGGGTAGGTGTTTGCGGCACGCTTGCTTTCTTCCTGGCTGTGTCAGGAGACCTATCGATAATGAACGATGACATGATGTCGCCGGATGCCATTGCTAGAGATTAGGGCTTTCTCGGATGGTGTGGATGATGTGTTTAACCTTTCGCCCGTGACACAAATCTGCAGATCCCCATTGGCGGTTCCAATGTGTTTTCCCTAAAACACAATTTCAATGAGCAGGCAGCTCAAAGGTCCCGGTCAAATTCAAATCCAGCTGGAGTCCTTATTTGTCCTCGTGCTGTGTTGAAGTGCCTCGGGGATCATTTGTTGGCTTGTTGCGTCAGTAGAAGTGAAGTTTACATGAGAGATTCAATGTGGCTGAAGTCTGACATGGTATTTAGCTTCATGTCCCTCTGCGTTAAAGCGGAGATGACGAGGGCTCAAGAAATGGTGGCAATAGTTCATGCAAAGTACATCATCAGCGTTATTATTGCCAGTTTAAATTGCGTCTTTTGTTCTTTCGAGTTTCTTACGGATTACTGATTTGGACTTGATAGTTGGCCTGGCCAATAATTGGTCTATCTCTAGTTTTAGCATAGACAAGAATGCCTTTGTCACAGCAGCTGTATGAAACCGGGGACGTTGCTCCCATTGGTGTATACTATATAGATGGGAACAATAAATGAAATTGAAATGATAGTTTCCCAGGAACGTTATGGATATTTTCAGTGTGTTCTTGTTTTGTTGTTGTTCAGAGCGTAAATACTTAGTGCACAGCAATAATGAGTACACCCTTCTTGAAAAGTAACATTTCATACAATTTGACAAGGAACACAAGAATATATTTTCAAAATGTTCACAGACCAAGGTAAACACAGGATCTGTTGAGCTTTTGAAATGAAAATAAAGGCTGATAATACGACAAATTTTTAGTTTTTCAGTTTTAGTAAAATTAGTACAGTGTGGAAATGAGTGCACCCAACTGAATGTGTCTGAGTAAAGCAACTTTTTAGGCTCCTAATGCGGACCTGAAAAAACAAACAACTACAGGTGAGTCTAATTAGTCATTAAACAAACAACTTCATGGATGGATGGCTAATTAGGTAGTTGGCAAAATGCTCCAACCTAAAGCAAAGCACCTCATGGCAAGCAAATGTCTCTGGATCTGAGGAAGCGGATTATTGCTTTATAAAAGAGAGATGAGAGCTACAAGAAGATCAGTAAAGCCTCTCTTATCAGTAAGAACACGGTCGCAAAAGTTATCCAAAGATCCAAGACGGATGGAACTGCTGCCCGTACGTACAGAGACGTACAGGCCGGCCGAGAAAATTAACACCCATGCAGGAGCGTCTTGTGATGAGATTTCAGGAAAATCGGCATGCGAGTGTACAACAGTTGTCAAAGGAAGTAGAGACTGAAATTGGATTGACTGTATCACATGACACAATACGCACTACCGTGCAACCATAGCTGGTTATCGCCAAACTTTTCCTCTCTACCGCTAGTTCTGGTAGTGTCACCAGAAGGCCAGATAAAAAGCCAAACATCAATGCATATAGTTACTTGTGGCTTTCTGTCGCAGTATTAAATTAACTTAAATGCTTTTTTTTTTCTTATTTGTATATTTATGGCATTAACACAACCTGTCAAATTCAGAACTTCAGCAAAGTGTGCTAGATTTTAACTCAACTTTGACAGAATATCCTACAGGTGTTTGTCTTAAATTGTGTTTCTATATATGAAATGTTGTTGAACACAGCAGCTTCAAGCACTTCAAGGAAACCATGAGTGTTTGCTTCTTTTCATGTCACAGCCAATAGAAGAAATTGATTGGAACTGGGTGGCTCAGGAATGGATTTTCCTCAACCATCATTTTTTACTTCAACAACTGATTTACATTTTTTTTTTTTTTTTATTTCTTTGTCCAAATCCTATAGAGTGGTGCTTCAGGTTTTTCCTCAAGTGAAAAGTTGATATTGTTGTAGGGAGGTAGAAAGGACTTTTTTTTTTTTTTTTCATGCATGCAGGAATGCAGATTTCTTCCTTCCGTGAAATCCTAATTGTGCCTTGCAGGCCTTCTAGGCTATCTGCGCTCAGCTCAACGGGATTTGTTTGTGTGCGTGTGCATGTGCATGTGTTTCAATGTGCATATAACCCCTTTCATTGCGCATGATGCTGATTTTTTTTTTCTTTTATTGTACATATTTGCTGATAGGCTGAGCCAGTGTGTTTGCACTTTGAGTTTTCTTCTTTGTCGAAGACGTTGACCATTTATAATGTTCTCGTCGATTTTTTTTTTTTTGTGTGAAGCATATTTCAGGCCTCGCTTTTATGGTTGATCTTGTCAATAGCACGAGTTCATATTTGCAGAAAATTTTGGGTCACAACCATCTGTCTGGGGTATTTTGTGAATTATTGCTGTACATTTATGCAAATCCAGGATAAAATCCTGTCTGCCTGCAGCAACATATCCTCCTGGATTCTGTCTATGCGAGAAAGGCAGGTTGTGGTTGACAGTCAAAAAGGAATTGCAACGACATATATGCCAAGATTATTGCTGTAGTCATTAATTGTTGCCTGAAAGGGGATTAGGATTACCACTCCTATAGAACACTCCCAACACCTGTCCTTCCTTAGATCTAACCACGTTACATTTTTTTTCTTATTTCGGTATCAGTTCAAGTTGGCAAAATAAGAGAGGCTGATTTATTCAAATGAATCATCGGCGCTGGAATTGATTCAATATGTGCCACATTCAGATGGGTGATATATTATTCCCTTGGGGAGAGGCAACGATGGAGCTGGAGCTGTTTTATTTGTGCTCTCTTTATCAGTGTGTCAAGCAGAAAGGCTGAGCTTGTTCTCTATGAATGGACGAGCCCTTGAACCATAAACCTGTACCTCCTCTGATAACACTTTCTGCATTGTGATTATAAGTGCCATTCTCTGTAATGTCCTCAATGACGGCACTAAATATATCAACAAGCACAAAATGATCTGTCGGACGATTTTTGCATTTAAAGCACTTCAAGACTAAAGATTGTCAGTCAGGCATGTTGGGGGATTTTGTGAAGCGTCTTTTTTGTTTTGTTTTGTTTTTTTTACATCCCCAAGCTTTGCGATGTGTGTTTCTTAGATCGCTTTTCCCCACAACCTTTCGAGAGATAAGGTGACCGTTTTCCACACGGATAAAAAATCGCATAGGCACAACACTTACAAAATGTTAATGGACTGTATAAATGCAGAAACAATGGTGATCTTGCATCAACTGCGTGACCCGGTGTGAACTAGGGACCTGTTTAATTCAACTTAAAGCCCAACAAGATGCAATCACTTCACTGTGTTGTTTTAATGGCAACAGGTGGATGCGCAGGACTTTAAAATCTATTGCCGTGTCATGGAAGAAATTGTTACCCTTCTCACTGACCCTATACATTGCTGTCTTTGATAGATACTGTACTTTTGCTTCAAGTGTGGCTTATTTTATTTTATTTTTAAATACGAATTATCCCCAATCAAGGGTCGCACTGATGTAAATGTGTGTTTTTGCAGCAGCCGCTAAGAGTGTTCCCTGAATTAGTCAGAGCCCAAGTGATGACATGGCCCCGATTGTCAGACGGGTGGGCTGGTGACACTGGAACACAGACGGTGCTTGTCTGTTTGAAATATTTTCTTTCAAGCTTCCAAGCCTTGGGCAGTCCTCGCTCCTAGTCTCCCAACACCCAGCTTCGCCCACTGAAACGAGACTCTTCCATACTGGAAAATCCGGCCCTGTCAACTAGCAGTCTGGACTACGTTCAGTTGACATAACCCCCTCCCCCTCCTCTCCCCCCAGCCCCCTCCCTTAATAATCACTAGACTTTGCCACCCCATGTAGATGCCTTTTGGTCGGCATCCATGGATGGCGTCAATAGCATCTTCCTACACAACAGTGACTGCGCGGAGGGCACTCGCAAATGTGGGAATAATTTACACTTTCTCACTGTACTACCATCAGAAACCATAATTAATCATGATAGAAAAAATGTGGAAGCCATCTTGGCTGGTGAAACACACAGTGCCTGTGAACAGCCCTGACGCCTAGAACCGCTCCGAGGGCCAAATAGAAAGGGGTGTCAAGAGTACTTCCATCTAAACTCGCAGCAAAATGTTTGTCTGCGACATACTGTGTAAATTCTTCAAATCTTACATGCACAAAATACCCGCTGTGAATGATTTTTTCTGTCAAGTACCCCCTGCCCAGCGCAAAGCACGGCGGGGTAGTTGCCGTCCATTTCGGATTTGATCAACTTTGGAACTGCTTTTTGTAGTTGTTTATCAACGCATATTTCACCCAGCATCAACAAGAGTTAGATTAACAACTGTTTTATTTCTGGGTCGTCTGCCATAAAATTGGCTCAATCATGACAGTGTGTATCCATTATAAAACTTACCAAAAAAGAAAAAAATACAAAAAACATAATTGACAGTTTCTCTCACAGCAATAAATGCTAATTGATGATACTTGCAGAAATTCTGTAAAAATGTCACTTCCTGTGCTGAAGGTCTTTCACGTACGTTAGAGGACTGCTGATGAAATTACAGCAGTTTAAAGTATACACTCTGGAATTATGTAATTGGAATATTGTAATTTTACTATAGCAATTTCTTGAGTTGCACAAACAAATGTAGTTAATGTACATGTAATTATCAACATTGTGGAACCTTTTTGCTCTGAGCGGCCTCAGAGGGTCATACGGAACACTTAGTTGAATTCCTCACCCGTTTTATAATATCATTAAATGTTCACTTTTGTGTATACAGTGTGTATGACAACTTTCTTTTTAAAGACATTGTTCCTTTTGAATCAAAGGAAGAAATATTAGATGTTGGTGGGTAACAGCATGCTTTGACTTCATAGCATGCTGCTTGCTTGACGGCATAATTACAGACATGAGTCCAAACATTCTAATGTTAATAATTTACCCTGTTTGAATGAGCTGTGTTCCGATCAGCACAACTGCCAGCACACGTCAAAAAATATATTGGCCTCATTTAGCATGGCTTGGTATGAGGCTCGTATTCCGTGCCTCACGAACACCTTTTAGTGGTAGTTACCGTTCCCGAGCATGTGCATTTGCAGGAATTCGCTTTCAGGGCAGTGAGTAGGTGTGCAAAGCATCCACCAGAAAGTGTCGGAAGCATCAGCTAGCAAGATGGCATCCAGGGTGACTAATAAGCTTAACATGAGCACGGCTGTGGTGAAAGAAGTCGTCAGTGTTGAGAGAAATGCAGAAATTGTTCCCTAGGCTCATACTAATTCCTTCACCCTCCCCAAAGCTTCAATCACACTGTGAACCATCTAAATCTTAGGTGCGGCTTCATAGAGGCAGTATTCGGAATGCTCAAACAGACTGAATTTTAGACTTGATCAAAATAGTTCTCATTTCGCATCATTTTGGCCTAAAGTAAGGACTTTTGGCCAAAAGGATGCCTTCTTTTTACAATAATCTTTATTTGTCATGAGTAACCCAAGTGAATATGAAGGATCTAGATGTATCATTGAAATAACATAATTATGTAATTATGAAACTTATTATTCCCGGTATGATTCCTCTTGAACTGCAGCCTCCTCATAGTTCACTGCTGCGCTTGGATAATATAGCGTCAGGGAGTCTATTAGCTCTGTTGTTTTTGGCCCCACATTATGCCATTTATATCAACATGTGACTTTCCCTTGACCATGTGGCTCCTCCAAAGTGTGGATTTATAAGCCACTTCACACTCCGCTCCTGTGTGGGAGGCAGGCTGAGTTTAAAAATAGGCAGGTTTGTAGGTAGTGAGCGAGCCGTGCTGCATGAGGCACTTAAGAACATGCTGAGGTTTATTGGCAATCATTTTTTTCGTACGAGTTGTCAATACTCAGGTCTAAATGAAAGGATTGGCTTGACAATCATTTAGTTTTACATGACTTTTCCAGCGCACAGTGAACGGTAGCTTCTGTTTAATTCCAAGTACGACAGCAATACTCATTTGGCTGGACAATAATGTACTCGCTCTTTATTCTTTTCCATTGCCATGTACTATCGTGCAACACTAATATATATATATATATATATATATATATATATATATATATATATATATTAGTTTTTTTTGTTTTTTATACACGGGGGGGTGAACACCATCTTGCTTAATTTACTAAACACTACTTGGTACATGAATAAAGTGACTGGAGACGCTTGTTGATTTTTTATTATTCAGAACAATACAGCTGTAAAGTTCAAGACATATTCTACTGCTGCCTTGTATTACGTTATTGTAGTTTCATTTTGTCTCAATCTAGTGTTCAGCTTCTCTGAATTTGTGTAACAGTTGAGAATATCCAAACGAGAAAAGTAAGGACTTTTAATATTGACTTGTGGTGTTCTTGAGCCCATTCCTGATGTTGTGTTATGACTGCTGATGCCCTGAGGAAAAATGAAATTTCCTAGCTTTTGAACATTAACGATAGGATCAGAGCAGTTATTAATGAAAGGAGGACCATCTCACCTGTAACGTTTGTTGAGTGACCCGAGTGATCTTCCATCTCCTTTTCATCTTTTGACGTTCAAGCCACATTTTTGATCAAGATTCAATTACTGCTGCCTGTTTGACCCATTTGACCAGAACCACTGGGATTAACTCCATCTTGTGACCCTTGCAATGGTGTAGCGGTCAACTTCCCTACTCTCTCACTCAGTCAGCCTCTCACTGCTGTATTGTCTCCAAAATGGGACTGTATAGAGTGTGACATGAATTTTAAGCGTTCAAGATATTGGACTGTTGTTCTTGTTTTGTTTTTTTTCCCCATTCTTTTTTTTTGTTTGTACTTTCAAGCAAAACGTTAAGAAATGAGAGCTGTATGTGATGGCAGTGAAATGGGCTCACTCCAGAAGTTAGGTAACAATTTGAACAATTCTACACAGGAGTCTTCAAGGTGTTTATTTCAACATACGGGTTGTGTACTGTCAAATTAAGCAAAAAATGTGTTCCATGTGTTTAAAACTATTACATAGATTTGCTGCAGTTTAGTGAGGTTATCTTAATGCTCACAATGTAAAATCCAATAGACAGGCAAACGAGTAGTGTCAGTCATGGTTATATTTTAAGCAATGGCTATTTGAATACAATTGCTGGAGGGACACTTGCAGACAGATAATATAGCAGAACTCACAGGTATATAATATTTATTTTCTGCAAAATTGACCATTGGTATGGCCAAGTGATGCTCCATATAGTATCATCCCCTCCTTTCATACTCAAAAACGTCCTGGGTCTGCAACTGTTCCACCAGGGTCTACCTGAATACCCACCCCCTATGAGGGTCATCGTCTACCTTCGTGTTGTGCTACTGAATGCTGATTGTTTGGTTGAACTAGGGGTTTGTCGTTTTGGTAGGTATGCTCCATGTGAGTTGCAGAGTCGTCGACGCCTGCCTTTGGCAAGCACTTCCGTGTTGTTAGGCAGGTACATTACAATAAAAAACTACCAAAATAATACACGGAGTGAGCATCAACTATAAGCGGGTTTACGGCCCCCGATCAGGGTCAGAACAGACAGTCCTTCTCGCTCCGTGTATCTTTACAAGTCCTCCCGTCATAAAGCACTTGCTGAATGTACGAAAGTGCTCGTTCTGTCAGCGACTCATAGCTTTGTCAATGGATTGCACAGCTGTGAAAAAGTATGTCAAATTATTAGTATCAAGTTAGTATCAAACTGAATATAAATGAAGCTACTTCCCAAAGACGACTGTGATAGGCACCAGCAAGCCGGTGACCCTCGTGAGGACAAACGGTTAAGAAAATAAATGGATGGAAAACGCTAATTTGACTCCATTCTCATGCAGTGTGCCGTAACACATGATTATGCTTTTTTTGTTCATAATTCTGCTTGTTTGTAATTCAGTTTTTTAATTAGCACTACTTGTTGGACTGGAGGAGTAGAGAATTTTTTTCCCCTTCTGCTGACATGCGTCATGAGTCTAATTTTGTATACACTACCTCGCCCACTATCACTGTTCACAGTCAAGAACCTTGGACCAGAACCCCTGGTACCAGGAACTTCGAGTTCCATGGCTTTTTGGGCTCAAACACACTAATGACCGCAGTTTGAAGAGAAAATGAATAGTTATTAAGGCTGCAAAAACAGTACTTTTTTTTTGCACCATTTGAAATAGCGTATCACTTTCTGGTTTTTCCAGGAATCATTCTTCTGTACCAAGAGATCGATCTATCAGCCTTCCTTTAAGCCGCATCAGTTGCTCGTTAAGCCCTGGCTGTCTCTTAATCACAACACAGATACCTGTTAATTACAAAACAAGTTCAAATGTTTTTGAGACTTAAACTGGGATTTCAGAGTGATGCGTTGCAGTGCTCCGGGTCGAGCGTTATGCGTGCATGGTTAACCATTGAATGAAATGCCGCTGGGTCCGATGTAGATGAGCAGGGAGGATAAAGCAACGGGTGTATTAATAGGCAGCTACGTGGACGACACCGTTTGCTATCAGGTCAGGGATAAAGTGTGAACTTGTAAACTCACAGAGGGGCTTTCTCCATTCCTCCCCTCGTCTTGCTACCTCACTATTGCCCTTCGTGGTGTCATCACTTAGGAGAGCCGGGCTCGATAGCATAGGCCGCTCTATGAGGGGAGCGATTAGACAACTCTCTGATTCTCATCCCCAGTTGAGTTCACTCAAAGGTAAGCCAGGAGTTTACATCTGGAGAGATATCGAACTGCTCTTTTTGCTCTTTGTTCTTTTTTGTACTTAATGATAGTTGCGTTAGGTGGGATATCCACCTTTTTAAATCATTACAGTATAACAATGTAGGCTGCAAAGTGAACGTATTGAACATGTGGACTTGATTCAATCATTGAGTGTAATGCAATGAACTCTCCAGCGTCAAAAGGATCCGAACAAATACAATAAACAGCACAATGTGTGAAGATTGGCCGTAAGTCACTTTAGCTCCGTGAACAAATAAAAGATTAACTCTGTGTTCTCTTTGTTTTGTTGGATATTTGTGAGGGTTTTTTTTTTTTTTTGCAATGCCATCACATAAGAGTAAAAGTACAGTGTAAAAATGTTATATTTCTATAACCATAACCGGTTTGATGATTTGAGATACGAATGTCTATTATAGTTGTTGTTGTTGTTATTATCAATTTTATTATCAATTCCCTCAATTAATTGGATAAAATATACCTTTGCAATAAATGTGCATACCTTTTTTCATGGTTTATTCATTAAAAAAATATTCTTTATTGAGTAGTTGAGTATTTTGACAAATAAAAACATTCAGTAAAAAAAACATTTTTTTTTAAATCAACAAAAAATGTAATTAGTCCACTTTCATCAAGGACTGTAGAAATCTGAGAACATATACGATGTTGAAGTAGAAATTTTGAGCATTTGGAAATGTTTAAATTTAAAAGGCATCTAAATGTCTGAAACATTTACACATAGTTAGAATTGAACCAGCATTCCACTTAAAGGTTCCAGTGTTGTTCACTTGCACACCTTCAGCCTCTCAGGATAGTGCCTTGAAGGGATATTCTTTTAAGTGATTAGTATCCCTCTTCAGACTTTAATTTTTTTTTTTTTTTTAAATCTACTAAAAGCAGGCTTGATATTGGGATAATGGAGTATTCCTAAGGTGATTAATATGCTTTATTTTGCCATATGCACAAATCCTCATTTTTCATGATGCAAGCTTCTACATATGGAAATGTAGACTTCTTGCCCTTAGGCAAACTTTTGGCCTTATGGAATATGTTTAGTGTGTGTATATATATATATATATATATATATATATATATATATATATTAGGGATGGGATGCGATCTCACACGAAGAGATCATGAACGTCACGAGATTTCTCGCACGCGCAAGGATACTTTACATAAATGATTTTAATGCTATTAATGTGAAATATTGAAACACTCAGCACTACCTACTGTGAGAGAACTGCCATCTAAGTTAAAATCACAGCCCAGTTTTTTGTTGGAAATAAAAGTGAAATCTACAGACATACAAACTTGATGTGGATAAAAGAAATCACAGCAATATTAGATCTATTAAAGTTAATAGAATTGAGTGGATTTGAATTTTTATTTGCCATTAATAGCAAAGGTGACAGCTAATAAAACAGAGTTCTCTGGTATGTTTTAAGATTCTGCCCTCCCACAGTAGCCACCTCTTTGAATGTGCTCTGTGCAAACATATTTTGATACAACATTTAGTTCGTTTGAGCCCTGTTAAATTATTTCAGATGGCAAAGCATGCATCTGTTTTTCCCTGGAGTCTTTCACACATATCTGTGCGCAATTAATGTGGATTTTGACAGATGGAGAAGAAGAAAAAAAATGTCCTCGTATGAGAGAAGGGTACATGCCACAATGTGTGAAGTGCAAGCACGGAGGGATCCTTTCTTGTATTTTTGCTGCCCGTGCCAGATGGACCAGGCGAAATTCTAACAGGTAGAATTTCAACAGCCAAATATGCCCAGAAAGCATCAGCAATTGCAGTTTACAAAACAATGTAGACTGTTCTAAATTTGGCTTGAAGAAAATTTACTTTCCATCCATGTTAAATGCTCATGAAATATGCTATAAATGGCTATTTCTTTGAATGATAATTGTGACTGGGAGTCATGTTTAATTCAAAGTGTGCGTTATGAACACATCAGACTTGAAAATAAGTCTATTATCACAGTGTCTTTGCCTGGTAGCGAACGTGTACAAATGAGGATTACGGAACTCGTGAGCAGGCAACAGGTCATGGTTGGTAAGCTGCCCGGGAGGGGTCACTGATATAGAGTCACTTTTGACAGGCTGTGGAGGAGGCGCCATTGTTGCCGGTGTGTCTGCATGTTACCTGCAGGCGCTATCGCTCAGACTACAGTATTATCCTATTATTAGGCTTAGTTGCTTACGCTTATTACTGCTTGTCAGGTAGGCAGGGAATCCTTCTCAAAATGAGCATCTAAAGAGAAATACATGACTGCTACTTGATCAGAAGCTAGTACATTGGATTTGGATTAATTCAAAGAATGCCTCGATGGGACACAACAAACAGTGCGTTTCATTTCTTGTTGACATAAATGGCAGAATTCTTTGATGGTAGCTTTTTCAGCCCACAGTAGTATGCAGTACGAGCGCATCGTGGAGAGAAACAGCTGCGATTAATGTATCCGTTTTGAAGAGGAAGTGAATATTAAAAAAAAAAAACAAAAAAAAAAAAACTATCATATGGTCTGGCAGACTTTGGGCGTAGGACCAGACATGGCAAATGTGCTCTCGCAATAATTCAATCTGTTCTCATAAGTCTGTAACTTTTAGGGACAGACATGAAAATGTTCCGGCAATTAGGCCGCCAAGTCAGCGTCAAATAAGTGTGATCAAGTGTCAGTTGAGATGCTTCTTTTCTCACTTTATCGAATGACAGATTGAGGGGTATTAAGATAGTTGGTAAGTGGCAGGAAGTTAGCTGTGATCATTTGAACAAGAGGATTTGGCTTTATCAGATTGGAATGGTCGGAATGGTTTTGGTGCCAAGCTAAGTGGTGCCAGGTTTCAGAATGCAGTCGAACCTCAAAGGTTGAATGCCTCAAAAGTGGTACAATTAGGAGTGTACCTCCCAAAATGATTATCTTTTGCATCTTTTCTGTCAAGGGTGTTTGTGATGGCAAAGGAATGCATAACGGCAACTAGTATAGATACCAGGTGTCTACATCGGGCTGCTACCGGCCTTATTTTATTGTATGGAGTGTGGGACAGTGGCCGATGCCAGGCACCGATACCAAGACTCATTGTGGCAGCTTAACGGTGAGGAACTGACTTTTATGAACTGAATGTTCATGGTTGACAAAATTGTAGCTGAACTGTATCAAATATTGTTGAGATGCCGTTTTTGGAAGCGTATGCAGGTTTATTATCTGCTAGGTTTATGCATGTTTTTGTATTTCATCCATGCCCGTCCTCTCATGCCAACTAAGATGCGATTTCTGCAACTACATACAGTATATGTATCTTTACGGTTTGTATTATTACAGTGCACATTTCAATGTTTCAAGTTGAGTAGTGTTATGTGCACGGTAAAGGTGCAACATTTTTTTTTCTTTTTTTGGACAAATTGATCATCAAATTATACAGTGTCTGCTTTTATGGGTGTTTTTGCATATTCTGATCATTAGGGCCTATACCAGTAACAATCATCATTCAACAATCATCATTTAAAAGATCCAACCCACTGTCAATTTGGAAAAAGAAAAATCTTTTTTAACTAGAATATTTGCAATTTCTGAAGAAATTGCGTGTGAAGGTGTAACCTCTGAAGGCAAAGGTGTTGAATGATGTGGAATGGTGGGAATTGGGGGAATTGATTAAAGTTGGAACGGTCCGAATCGGATGAAGAATGACAAAGATAGAAGTGATAAACTGAAAAAGTGGAATTGTGGGTAATTTTTGAACTCTGGAAAGAAGAAAATTCAAACTACCATTGAATGGGGGGAATTGGATGAATCGATTAAACTTGGAACGGTCGCAATCGGATGAAGAATGGCAAAGGTAGAAGGGAAAAACTGAAAAAGTGGAATTGTGGGAAATTTTTGAATTGTGAGTAAAAATGGAGTGGCGGGCATTGGGAGAATGGATTAAAGTTAGAACGGTAAAAATCGGATGAAGAATGGTGAAGATAGAAGGGAAAAACTGAAAGTGGAATTATGGGTAATTTTTGAATTGTGGGTAAAAATGGAGTGGCGGGCATTGGGGGAATTGATTAAAGTTGGAACGGTCAGAATCGGATGAAGAATGGCAAAGATAGAAGGGAAAAACTGAAAAAGTGGAATTATGGGTAATTTTTGAATTGTGGGTAAAAATGGAGTGGCGGGCATCGGGGGAATTGATGAAAGTTGGAACGGTCAGAATTGGATGAAGAATGGCAAAGATAGAAGGGAAAAACTGAAAAAGTGGAATTATGGGTAATTTTTGAATTGTGGGTAAAAATGGAGTGGCGGGCATTGGGGGAATTGATTAAAGTTGGAACGGTCAGAATCGGATGAAGAATGGCAAAGATAGAAGGGAAAAACTGAAAAAGTGGAATTATGGGTAATTTTTGAATTGTGGGTAAAAATGGAGTGGCGGGCATCGGGGGAATTGATGAAAGTTGGAACGGTCAGAATCGGATGAAGAATGGCAAAGATAGAAGGGAAAAACTGAAAAAGTGGAATTATGGGTAATTTTTGAATTGTGGGTAAAAATGGAGTGGCGGGCATCAGGGGAATTGATTAATGTTGGAACGGTCACAATCGGATGAAGAATGGAAAAGATAGAAGGGAAAAACTGAAAAAGTGGAATTGTGGGTAATTTTTTAATTCAGGTAAGAAGAAAATAGATACCACCATGTAATGGCGGGAATTGGGGGAATTGATTCAAGTTGGAACGGTCGCAATTGGATGAAGAATGGCAAAGATAGAAGGGAAAAACTGAAAAAGTGGAATTATGGGTAATTTTTGAATTGTGGGTAAAAATGGAGTGGCGGGCATCGGGGGAATTGATGAAAGTTGGAACGGTCAGAATCGGATGAAGAATGGCAAAGATAGAAGGGAAAAACTGAAAAAGTGGAATTATGGGTAATTTTTGAATTGTGGGTAAAAATGGAGTGGCGGGCATTGGGGGAATTGATTAAAGTTGGAATGGTCAGAATCGGATAAAGAATGGAAAAGATAGAGGGGAAAAACTGATAAAGTGGAATTGTGGGTAATTTTTGAATCATGGGAAGAGGAAAGGGGATACACAAATGAAATGGTGGGAATTGGGGGAATCCATTAAAGTTGGAACGGTGGGAATCGGAGCAGGAATGGCCAAGATAGAAGGTTACAAAGTTTTGGATGAGGAAAATGGGAATGAGGAATTATGGGTAAAAATATGAAAATAGTTATGAATTACTGGAAGGTGTGAATATGAGTAGTATTCAAATTGGGGAATGTATTAACTGATTAATGTGAGTGTGAAGTGGAGAAGCTTTAAATAAAAAATGTTAAGTCCGCCACTGGGAATGAATTATGAGTTGTTATACATGAAAAATATGTAATTATGGGAAAATATTGAAAATTATTAATTGTTACAATAGTGGGAATGAGCCAACAGGCGAAATGTATGAGTTAAATGTTATGAATATGAAATAGGAAAGCTCAAAATGTGAAATGTTTAATCTCCCATTGGGAATGAATGGGAAGCCCTCCCATTGGAAATGAATTATGAATATTTGAAGGATGAAAAATATGGAATTATGGGAAAATATTGGAATGTATTAATTACTGGAATGATAGGAAGGATCCCTATAACGAGATGAATGAGTTAAATATTGAAAATATGAAAAGGGAGAGCTGTAATAATGAAACAAAATATGACCCAATGTTAGTCAATGGGACTTTTTGGGGTGGAAAACCGGGAATTCTGGGAAAACTGTGAATACTTGGAATTCCAAAAATGGAAACGCCCTTCGGGCGCTTTACTGGAATAATGTGAAATTGGAACGGTGTGAATCGGATAAACTGGGAATGAGCTGAAACCCGTCGAAAAACAGGCAGAAGTAGAATAATAATAACTAGAATATTTGCAATTTCTGAAGAAATTGCGTGTGAAGGTGTAACCTCTGAAGGCAAAGGTGTTGAATGATGTGGAATGGTGGGAATTGGGGGAATTGATTAAAGTTGGAACGGTCCGAATCGGATGAAGAATGACAAAGATAGAAGTGATAAACTAAAAAAGTGGAATTGTGGGTAATTTTTGAACTCTGGAAAGAAGAAAATTCAAACTACCATTGAATGGGGGGAATTGGATGAATCGATTAAACTTGGAACGGTCGCAATCGGATGAAGAATGGCAAAGGTAGAAGGGAAAAACTGAAAAAGTGGAATTGTGGGAAATTTTTGAATTGTGAGTAAAAATGGAGTGGCGGGCATTGGGAGAATGGATTAAAGTTAGAACGGTAAAAATCGGATGAAGAATGGTGAAGATAGAAGGGAAAAACTGAAAAAGTGGAATTATGGGTAATTTTTGAATTGTGGGTAAAAATGGAGTGGCGGGCATTGGGGGAATTGATTCAAGTTGGAACGGTCAGAATCGGATGAAGAATGGCAAAGATAGAAGGGAAAAACTGAAAAAGTGGAATTATGGGTAATTTTTGAATTGTGGGTAAAAATGGAGTGGCGGGCATCGGGGGAATTGATGAAAGTTGGAACGGTCAGAATCGGATGAAGAATGGCAAAGATAGAAGGGAAAAACTGAAAAAGTGGAATTATGGGTAATTTTTGAATTGTGGGTAAAAATGGAGTGGCGGGCATCGGGGGAATTGATGAAAGTTGGAACGGTCACAATCGGATGAAGAATGGCAAAGATAGAAGGGAAAAACTGAAAAAGTGGAATTATGGGTAATTTTTGAATTGTGGGTAAAAATGGAGTGGCGGGCATTGGGGGAATTGATTAAAGTTGGAATGGTCAGAATCGGATAAAGAATGGAAAAGATAGAGGGGAAAAACTGATAAAGTGGAATTGTGGGTAATTTTTGAATCATGGGAAGAGGAAAGGGGATACACAAATGAAATGGTGGGAATTGGGGGAATCCATTAAAGTTGGAACGGTGGGAATCGGAGCAGGAATGGCCAAGATAGAAGGTTACAAAGTTTGGTGAGGAAAATGGGAATGAGGAATTATGGGTAAAAATATGAAAATAGTTATGAATTACTGGAAGGTGTGAATATGAGTAGTATTGATATTGGGGAATGTATTGACTGATTAATGTGAGTGTGAAGTGGAGAAGCTTCAAGTAAAACATGTTAAATCCACCACTGGGAATGAAATATGAATTGTTATACATGAAAAATATGTAATTATGGGAAAATATTAATAATTATTAACTGTTACAATGGTGGGAATGAGCCATAAGGCGAAATGTATGAGATAAATGTTATGAATATGAAATAGGAAAGCTCAAAATGTGAAATGTTTAATCTCCCATTGGGAATGAATGGGAAGCCCTCCCATTGGAATTGAATTATGAATATTTGAAGGATGAAAAATATGGAATTATGGGAAAATATTGGAATGTATTAATTACTGGAATGATGGGAAGGATCCCTAAAACGAGATGGATGAGTTAAATATTGAAAATATGAAAAGGGAAAGCTGTAATAATGAAACAAAAAATGACCCAATGTAAGTCAATGGGCCTTTTTGGGGTGGAAAACCTGGAATTCTGGGAAAACTGTGAATACTTGGAATTCCAAAAATGGAAACGCCCTTCGGGCGCTTAACTGGAATAGTGTCAAATTGGAACGGTGTGAATCGGATAAACTGGGAATGAGCTGAAATCCGTCGAAAAACAGGCAGAATAAGAATAATAATAATAATAACTAGAATATTTGCAATTTCTGAAGAAATTGCGTGTGAAGGTGTAACCTCTGAAGGCAAAGGTGTTGAATGATGTGGAATGGTGGGAATTGGGGGAATTGATTAAAGTTGGAACGGTCCGAATCGGATGAAGAATGACAAAGATAGAAGTGATAAACTAAAAAAGTGGAATTGTGGGTAATTTTTGAACTCTGGAAAGAAGAAAATTCAAACTACCATTGAATGGGGGGAATTGGATGAATCGATTAAACTTGGAACGGTCGCAATCGGATGAAGAATGGCAAAGGTAGAAGGGAAAAACTGAAAAAGTGGAATTGTGGGAAATTTTTGAATTGTGAGTAAAAATGGAGTGGCGGGCATTGGGAGAATGGATTAAAGTTAGAACGGTAAAAATCGGATGAAGAATGGTGAAGATAGAAGGGAAAAACTGAAAAAGTGGAATTATGGGTAATTTTTGAATAGTGGGTAAAAATGGAGTGGCGGGCATTGGGGGAATTGATTAAAGTTGGAACGGTCAGAATCGGATGAAGAATGGCAAAGATAGAAGGGAAAAACTGAAAAAGTGGAATTATGGGTAATTTTTGAATTGTGGGTAAAAATGGAGTGGCGGGCATCAGGGGAATTGATTAATGTTGGAACGGTCACAATCGGATGAAGAATGGAAAAGATAGAAGGGAAAAACTGAAAAAGTGGAATTGTGGGTAATTTTTTAATTCAGGTAAGAAGAAAATAGATACCACCATGTAATGGCGGGAATTGGGGGAATTGATTCAAGTTGGAACGGTCGCAATTGGATGAAGAATGGCAAAGATAGAAGGGAAAAACTGAAAAAGTGGAATTATGGGTAATTTTTGAATTGTGGGTAAAAATGGAGTGGCGGGCATCGGGGGAATTGATGAAAGTTGGAACGGTCAGAATCGGATGAAAAATGGCAAAGATAGAAGGGAAAAACTGAAAAAGTGGAATTATGGGTAATTTTTGAATTGTGGGTAAAAATGGAGTGGCGGGCATTGGGGGAATTGATTAAAGTTGGAATGGTCAGAATCGGATAAAGAATGGAAAAGATAGAGGGGAAAAACTGATAAAGTGGAATTGTGGGTAATTTTTGAATCATGGGAAGAGGAAAGGGGATACACAAATGAAATGGTGGGAATTGGGGGAATCCATTAAAGTTGGAACGGTGAGAATCGGAGCAGGAATGGCCAAGATAGAAGGTTACAAAGTTTTGGATGAGGAAAATGGGAATGAGGAATTATGGGTAAAAATATGAAAATAGTTATGAATTACTGGAAGGTGTGAATATGAGTAGTATTCAAATTGGGGAATGTATTAACTGATTAATGTGAGTGTGAAGTGGAGAAGCTTTAAATAAAAAATGTTAAGTCCGCCACTGGGAATTAATTATGAATTGTTATACATGAAAAATATGTAATTATGGGAAAATATTGAAAATTATTAATTGTTACAATAGTGGGAATGAGCCAACAGGCGAAATGTATGAGTTAAATGTTATGAATATGAAATAGGAAAGCTCAAAATGTGAAATGTTTAATCTCCCATTGGGAATGAATGGGAAGCCCTCCCATTGGAAATGAATTATGAATATTTGAAGGATGAAAAATATGGAATTATGGGAAAATATTGGAATGTATTAATTACTGGAATGATAGGAAGGATCCCTATAACGAGATGAATAAGTTAAATATTGAAAATATGAAAAGGGAGAGCTGTAATAATGAAACAAAATATGACCCAATGTTAGTCAATGGGACTTTTTGGGGTGGAAAACCGGGAATTCTGGGAAAACTGTGAATACTTGGAATTCCAAAAATGGAAACGCCCTTCGGGCGCTTTACTGGAATAATGTGAAATTGGAACGGTGTGAATCGGATAAACTGGGAATGAGCTGAAACCCGTCGAAAAACAGGCAGAAGTAGAATAATAATAATAATAATAATAATAAAGAAAATGGCCGAACACAATAACATATGTGTGAAGGTTCCACCTTCACACAATAATAAAGAAAATGGCCGAGCACAATAACATATGTGTGAAGGTTCCACCTTCACACAATAATAATAATAACTAGAATATTTGCAATTTCTGAAGAAATTGCGTGTGAAGGTGTAACCTCTGAAGGCAAAGGTGTTGAATGATGTGGAATGGTGGGAATTGGGGGAATTGATTAAAGTTGGAACGGTCCGAATCGGATGAAGAATGACAAAGATAGAAGTGATAAACTGAAAAAGTGGAATTGTGGGTAATTTTTGAACTCTGGAAAGAAGAAAATTCAAACTACCATTGAATGGGGGGAATTGGATGAATCGATTAAACTTGGAACGGTCGCAATCGGATGAAGAATGGCAAAGGTAGAAGGGAAAAACTGAAAAAGTGGAATTGTGGGAAATTTTTGAATTGTGAGTAAAAAAGGAGTGGCGGGCATTGGGAGAATGGATTAAAGTTAGAACGGTAAAAATCGGATGAAGAATGGTGAAGATAGAAGGGAAAAACTGAAAAAGTGGAATTATGGGTAATTTTTGAATTGTGGGTAAAAATGGAGTGGCGGGCATTGGGGGAATTGATTAAAGTTGGAACGGTCAGAATCGGATGAAGAATGGCAAAGATAGAAGGGAAAAACTGAAAAAGTGGAATTGTGGGTAATTTTTGAATTGTGGGTAAAAATGCTTTGGCGGGCATCAGGGGAATTGATTAATGTTGGAACGGTCACAATCGGATGAAGAATGGAAAAGATAGAAGGGAAAAACTGAAAAAGTGGAATTGTGGGTAATTTTTTAATTCAGGTAAGAAGAAAATAGATACCACCATGTAATGGCGGGAATTGGGGGAATTGATTCAAGTTGGAACGGTCGCAATTGGATGAAGAATGGCAAAGATAGAAGGGAAAAACTGAAAAAGTGGAATTATGGGTAATTTTAGAATTGTGGGTAAAAATGGAGTGGCGGGCATCGGGGGAATTGATGAAAGTTGGAACGGTCAGAATCGGATGAAGAATGGCAAAGATAGAAGGGAAAAACTGAAAAAGTGGAATTATGGGTAATTTTTGAATTGTGGGTAAAAATGGAGTGGCGGGCATTGGGGGAATTGATTAAAGTTGGAATGGTCAGAATCGGATAAAGAATGGAAAAGATAGAGGGGAAAAACTGATAAAGTGGAATTGTGGGTAATTTTTGAATCATGGGAAGAGGAAAGGGGATACACAAATGAAATGGTGGGAATTGGGGGAATCCATTAAAGTTGGAACGGTGGGAATCGGAGCAGGAATGGCCAAGATAGAAGGTTACAAAGTTTTGGATGAGGAAAATGGGAATGAGGAATTATGGGTAAAAATATGAAAATAGTTATGAATTACTGGAAGGTTTGAATATGAGTAGTATTCAAATTGGGGAATGTATTAACTGATTAATGTGAGTGTGAAGTGGAGAAGCTTTAAATAAAAAATGTTAAGTCCGCCACTGGGAATGAATTATGAATTGTTATACATGAAAAATATGTAATTATGGGAAAATATTGAAAATTATTAATTGTTACAATAGTGGGAATGAGCCAACAGGCGAAATGTATGAGTTAAATGTTATGAATATGAAATAGGAAAGCTCAAAATGTGAAATGTTTAATCTCCCATTGGGAATGAATGGGAAGCCCTCCCATTGGAAATGAATTATGAATATTTGAAGGATGAAAAATATGGAATTATGGGAAAATATTGGAATGTATTAATGACTGGAATGATAGGAAGGATCCCTATAACGAGATGAATAAGTTAAATATTGAAAATATGAAAAGGGAGAGCTGTAATAATGAAACAAAATATGACCCAATGTTAGTCAATGGGACTTTTTGGGGTGGAAAACCGGGAATTCTGGGAAAACTGTGAATACTTGGAATTCCAAAAATGGAAACGCCCTTCGGGCGCTTTACTGGAATAATGTGAAATTGGAACGGTGTGAATCGGATAAACTGGGAATGAGCTGAAACCCGTCGAAAAACAGGCAGAATAAGAATAATAATAATAATAACTAGAATATTTGCAATTTCTGAAGAAATTGCGTGTGAAGGTGTAACCTCTGAAGGCAAAGGTGTTGAATGATGTGGAATGGTGGGAATTGGGGGAATTGATTAAAGTTGGAACGGTCCGAATCGGATGAAGAATGACAAAGATAGAAGTGATAAACTGAAAAAGTGGAATTGTGGGTAATTTTTGAACTCTGGAAAGAAGAAAATTCAAACTACCATTGAATGGGGGGAATTGGATGAATCGATTAAACTTGGAACGGTCGCAATCGGATGAAGAATGGCAAAGGTAGAAGGGAAAAACTGAAAAAGTGGAATTGTGGGAAATTTTTGAATTGTGAGTAAAAATGGAGTGGCGGGCATTGGGAGAATGGATTAAAGTTAGAACGGTAAAAATCGGATGAAGAATGGTGAAGATAGAAGGGAAAAACTGAAAAAGTGGAATTATGGGTAATTTTTGAATTGTGGGTAAAAATGGAGTGGCGGGCATTGGGGGAATTGATTAAAGTTGGAACGGTCAGAATCGGATGAAGAATGGCAAAGATAGAAGGGAAAAACTGAAAAAGTGGAATTATGGGTAATTTTTGAATTGTGGGTAAAAATGGAGTGGCGGGCATCGGGGGAATTGATGAAAGTTGGAACGGTCAGAATCGGATGAAGAATGGCAAAGATAGAAGGGAAAAACTGAAAAAGTGGAATTATGGGTAATTTTTGAATTGTGGGTAAAAATGGAGTGGCGGGCATCAGGGGAATTGATTAATGTTGGAACGGTCACAATCGGATGAAGAATGGAAAAGATAGAAGGGAAAAACTGAAAAAGTGGAATTGTGGGTAATTTTTTAATTCAGGTAAGAAGAAAATAGATACCACCATGTAATGGCGGGAATTGGGGGAATTGATTCAAGTTGGAACGGTCGCAATTGGATGAAGAATGGCAAAGATAGAAGGGAAAAACTGAAAAAGTGGAATTATGGGTAATTTTTGAATTGTGGGTAAAAATGGAGTGGCGGGCATCGGGGGAATTGATGAAAGTTGGAACGGTCAGAATCGGATGAAGAATGGCAAAGATAGAAGGGAAAAACTGAAAAAGTGGAATTATGGGTAATTTTTGAATTGTGGGTAAAAATGGAGTGGCGGGCATTGGGGGAATTGATTAAAGTTGGAATGGTCAGAATCGGATAAAGAATGGAAAAGATAGAGGGGAAAAACTGATAAAGTGGAATTGTGGGTAATTTTTGAATCATGGGAAGAGGAAAGGGGATACACAAATGAAATGGTGGGAATTGGGGGAATCCATTAAAGTTGGAACGGTGGGAATCGGAGCAGGAATGGCCAAGATAGAAGGTTACAAAGTTTTGGATGAGGAAAATGGGAATGAGGAATTATGGGTAAAAATATGAAAATAGTTATGAATTACTGGAAGGTGTGAATATGAGTAGTATTCAAATTGGGGAATGTATTAACTGATTAATGTGAGTGTGAAGTGGAGAAGCTTTAAATAAAAAATGTTAAGTCCGCCACTGGGAATGAATTATGAGTTGTTATACATGAAAAATATGTAATTATGGGAAAATATTGAAAATTATTAATTGTTACAATAGTGGGAATGAGCCATAAGGCGAAATGTATGAGTTAAATGTTATGAATATGAAATAGGAAACCTCAAAATGTAAATTGTTTAATCTCCCATTGGGAATGAATGGGAAGCCCTCCCATTGGAAATGAATTATGAATATTTGAAGGATGAAAAATATGGAATTATGGGAAAATATTGGAATGTATTAATTACTGGAATGATAGGAAGGATCCCTATAACGAGATGAATAAGTTAAATATTGAAAATATGAAAAGGGAGAGCTGTAATAATGAAACAAAATATGACCCAATGTTAGTCAATGGGCCTTTTTGGGGTGGAAAACCGGGAATTCTGGGAAAACTGTGAATACTTGGAATTCCAAAAATGGAAACGCCCTTCGGGCGCTTTACTGGAATAATGTGAAATTGGAACGGTGTGAATCGGATAAACTGGGAATGAGCTGAAACCCGTCGAAAAACAGGCAGAAGTAGAATAATAATAATAACTAGAATATTTGCAATTTCTGAAGAAATTGCGTGTGAAGGTGTAACCTCTGAAGGCAAAGGTGTTGAATGATGTGGAATGGTGGGAATTGGGGGAATTGATTAAAGTTGGAACGGTCCGAATCGGATGAAGAATGACAAAGATAGAAGTGATAAACTGAAAAAGTGGAATTGTGGGTAATTTTTGAACTCTGGAAAGAAGAAAATTCAAACTACCATTGAATGGGGGGAATTGGATGAATCGATTAAACTTGGAACGGTCGCAATCGGATGAAGAATGGCAAAGGTAGAAGGGAAAAACTGAAAAAGTGGAATTGTGGGAAATTTTTGAATTGTGAGTAAAAATGGAGTGGCGGGCATTGGGAGAATGGATTAAAGTTAGAACGGTAAAAATCGGATGAAGAATGGTGAAGATAGAAGGGAAAAACTGAAAAAGTGGAATTATGGGTAATTTTTGAATTGTGGGTAAAAATGGAGTGGCGGGCATTGGGGGAATTGATTAAAGTTGGAACGGTCAGAATCGGATGAAGAATGGCAAAGATAGAAGGGAAAAACTGAAAAAGTGGAATTATGGGTAATTTTTGAATTGTGGGTAAAAATGGAGTGGCGGGCATCGGGGGAATTGATGAAAGTTGGAACGGTCAGAATCGGATGAAGAATGGCAAAGATAGAAGGGAAAAACTGAAAAAGTGGAATTATGGGTAATTTTTGAATTGTGGGTAAAAATGGAGTGGCGGGCATCAGGGGAATTGATTAATGTTGGAACGGTCACAATCGGATGAAGAATGGAAAAGATAGAAGGGAAAAACTGAAAAAGTGGAATTGTGGGTAATTTTTTAATTCAGGTAAGAAGAAAATAGATACCACCATGTAATGGCGGGAATTGGGGGAATTGATTCAAGTTGGAACGGTCGCAATTGGATGAAGAATGGCAAAGATAGAAGGGAAAAACTGAAAAAGTGGAATTATGGGTAATTTTTGAATTGTGGGTAAAAATGGAGTGGCGGGCATCGGGGGAATTGATGAAAGTTGGAACGGTCAGAATGGGATGAAGAATGGCAAAGATAGAAGGGAAAAACTGAAAAAGTGGAATTATGGGTAATTTTTGAATTGTGGGTAAAAATGGAGTGGCGGGCATTGGGGGAATTGATTAAAGTTGGAATGGTCAGAATCGGATAAAGAATGGAAAAGATAGAGGGGAAAAACTGATAAAGTGGAATTGTGGGTAATTTTTGAATCATGGGAAGAGGAAAGGGGATACACAAATGAAATGGTGGGAATTGGGGGAATCCATTAAAGTTGGAACGGTGGGAATCGGAGCAGGAATGGCCAAGATAGAAGGTTACAAAGTTTTGGATGAGGAAAATGGGAATGAGGAATTATGGGTAAAAATATGAAAATAGTTATGAATTACTGGAAGGTGTGAATATGAGTAGTATTCAAATTGGGGAATGTATTAACTGATTAATGTGAGTGTGAAGTGGAGAAGCTTTAAATAAAAAATGTTAAGTCCGCCACTGGGAATGAATTATGAATTGTTATACATGAAAAATATGTAATTATGGGAAAATATTGAAAATTATTAATTGTTACAATAGTGGGAATGAGCCAACAGGCGAAATGTATGAGTTAAATGTTATGAATATGAAATAGGAAAGCTCAAAATGTGAAATGTTTAATCTCCCATTGGGAATGAATGGGAAGCCCTCCCATTGGAAATGAATTATGAATATTTGAAGGATGAAAAATATGGAATTATGGGAAAATATTGGAATGTATTAATTACTGGAATGATAGGAAGGATCCCTATAACGAGATGAATAAGTTAAATATTGAAAATATGAAAAGGGAGAGCTGTAATAATGAAACAAAATATGACCCAATGTTAGTCAATGGGACTTTTTGGGGTGGAAAACCGGGAATTCTGGGAAAACTGTGAATACTTGGAATTCCAAAAATGGAAACGCCCTTCGGGCGCTTTACTGGAATAATGTGAAATTGGAACGGTGTGAATCGGATAAACTGGGAATGAGCTGAAACCCGTCGAAAAACAGGCAGAAGTAGAATAATAATAATAATAATAATAATAAAGAAAATGGCCGAACACAATAACATATGTGTGAAGGTTCCACCTTCACACAACTAGAATATTTGCAATTTCTGAAGAAATTGCGTGTGAAGGTGTAACCTCTGAAGGCAAAGGTGTTGAATGATGTGGAATGGTGGGAATTGGGGGAATTGATTAAAGTTGGAACGGTCCGAATCGGATGAAGAATGACAAAGATAGAAGTGATAAACTAAAAAAGTGGAATTGTGGGTAATTTTTGAACTCTGGAAAGAAGAAAATTCAAACTACCATTGAATGGGGGGAATTGGATGAATCGATTAAACTTGGAACGGTCGCAATCGGATGAAGAATGGCAAAGGTAGAAGGGAAAAACTGAAAAAGTGGAATTGTGGGAAATTTTTGAATTGTGAGTAAAAATGGAGTGGCGGGCATTGGGAGAATGGATTAAAGTTAGAACGGTAAAAATCGGATGAAGAATGGTGAAGATAGAAGGGAAAAACTGAAAAAGTGGAATTATGGGTAATTTTTGAATTGTGGGTAAAAATGGAGTGGCGGGCATTGGGGGAATTGATGAAAGTTGGAACGGTCAGAATCGGATGAAGAATGGCAAAGATAGAAGGGAAAAACTGAAAAAGTGGAATTATGGGTAATTTTTGAATTGTGGGTAAAAATGGAGTGGCGGGCATCGGGGGAATTGATGAAAGTTGGAACGGTCAGAATCGGATGAAGAATGGCAAAGATAGAAGGGAAAAACTGAAAAAGTGGAATTATGGGTAATTTTTGAATTGTGGGTAAAAATGGAGTGGCGGGCATCAGGGGAATTGATTAATGTTGGAACGGTCACAATCGGATGAAGAATGGAAAAGATAGAAGGGAAAAACTGAAAAAGTGGAATTGTGGGTAATTTTTTAATTCAGGTAAGAAGAAAATAGATACCACCATGTAATGGCGGGAATTGGGGGAATTGATTCAAGTTGGAACGGTCGCAATTGGATGAAGAATGGCAAAGATAGAAGGGAAAAACTGAAAAAGTGGAATTATGGGTAATTTTTGAATTGTGGGTAAAAATGGAGTGGCGGGCATCGGGGGAATTGATGAAAGTTGGAACGGTCAGAATCGGATGAAGAATGGCAAAGATAGAAGGGAAAAACTGAAAAAGTGGAATTATGGGTAATTTTTGAATTGTGGGTAAAAATGGAGTGGCGGGCATTGGGGGAATTGATTAAAGTTGGAATGGTCAGAATCGGATAAAGAATGGAAAAGATAGAGGGGAAAAACTGATAAAGTGGAATTGTGGGTAATTTTTGAATCATGGGAAGAGGAAAGGGGATACACAAATGAAATGGTGGGAATTGGGGGAATCCATTAAAGTTGGAACGGTGGGAATCGGAGCAGGAATGGCCAAGATAGAAGGTTACAAAGTTTTGGATGAGGAAAATGGGAATGAGGAATTATGGGTAAAAATATGAAAATAGTTATGAATTACTGGAAGGTGTGAATATGAGTAGTATTGATATTGGGGAATGTATTAACTGATTAATGTGAGTGTGAAGTGGAGAAGCTTCAAGTAAAAAATGTTAAATCCACCACTGGGAATGAATTATGAATTGTTATAAATGAAAAATATTGAATTATGGGAAAATATTAATAATTATTAACTGTTACAATGGTGGGAATGAGCCATAAGGCGAAATGTATGAGATAAATGTTATGAATATGAAATAGGAAAGCTCAAAATGTAAAATGTTTAATCTCCCATTGGGAATGAATGGGAAGCCCTCCCATTGGAAATGAATTATGAATATTTGAAGGATGAAAAATATGGAATTATGGGAAAATATTGGAATGTATTAATTACTGGAATGATAGGAAGGATCCCTATAACGAGATGAATAAGTTAAATATTGAAAATATGAAAAGGGAGAGCTGTAATAATGAAACAAAAAATGACCCAATGTAAGTCAATGGGACTTTTTGGGGTGGAAAACCGGGAATTCTGGGAAAACTGTGAATACTTGGAATTCCAAAAATGGAAACGCCCTTCGGGCGCTTAACTGGAATAATGTGAAATTGGAACGGTGTGAATCGGATAAACTGGGAATGAGCTGAAATCCGTCGAAAAACAGGCAGAATAAGAATAATAATAATAACTAGAATATTTGCAATTTCTGAAGAAATTGCGTGTGAAGGTGTAACCTCTGAAGGCAAAGCTGTTGAATAATGTGGAATGGTGGGAATTGGGGGAATCGATTAAAGTTGTAACTGTTGGAATCGGATGAAGAATGGCAAAGATAGAAGGGAAAAACTAAAAAAGTGGAATTGTGGGTAATTTTTGAATTCAGGGAAGAGGAAAATAGATACCACCATGGAATGGAGGGAATTGGATGAATCGATTAAACTTGAACCAGTTGGAATCGGATGAGGAATGGCAAAGACAGAAGGGAAAAACGGAAAAAGTAGAAATTGTGGCTAATTTTTGAATTGTGTGTAAAAATGGAATAGCGGGCATCGGGGGAATCGATTAAAGTTGGAACGGTCGGAATGGGATGAAGAATGGATAAGATAGAAAGGAAAAGCTGAAAAAGTGGAATTGTGGGTAATTTTTGAATTGTGGGTAAAAATGGAATGGCGGGAATCGGGGGAATTGATTAAAGTTGGAACAGTCGGAATCAGATGAAGAATGGCAAAGATAGATGGGACAAACTGAAGAAGTGGAATTGTGGGTAACTTTTGAATTGCGGAAAGAGGAAAACGGATACCACCATGGAATGGCGAGAATTAGGGGAATTGATTAAAGTCGAAACGGTCGAAATCGGATGAAGAATGGCAAAGATAGAAGGCAAAAACTCAAAAAGTGGAATTGTGGGTAAATTTTGAATTCTGGGACGAGGAAAATGGATAGACCTATGGAATGGCGGTAATTGGGGGAATCGATTAACGTTGGAACGATGGGAATCGGAGCAGGAATGGCCAAGATAGAAGGTTACAAAGATTTGGTGACGAAAATGGGAATGAGGAATTATGGGTAAAATTATTAATATAGTTATGAATTACTGTGTGTTAGTATGTGTAATGATGGCAATGTAAAATATATTAGCGGAATTATTTCAATGTGGAATGGGAAAGCCTCAAATAGTAGTAATAGTAAAATCTGCCATTGGGAATGAAACATGAATCGTTAAAGATGAAAAATATAGAATAATGGAGAAAACATGAAAGTTTATGAATGATGGGATTAAGGTGAAATGAATGAGTTAAATGTTATGAATACGAAATGGGAAATATCAAAATGTGAAATGTTAAATGTCCCACTGGGAATGAATGGGAAGCCCTCCCATTGAAAATGAATTATGAATTATTGATTGTGGAAAAATATGGAATTATGGGAAAATATTGGAATAATTGAACTTAAGTACAGTAACGAAGTACATGTAGTTCGTTACTTCCCATCACTGATATTGGGATATAAAATCATACGTATAATTGATGAGTTCATAAAGAAATGCCCTTGTACCAGGAAACTGCACTAAGCAGTCTCATGTCAATATCTCAATACCAGACAATTGCCCGACCTTGTACTCCCAAACAGATTATTGCCACTTTGACGTCTTTTACAGTCAAGAAAATAAGTTATTCACGATAGGCATTTTCATGCAAAATCACTTTGGAATAAAGACCTGAGGTAAAAATAGGAAGACACCAGTAGCCATCTTGCATTTTCGCTCATATGGTGAGAAGCCATATCAAGATTGAGAAAAATGAATTAGAAAATTATTCAGAAAAATGCTAATACAGTACATTTATTTAGAAAACATTTTTTTCAGCAAACAGTCAACAACAATGGACTAGTTATGTGTCACCTTGTCACCTGCGTAAATAACTTTTTAAACAAACAAATCAACAACAAATATCACCCCCTTTCCACTTGCGTATTTTTTTTTCTTTTTAACCAAACATATAAAAAAGAAACAAATCACTCCCTCATCACCTGTGTGATGGTCCCCACTGTACCATAAACAAAACTTAAATTTAAGCCATTGGAGGGGATTTCTGGCGGCTCTTCAAATGTAGATTCCCAGATGTGTTTGGGAATTTCTAGGGTCTTCCCAGAAGGCAGGACCACTTCCACTGGGTCGTCTCTCAGGTCCATCCCAATAATTGTGACCTTTAGTGTTGACTCACAAACCTGTTGAGTGAAATGATGAAATCAAGTATGATAAATGTAAAACAACCAAAGTATATGTCATCAGACTAACAATCTTTGAATTTTTAACACAAAAGAGAATCTTCTTTTATGAAACAATACAAGAATCAATTACTGATGAGAGACTGAAGTCACACGATCGGGCAATGTAAAATAAAACGATAGTTGGGTATGTTGTAATAATAATATTAATAATAATAATATATAAATCTTAAAACAAATGACAACGACGCTTTATACATGTAAATATATATACAGTGAGCCCCCGGTTTACAAACTCCCTGTTTTACGAACTTTTCATTTTACGAACGTGGACCGCGGCTTTTTTTGTCCCCGTCTTAAGCACAAACCTTTCGACTTACAAACAAGCCAACATGCCGGTCAGTGTGTCCGCACTATTTTTTTCGCTTTGCTGCGTCAACAAAAATAACTATTCTCACGTCACGGAAACGCCGATATGCTATTGGTCTTATAAGGTCACAGTCACGGTCTCAGTCACCGAGATGCCGATATGCTATTGGTCGATTAAGGTCACAATCACGGTCTCAGTCACGGAGATGCCGATATGCTATTGGTCGATTAAGGTCGGAGTCACGGTCTCAGTCACGGAGATGCGGATATGCTATTGGCCGGCGTCACGTCAATCACAGAAATGCCGATATGCTATTGGCCGAACGCCTTCATCTAGCTTGATGGCACAGCTGGTCAGTGTGTTGTGAACACTTCGCAAACTATCTGTGAGAAATGGCTTCTAAAATTGCAAGTGGCAGTAAAGCAAGAAGTAAGAGGATGATGACAATAGAAACGAAGCAGGAGATAAAAAAAAAAAAAAAAACATTTTAATGCCTCAAATTCAAATTATGGGAATTACGGCCTTTGTAGATGATTTAATACTGCACATATATCTTGAAGACAGAGACCACAAATCGGCCACAGCCTTCTGAGTACCACTGACAATGAACCATTTATTTACTCACCTCAATTTCTGTCAGTTGGGTTGTGTTGAGGGTGAGGCCATATTCATTTAAAAGGGCACTCAGGTGTGTAAATCGATATCTTGTGCCCTTGCTCAGTTTTTTTAGGTTGGCCTCCCTCCAAATCGCCACTTTTACCGCGTCTTCATCCTGCAACAGTTTAAAGATGCACATTTGCTCACGATGCATTTGTGAAGTGCAATAACAGGAAGATCATAAACAAGGTACATACTTTTTCAATGGAAATGATGCGCAATGGCACGGCATCGGCACCTTTGCGTACCATGCGAATTGCACGCATCTAAGGCAGACCAAAGAAACATAAGTCATAATTATAACTGTGTGTGTGTGTGTGTGTGTGTGTGCGGAATGTGTCATACAATAAAGAGAGCCTGGAAGCTGAGTTTGGGGAAAGATATGTTTTAGTATCCTTGTGATAAAAAGTGCACAGCGAGACGCCGTGTTCAACACAGTGGGGGATTTACAACACTGCGACCTCAGGACTGTATTCCTATTTAATTATTATTTGCCCGATTATGGAACATCGTCTGCTCGGGATGCGAACAGAAGAAGAATTTCACTGTGAGGTATAGTACAATGCATGTGACAATAACATTTCTTTGAATCTTTACTAACCCGCAAAGTAGTAATCATAAAAATTCATATATATTAATGTCCTTCCTGGTCAATTACTGAATGAAGAAAAGTCCCATCCAATTTAATCAATCATTTTGTAAATAGAAAATGACTAAGTTACATGATTTATTCAGCTGTGATGGCAGACAAATCATTCAACATCAGCAATGACAATATTGCAAGAAAATGCAACTATTGTATTGGAACACAAATGTTATTGTGTAATTGTTATTGTGTGTAAGCGTGTGTATGTAGGGTGCCACATGGTCATAGCATATCAAAATATGAGTAGTTGCAACTAAAGGTAAATACAGTCACATACTGTATGTTCTGTATAGCCAATTAATTTGTAGAATTTCATTTTGTATTCTTGAATACATTTTCAATCAACACAAATATCTTTTCATCTGACACACTTTCATCAACTGATTGGATATGTGAATATTTACTTCACAAGTCAGTGTAGATGTCAGTTTCACTCCTAAAATTCCTGGTTAGTGGTTACTTTGCTCCACGTAAGAAACAAAAGAAATTCTGGCTGGAGACCTGTGGTTAGCGTATGTACATCGATGTGTGTGAGTGTTTACATGTTTGGGACTCAATAAACTTACATTTATTATTTGGCCATCCAATGTGACCAAGCCCTCAGGCAACTGCAGTCTGACGTCAGCTATGGTCGACGGCAGAGATTGCGGAAGAATGAGGTCTCTAGCTTCAGCCTCCATTTCCAGTGAGACGTGAATCTGAGCCCCGACATAGATTCGAGTGGCCCTTCTGCTGAGGAGTGATTTTTTGTTTTTAGCGTCCACACCGTAATTTACAAAAACAAAACTGTTGCCCTCTGTGACTTGGGATGCAAGTTCAGGGAAGAGCACCATTTTAAATGTGTCAACCCCATCACAGAGGGCAACTGTTTTATTTATGTAGTGTCCGTGCATCTCCACAGTGTCATCTGGATGTAATGACCATCTTCTTGCTTTTAGTGTCTCAAGTTCTGCGACCACTTTTGCGCAGAGTACAGTTCCTGCCATTCTGAAAAAGAAGCAAATACTATTATGGACATGTTTTTTTTTCATGTGATATATTCTAAATGTTCAAAACGATTTGACAAAACTGTATAAAGTCCTACAGAAGCTAGGATATGCATGTGAAATTTAGTCATGAGGTGAAGCACAGCTTCCAGTTTAGCGGATGACAACAAAACACTGATTTAAGCAGCAAGGGAGTCTTCTTTTTCAAACGTTAGTTTAATATTATCTTGGACTATATTTTAAAGGCAGCTATTCGTTTTAAAATTAGATAAAGTTAAAAGTGTACCATGTACAATTAAAACATAATAGATTAAATAATTAATGACATCGTAATATAAAATGCAAGATGAGTCAATAGATGAAGTTGAGCGCCATTATTTGTAAGTGCCACCAGGTGTCAGTGATGAGCGTCAAAAAGCAATAGTCAGTAGCCGAGCTAGCTTAATGCAGCATGTGGCAAATGTGTGCGCTACCGGAAGCTTCCACCTGCCAATCAAGTGCATTGTGAGTGAAGATGCGTTAAGGACATTCGATTGACATTTCCTTGCGAGGCTTACAGAATAAAAGTCTCCAACGTATTTTAGCTCTCAGGATTGTTTTATTGTGACGAGAAGCGACAACCAGACGTAAATGTAATTGACTAGCATTATATATTTACGACCCCACCCCCACCCCCCTAAAAAAGTCACTAATCGACGGAAAAGTTTGAAGTCCATTTAGTATTCGTTGCTATAGTAGAAACGAGAAGTTGATATCTCATGCCCCATGTACGGCTTTCACTTGGTCAGGCGAAATACACAACCAAGCGTATGGCCCTTTTAAGGCAATTCTCGGCGGACGTATACTGTATGGTGAATGCGCACCCACTGTACTTGTAATATAGTCCCACCATTGGAACGAGAAAAGGGGGGCGGACGAGAAATAATAACGTATTTGAGCGTGGGGAAGATAAAATGAATGGGGATTTCCAATGATTAACAAGTTGTATGTTTTACATGAAACACGTTTTAGAATGCTAGGCTATTGTTCCTCCGCCGATGGTACAGATTATTTTCTACACCGAATTCGAACGACGTTATCAGAATTTAAAACAATGTTAAGCGAAAAAAGCAAATAATAGACATTTTGAAGTGTTCGGCCATGCTTTATTTCTGAATAATTTCGAATTTCGTGTCACTTATGTACATTTTGGGAAATACCAAATTCGCAAACGGTTGGCCACATAAATTTCACCGAGGTAAATTCACTTTGAAATACCGAAACATTCATGATTCACAATATTATTGGAAAAGTGTAAGTTTTTGCCGAAAATTCGGGGAAATAAGCAGCGTGCTTACCTCGCTCGTCAGGTCAGTGCGAACTGAGATTTTAAAAAATGTATTCCCAATCCTCAAGGCAGGCGGCGGGAGGTTTTATCCAATCACAGGACACGTAGGTCCTACAGTTGATGTGTATGCAGAGAAAGCTAGCTTAGCCTGATGCGAGAGAAAAAAGGTAGCTGCGTGTATGGCTATCCGTCGTCCAAGCAGAGATGATTTGGTTTTAATCAAATTGAGAATAGGAGGGAAAAAAGATGCAATCCCGTCCACTGCCAATTGCAAACATCTCTGCATGTTCTCAATTTCACGATGGCAGGAATTTGTTGTGAGTGGTTATTTCCTGGCAACAGCTCATATGGGCAACCAACTTAAAAAAAAATACAATTTTAGTTCAAGACAAATACTGTACGATAATGTGGCAAATTGTAATGACCCAGCTGAAATTGGAATAGATTTATTAAGGTGAATATTAGCCAACGAGAGTATCATTTGGAATGTTAATTATATGGAAGGAAGCTGTCTACAATTATTCTCCTTTGCCAGTCTGAGATGCTTTGCTGCATTAGATGCCAAACTGTGTCTTTGAACTTTGACTTGAAATTTTACTAATAATTATACACACATTTACATTCCATATTACACTTGATTTACATATTTACTACAGCTGTTATATAATTGTAAGAATTCATTAACGTGATACATTTAACTCTTTAAAGGATTAAAAGTGTCTCAGTCCAGTTCACAAGTCTGTGACTTGCATCTTAATCATATCATATTTAAATGTTTGTCTTGACACAAGGAATAGCGTGAACTAACTTAGCATGAACCACAGACTATTAGCTAGTGACTATTAGTTGATGGGAAACAGGGCCAATTTTGAGAAACTTAAAATTTAATTATTTTCAAAACCAAAGCTACCGACCTAAAACCAAAGCAGGCACCTACCTTAGGCAAATAGGAATCTCCATGAGCAGCGGCAACAAAAAATTCAGTCGTTCCCGAATAAATGCCTGATTAATAATTTTTTTTCATCGGTATAGGAAAACTTAAAATGGCTATAAATTCCTCAGATTTTATGACAGATTGACAAAAATGACAAAATGCGGGGATAATCATCTATATTTTCAGGAGCAATAGCTATATTTAACATATATGTTTTGGATCTAAATATCTACCATTTTTTTGTGCAATTTTGACCTAAGTTATAAACAGCAAAAAAGTTATAAATGTACAGCAGCCTGTACATCTTAGGACCAGCCCTATAGAGATGCAGACGTGATCAAAAAGACACTGTTGTACCGTTTTTGGCATTTATTTTTCTGACTGAGGAGGATTTGAGCCTTCACCAAGATGAGCAGGAGCGCTGCTCAGCTGCCAGGGTCTCAACGTCAATGTCCTTGACCCCCTCCACCACCATCGTCACGTTGTCGGTTTCCTCAACGCTGTAGTTGTTGTGTGTGACTATTTCCGTGGACTGAAGACAAAGTCACATGTAACAATCCAAGAGGCCAAGTGCTCCTACATTGTCCAAATTACAGGCAAAATTTACAGATGTAAGCATTCAACTATGAGTTTACGTATACAAATCAACGTTGACATTTTGACTTTCATGACACATTTCTGATGCAGCAGTGCATTTGTGGATTTTTTTGTGCTTTTGTAGATTTCTGTTGCACATTTGTGTCTCTCGTTATGCATTTATGATTTTTGTTGCGCATTTGTCAATTTCTGTTGCACCTTTGTGAATCCCGTTAAGCATTTGGGAGTTCAGTCACGCATTTGAGGTATTGTGACGTCAGTTAATGCTATCTATTCAATAGCGTTGGTTCAGCGCTTAAAAAAAAAGTTGGTTCAGTGCTTGGGGCCTCAATGACAGTTTTGAGGACATCTAGTGATCATTGAATTAAGCGCAACAAAGTCGTAACGAAGAGTGCGCGGTGTCATAATCGACACAGCAATTTACAAAACATAAAATTAAGAAAACATGGAATGTTTTTCACTATGCCTGCGATTAACCCCCAAATATGTACATGTTGAAGTTTGAGTTATTTTCTTATTAAAACTCTGTTATAAGGAATATTCAAATAGAGAACTATATACTGTATGTTTATGATGCAACCCTTATTTTCAAATTCACATATTTTTTTGCCCTGGTAAAAACATTGGATTACAACTACATATGAATGGATAGAACTGATGCTACTGAACAATTTAAGTGGTTGAAAGAAAAAAAATCATAAATAACTTAGGTATTATTACTTTAAAAGCAGTTACAAAATTTGGAAAAACATGGAATGTGTATTTCTTTCACTATAACTGCAATTACCTCCAAAATGTGCAGGAGAGAAAAAAAAATTCTGAGTTATTTTTCTCTTATTCAAAGCTCTAATATGTCATGTGGAAAATTCATGTCGAGAAATCTGTTTCTGATACAAACACATTAATTTCCCACAAAGTATCCATGGGCAGTAGCCAAGTTTATTCATACAGCCCTGAATTACTGTAATCTGAAAGGGCTTCAGGTGACGAAAAATTAAGAGAGCATCACAACAGAATATTACAGATAAGCAAATATGTATGCAGTCTAAAGCTCCCAGAAGAGGAAGGAAAAACTCAAAAACCCCAGCTGGGGAAAAAAAGAAACCTTCAGAAGGGACCACAACTGGGAGCAGCCCCCTTCTAGGCTCAACAGGGTGGAATAGATGCAGAGTGCCAAAAGAACACACTGTGATATTGTAAGCAGTAAGTGTCCATTGCGAAGATATCGTGATAACAAAAGACATTATCAGGTAAGAACCTCCTCCACAATCTGGGCCGGTGGGTCCATCAGAAGCAACTCAGTGAAGGTGTTCCACCTTGAAACCTGTACAGTCACATAGCGCAAGTCTGCACAGCATTCTAGGATGAACTGCTGTTTCTCCAGAAAAATAGAACCTGTTAAATGTAAAGAGAAGGGAGTATAATTAAATGTTTAGTTGGTTTAGAAAAACAGTCCAGTTCAGATGAGGGAATTTGTTGATTACTTTCAATGGTTGGAAAATGCTCTGAAGAGAACAGAAGACATACATGATTTGAAGCCAAGGAGAACGACCTTGAAACATTGTCCCACGGCGGCGAGCTCCCTGCTGCTCTTTGGTCCAATGCAGAACATGCGGAACCACGTGCAACATGTGGACAATGTAGATCTACACACACAAAAAAGTAAGCAAAGCTTTGGTAATTTTAACTGACAAAGTTCATGACCATGTATACAAGAGTGAAGAGAAGTTGTGGTTGGCTGCCACCCTGCTTTTGAAGTCAGGCAGTCTGTCATAAGCGTTTTGCTTCAATTACAAATGGCACTTTAACTTGAACAAAAAAATCTGTTAAAATAGAAGCAAAACACCATTCAAAGTGGCTTGAAAAGAACAGAAAACAGACTTGATCGTGAAGAGAACATGTCATGGACTTTTTATACAGTAAATGTCATCAAGCTCTTCATTGGGCAAGCAGGAACAAGTAGCATCCAGATTTGGTTGCTGAGCTTCCATCTGGTTTTCTCTGGCCAAACAGAGTTACTGCAGCCACGGCCAACATGTGAAAAAGACAGGTTTACAATTAATAAAACTGATGAAATGGAACAAGGTGGTGGTTGGAACAAACAGCTGATAAATACTTGCATACATGGAATTATAGAGGGTGTTAGGGTTCACTTCACTGTTCCACAAGAACAACGGGACCTACTGCTTGGCTGCCACCCTGGGGTATGTAAATGTAAAAAGACTTTCAATTATAAAGCGCTTGTTTAAGAAACTAATCATCTATCTACTGATGATACAGCATTTGGAGCAATTTGAGGTTATAAAATGGCATGACATGGTGTGTCATGCTAGGGCTGCACAATTAATGAAATTTTAATTGCAAGCACATATTGGTTGCAACAATTAAGCAGAATGTTTCACACGTTTGCATAACAAAAGCCTTTGCTTTACTCACCCTAATACATTATGTATCAGTGTGAAATGGCGAGTTTCTCACCTGATTCGTAATATATACAAAGCTTGCTGTCAATTGACACACAATATGAAAAAATTGGTAAAAATTTGATAAAAAAATTTGTATAAATCCGTTTTGAAGGATTGGAAAATGACATTTTGACCGTTAATTAAAATTTGCGTAAAAGTAAACGTGATTGGTTCTAAGTAGGCTCTAAGGCTCTAAGGTTCTAAGTTTTTTGCCATGTCATACCTGAAAATTTTATTTATTTACTATATTTATTGTACTTTTCTGTAAGTTTCAAGCTTCGAAGACTTGTTTTTCTGCTGCTTGTATTAAAAAAAAAGGGGGGGAAAGCAATACATAGACATGTGTGATCATGAATAATCGTGATTATTATTTTGGCTATAATTGTGCAGCCCTATGTCACGCTCGTGTCCTACCTACTTACGTACCTTGTCACAGCGAGGCAAAAATGACGGGACCTTCTTTGGGTGCCACACCGGTTTCAAAGCCTGTGTTCCATGGCATATGTTTACCACCACCAGTGGACAAATACTGCACTTTGTTCTCCATTATGAGATGGACAATTTCTCCAGAACAGCAACCCTGTTAAAAGTAGTGGAGTAACATTACACCATTTACTGCCTTCACATTATTAGTTATTTCATCTTGAACTACTTACATAATCTGTTTTCTGTTGTCACCTCGTGATGATCGGTACATGATTGACAAGTTAACAAAATAGTAATTATTCCACCACTCTTCTCTTTGAATTGACCCTCCACCAACTTTAAAAATTCTTTTCAGTAATGCTTCCCTCTCTCTGTCGCTCACTTCCTGCAAAGCTCTACGTCCACTTACCAACTTTTACACATGCTAATCCACCTTCACTTCAGATTTTATACCATCTCATTGCAAAATGTATGCTCTTTCCCATTAGACAAATCTCTCCTAAGACATGTTTATGTTAGATTAAATTCTCAATCGATATACTTACTGACTGTGGCATTTTATTATTCAGATCTGATTCAAGTGATACTTCAGTAAGTACATAATAAATGCTGAAAAGATAAAAAGAAAAAAAAATCAAGTTGACCTTTCTATCTCCCCTCCACCCACTCAAATGTCACTTTCATGTCAATCAAACCTTTTGCACTGATTTGTATTATTTATTTATAATTTAAATGTTAACTATCTATGTTTGACAATTGAGGACAATTTCCTCCCCCCCATGTTCACACAATTGAAGGCTGATGTCAGGCAGAAAGTTCCAATTGTAATTTTTGTTGTTGTTGCCAAATTTGCTTTTTCAGACCATTCTATACTTTTTACTGAAAGAAACGGTGTTGAAAATTCTCATTAGCTTATTTCATTGAATGGTTGCACACAAGTAAATCAGAGATTCAGTGCTTGTTGATTATTTCATGCAACTACTTGACAAATAATAGACTACCATTCTCTTTCAGTCATGATCTGTCGCAACATGGCTTTTTTTTTTTGACAGGTTGTGGATAAATCTTTAGTGATTCAAGTTGACAATCGAACTTTTTGGGTGTACTGGAAGTAAGTGCTTTGGAGATGCAATGTTTCCACAAGACAACAATGTTTTTCAAAATGAGCAATCTTCGACCTAGACCCAATTTTGTCACATTAAAAAGATTTGTCTCACAAACCAAGACAGCAAAGAAATAGGCACAGCAGCAACATGTCAAACTCATTCATCACTGCCATAATATCATCTCCCTGCAACACCACTAATTTGCAAGTCAATGCCTAAATGTTTTTGCTAAAAGCTGAAATTCCCTGTTATAAGTAGAGTGGAGTAACATTACACCATTTGCTGTCTGTACAATAATATATGTTTCAAGACCTGTTTATCGTGTCTATTTTCTCTTCTCACCTGGGAATTGACACATAATTGAAAATGTTAAAGAGTACATGATCCCACCACTCTTTTCCATTGATTTGACAGGACAAACATCTTTTAAAATTCTATACAACATCCCTTTATTTAACAGCCCAAATATCATTTGCTTTCCCTCAAATCTGTCTCATATGACACGATTATGTCGCATAAAAATCTCAATATTTGCTTACTGCAGCATTCTTTTATTCAGATCAGATTCAAATATCATTTGCTTTCCCTCAAATCTGTCTCCTATGATATGATTATCTCGCATAAAAATCTCGATATTTGCTTACTGCAGCATTCTTTTATTCAGATCAGATTCAACTGATACTTTGAAAGGTTAAATGCATAAAACAAAATAAAAGCAAAAGTTAATCAAAAAATTCGCCTCGCCAACAGTTGCAGCATAGAAATAGGAGCAGCATCAGCATGTGCAGTACAAATTATCCAACATTGCCCTAATATCATCTCCCTGAAAGAATGCACATTTTCAGGTAATTCCATGAGGCATTTCCAACAACTGAAATGTATGAATGAGTTCAGACTCACCTTCCAGTGTTTATAACACAGAAGACCGGATTGTGATAGCTGTAATAAGTTTGAAGAACACCGGAATGAATGGCACACTGAGGTCGAGAAACAAATATTAGGTCAAGCAATGTGGTTTTGTCTGTGGTACCAGTAGTGATGAGTTGTGTGTAACCTTTTGAAATGAACAGTTCAAGAATGGGCTTGTAAGAGTGCGACAGTGCATCTTCATTGAAATCTCCACATACCAAAATCTGATGTTGGTCCATCACCTCAAGAGAGTGCAACAAACTTTGCAGGTTAGGCAGAAATGACCGCAAACTTTGTCCTGGAGGCCTGTAAACAGCGGCAATCAACATGTTGATAGGATCTTCAAGTTTCACAACAACAAATTCAATATCAGTTACACCATGGATGTATTTCTTTTCCTGTGCCACTAAGTGATGTTTTACACATATAGCTACACCACCACCCTGTTTTGTTGCCAAGTCGGGACAGTTTAAATAGGAAACATTTCGACTCCGGTGAAAGACCGTGTAGCCTTCCAAGACAGCAATTCTGGTAGCAACTGACCCCTGCATATGTGTTTCTGTGAAGCACAAAACATCAGCAAAAAGTAGTTCGTGGTGATGTTTGATATCCTGCTCATGACAAAACAGCCCCTCTGTGTTATGATGGACAATGACCAGGTTATTTGCTTGATCTAGAGTGGGCATGACGTGATATAGAGGCATCACATGGTTCAAAGAAGCATCCGTCATTTCACCAAGAGCGTCGGTTATTTGTGGGTTTGCATGAATCCTTCTCTCATCCATATACAGGATATGTAGGCCACGGAGAGATGTGACTCTGCTCAGAGCAACGTATGCCATGCCATGCTCAAAGACACCTTTCAGGGACACGGCTGCTTCTGACGTGGTCATACCTTGTACTTTGTGGATTGTGCAGCCGAAAGCAAGCTTAATGGGAAATTGTAAACGCACCACTCCAGGTTTCTTCAATTTTTCCTCCTGTCTATCAATGTAAACAGTCTTATCAGCAACGCTTGTCTTTGTCACACAAAGTTCCAGCCCAAGTTTCTGAACACGCGCTTCGTTGGGATAATGCACAAATTTCACGACTACGGCAAATGACCCATTGCACAAACCTGCTTGAACATCAATATTGCGCGTGACCATAACCCGAGCACCGATTGCTACCTTGATGGAATCTGGTAACTCACTCTTTGTTCCTTTGACAGGGGCGGCTTGTCTCGCCATTCTACCAGTTCTTTGGTCTTTTTTGTAGTCATCTGCATTAATAGTTAAAATGTCCTCACACAGCAAATCCAACATCTTGGAATTATGCTCATCTACTTGTTTATTGGTGGCGTAAACATGCAGCACATTCTTAGGGCATTTTTCTGGAGAGGTGAAGGCTGTAGCAAGCAAAGCTCTGTCTAGTTCTAACAGTTGAGCAGACTTCTCTTTGACCCGAAGCCGGTTTAGCAGTTCAGCAAATTGAACGTCATCCTTCTGCCTCATGATTTCAGTCAGCGTGATCATTTTGAAGTTGTCACGCCAGTGGTCAAGTCTGGTAGGATCGTACACACACAAAGGTTTGGACTGTCTCACAGGAGGTAATTGATAGAAGTCTCCAACAGCAATAATGGACATTCCACCAAACGGCAAATTGATTCCTTTGATTTGCTTGAATCTGGCATCGACATACGCAAAGAGGTTTTTGGACACCATGGAAATCTCATCGATTATGAGAATTTCAGCAAGCGAGAGCTCCGCTCTGACTTCGTCCAGTTTGTTGCCGAGGCCATGATATGGTGGTTTGAGGCTTCTTGGTAGTTTAAGTAGACGATGCAAAGTTGTGCCAGAAATGTTGAAGGCTGCAGTGCCAGTGAAGGCTGCAAGAATAACCGTCTGTTTGGATATGTCTGCTTCCTCAGCAAGTCGTGGAAGTCTTTGCAGTATTTTTGAAGCTTCTGCATGAATACATTTGATCAAATGCGACTTACCAGTTCCTGCACCACCATTGACATAATAAAAGAACTGCTGGGGTTTTAAGCCACACACACGTCGTATGCACCATTCTCTGACCATGTAGAATGCACACGCTTGCATCCGATTAAGGTTCTGATACATATTGCGCAATACAGCGGGATCTACCCGAGCAGCTTCTGTCACAACCGACATTTCTGTTGCCTCAGAGCTGACATTATAGTCTGGAACATTTTCAACAGTGTCACCAGGATCATCTCTTGCATTCATTTCTTCAATGCATTCTAGTCGTTGTAGTTCACTTTCCGGTGCTAATTGACACCATTCATTTAAGACAATTCCACTTTCCTCTACCTCTCGGATGGCACTGTCCACTTCTTTGCTGTGCTTCTCATACCTTTCTTTATTCCTGTTGACAATTTGCATAACAGCTTCTGGATGCTCAGCAGCCGGCAACTGTACAAAGGCATGATCATGAAACAACCGGTATGTAGGATAGTGTCTAGATTTCAACTGGCAGTCAGCACGATGAGGCAGGTACAGCTTGAGCAAAGCACAAAAAAATTCCTCTGGATTTTTCTCCTGCGAAAATTTACAGTATTTGATGACAGCGTGTTTTCCTGTTCTTTTCTGGACATACCCCATGTCGTTCAGCAGGGCGAAAACATTTTTGCCTTTCGCTTGCTTGCCATATACAATTCTGCAAGTAGATGCAAAATCGGCCATGCACATTGCTTCAAACTCCTCCGTCTGAGGTCTGCATTTATATTTTTCTGGTAAACCAGTCATCCACACGTCCACAGACTCCTGCGTTTTACCCTCAAGTTGTGAGAGAGGATAACTCATTTTCAGCGCATTGTCACTCGTTTGTACAAATACCACACTGCGGGACGCTTGTTTCATATGGAGACCACATACGCGTGCGACGCATTCTTGGGCACTGACCTCTCTTTTCTTGGAATACGCTTGCATGATTTGTTTCATTTCGTCGTTCTCGTTGACATTTTCACAGCGAGAGTTTTCAATCACCGATTTCAAGTATTGACTCAGACCGTGTTCGGCTTTGCTGATGTAGCTGCAGATGTAGGTAATGCAGGAATAAGCGTTCAGAATGTACTGAATGTCCATATTTGCATCCCAAGCAAGAAGCAGATGTCGATTGTAGTTGTTCACCCAGCAGTCTTTGGGATCTCGCTTGAGCACCACAGAAGTCTTTGCGGCAATCGAGTACAAACCTTCCATGTACTCCTCACTTGTAAGCTTGCACTTATCCAGTAGCTGCGGCAAAGTCAGAGAGGCCGTTTCCGGTTCGTTCAGCAAATTTTCCAAATGAACAAGCTTGGCGTTTGGCTTTGACTGCTTCTCTTTTTCTTGATTTTCTCCATCACACTCTTCACGTCTCATGATCATCGTTTTCTCGCACGGCTGCTTGGGGAAACCAAAACGGCACTTTGCACCCGGTGTTTTGACACACGTTTTTGAGTGAGATTTGCTGTGCATCTGAACTTCTGTGACTTTTTTATGCAGTTCAGGTTCCTTTTCTGGGTCTGGCAGCTCAGCGGTAATGTACCGAGACACAAAATCAGAGATCTCTTGATCTGAGGCCTCCTCAAACACAGGCGCACCCTCAACCCAAATGAGGCAATGAATGTGAGGACTTCCTCGATGTTGAAACTCCAATCGGTAAAAGTAGTCAACAACTTTTCCAATGGGTTGTGCCGGAGACAGAAGCAGGTCTCTGAACAAAGCTTCCACACGTTTATCAAACATGCGCATTGCTGTCACTGGATTGCTGCGGAGAATTTCGCATTTCGCGGCCCAGTCAAGGTCAGCAAAAATCACCTGTTCACCTTGTTGTGCTTTGATGGCAGTGATGACTTCTTCCCAACGCATTTCAGCAGCAGAGAATGTGCAAAAGAACGTAGGTGTGCCCAGTTGTCTGATGATTGCAAAAAGATCTTTGGTCGTCCGTTCCCAATAGGCTGGCGTTCCCCTTAATGGTATCATAAAGCGCACAGCATCTTTGCTATGTACCAATTTTTCAACTTCACTTTTGTCCTGGAGCATAGCATTGTTGATTCTTCGGCCATCTCGCGTAAAAGGTTTACCTTTGCGTAGCTGTATTCTGATGCTCGATGTCGCCAGATAAATTTCGGTCACAAACTGAGCAAAGAACAGGTAGTTCGAATCCCTGGCAAAACGTTCATCCACACAAAACAGTCGTGTTTTAAAATACTTGCTCGGGGTGAGTTTGATTTCTCGGTCTTCATCGAGAGTGTTTTCGCCAGTTGGAAATTGGACAGGAAAAGCCATGGCCTCAAGTTTGGGAGTCTTGAAAAAACTTACCGGGTTGTTTCTTTCTGCAGGAGCAACGGAGTAAATTCCCTCAGTGAAACTCATAATTTCCTCAGAAACGTCGTTTGGTTGGAGACATGATTCAAATATTACGCCACCATTCTGTGCATCACCTTCTTGCACATTCTGGGCATGTTCTTGTTGCTGTGGGTCATCGCTCTTACCGATGTCTTTGTCGGTGTTTGAGTTGCGGAGTGCATCACTCTCAAATTGGTTTATCTGGACCAGATCTTCCTCATCGAAGTCACTCATATTCATTTCATCTTCAGAAGAGCTACCTTCATCATCGGTGAGGGTTGGATCACAAATGTCAGGGTCGTCACAAATGATTATGTCGCTGTACTGTGGATGGACCTGCTTCAATTTAATCAGAGCACGCATTAGGTTTGGCCAAGTGACAGATTGAAATACCTGATGACCTTTGTAGCAAAGTCGACGCTTCAGTTTCACTCGCAACACTTGCGACTCACTTCTGGGTCTTGGCAAGACATTGACCGTCTCTTGCACTTCTGATGGAACGCACACAACATTTCCACGAATGGCTCGTTGCTGACCTTTTGGTAGCGGAATAATTTTGGCAAACGGAATCATTTTCGAGATGAGATGCCGTTCCATTATGTTCAGCCCACAAAGCTCATTTGGAACGTCAGCGAGTTGGAGGTTGTTAGCAATCGCTAGTGCAGGCATTTTGCCATTTTTGAGATGCCGAAAGCAAGTGTGACAAATCCACTCCCGTTTTCTTTCCTGTGGTACTTTGCATGTTGGCCCACATTCTTGATTGCAAATATGAACAAATGCTCTTGTGAGGCAACTTCCAACAATATGTTTGTTTTTCTTAAAAAAGCGATGCTGACAAGGGCGCACTTGGTTAGCAAATAAGGCTCTGTGGCAAACAGTGCAGGCAAATGTGGGTCCAATTTTAATTTGCCTTTGAAAAATATTAATAGCTTTTGTGATTTCACTTTCAACTCTCACGTTTAACTGTTGACTTATAACTTTGTATTTTTGCATGATCTTATTTGCAGTGCACATTGCATTAGTCTGCAATATATACTTTCTTTTCATCGACTGTCTCATATTTGCTTTATGCTTGGCGCGAAATTTGGTATCATTACAATAGCGTTGTGAGATCCAGGAGCGCTGTCTTGCTTGAAAGTTAGGATCAAAATGGTATCGTTTTGACACATAGGCACGCTGTTTTGCTCCAAACTCAAGATCATGAAGATAACGATTAGTCACATAGGCGCGCTGTTTTGCTTGAAAGTCAAGGTCATGACGATAACGATGAGTCACATAGGCACGCTGTTTTGCTTGAAAGTCAAGGTCATGACGATAACGATGAGTCACATAGGAACGCTGTTGTGCTCGAAATTTAGGGTCATGATGATAACGATGAGTCACATAGGAGCGCTGTCTCACTTTAAATGCAAGATCGCATAGATAACGTTTTTTTATGTAGCAGCGCTGTCTCATCTTAAAACAATCATCTGATTTATAGCGATGTGAAACATGGAAACGAGCTTTCATCTTCAAGTCCTGATCGGTCATGTACCGTTGTGTAAAATAGGACTTTTTTTTTAAACGATAACTTATGTCTTGTAGATAACGAGTTCTGATATAATGTCTTTTACGTTGTCTTAACTCTTCATTTTGATTGTACTTTAGTTTTTGCTTGAAGTTCTTAATTTTTCGCTTTTGTTCCTGTTTTGTATGTGTGTCTCCAGAGTCAACTTTCATCTTTTCCTGTGACATCATGCGTCTTTGGAATTTGCGCCTATTAGATTTCTTTATTTTTGATATGTCTGGCAGGGGATTACCTGTTGTTGGACAAAGCACATCATCAGTGTAATCCGGCAAACCGTGGAGTTGTTTAGCAGCATGAGGCACAGACTCCTTCGAACATGAATGTGTCATGGTGTCAGCAACTGCTCCACTTGTGTTGATGCATTCAAATCGGGTCATTGGGGGAGGGCACTCTGCACATGGCATTATCTTGTGGTCATCAGAAGTAACATCAAATTGCGTCAACAGGTGAGGACGCTCGGCACATGGCAACATCTCGTGGTCATCAGCAGTCACATCTAAAGATGCAAAACTAATAGGAATCATTTCGTAGGGAGAATCACAACTGCCAAACGACATTGTGAAAGACTTAATCAATGTATCTATCAAGTCATTCAAGCACATAAAAAGCATTGTAACAGCTGTGCCCTTATTTTGAAGAGGGAGTCCATCACGTCCTCTCGTGTGGGGATCAAAAAACCCAAACCTGCCTTCACGGTCTCGAAAAAGGGCTATGCACAGTGACCGCACAATCAAAAGAGCAAAGTTTACCTCTGAAGTCAAGCACTGAAGTCTATCATGAAGGTTCAGATAAAAGTCATCGTCATTGGAAGAAGTTAGCGAACCAGACAATGATAGATACTTTATTAACATGTGCTGTTTTGTAAACCCACTTACAATCTCTGGAAGTTCATCAGATGTCAAGTGATTGTGAACAAAGCGTCCTTCTGCTTGCAACATAGTCACAATACTTACATACAGTTCATGGCCCCGTTTGAGAACAAGATCAAGCTGGAAGCTGGTCAGGTGATGTAACTCATGCAGGAATGCCAGAAATGTAACAGAGTTGGCCACACACTGGGTGTTTCTCCATTTGCCGTATTTCCGATGATCTTGGCTGTGAGAAGCCAACACATAGGTTACCTTAGCATGTTGCACAGGTTCTATCCTTTCAATCTCACTGCGTTCATCAATTCGGATATCATGATTTTCAATGCCTTCATCATATATATCATCTGAAAGTTCAATGCGTTCATCTTTACTGATAAGAATCTCAATGTGTTCATCACAATTCTCAATGTGTTCATCACAATTTTCAATATGTTCATCACAATTTTCAATATGTTCATCACAATTTTCAATATGTTCATCACAATTTTCAATATGTTCATCACAATTTTCAATCTCAACATGTGCATCGTCAGCAATGAAAGTGACACTATCAGTACATGCAACGCTGGCATGGACAGCATCAATTTGTGCATGAATAGCACTTCTCAGATTGGCAGCACATGCATTATCAGGGCGTGCAGGTGTTGGCTGGGAGGCACAGGTTTTCGCACGGCGCTCCCAACCAAGCTTAGCAGCCACTGACTTCTTGCTCTTGCGAGGCATATGTGCTATATTCTGATGGGTGAGGGATAGAAAAAAAGACAGAGACAAAAGATAGAGCAGTAACAAGAGAGGGTTTTTGGGGTCAAAAACAGGTGGTCTCCTGGAAAAAGAAATATTTAATTAAGCTTTATAGTTTATATACATCGTGCATTTCATTATGAGACAGTCAACCATTGGATTTTTTCAGTTACAATATTTGGACTTTGCAACTGTTTCATCGTAGATAAAGCATTGAACAAACCCACTACAGGGCTGATGTTAATGTTAACAGCTGATATGATCCCATGCCTACTCACAAACATTTAAAATATTGTTACAATTATGACTGATCATTTTCCTGATATACTTAAAGCTGAACAAACTTGCACATGTTTTGTGCTTTGCACATACAATTTAAAAGCTCACTTGAAAAGGTTTATTTTTAATCGCACATTTACTATAAATGTAATGAAATACTAATATTTTTCATCTGGACAACATTTTTCAAAATCTTATTGTGTTATGTAAAAGTTTTAGGATTTATGGCTAACTTCAAAAAGTGGTGATTGTCCACATGTTATGGGGGGGGGAGGGGGGGGGGGGTATGTTTCAAAACAAAAATTATTCTGTCTTGCAAGCAGACTCAAACTGTGTGATGATTCTTTGCACATTAATATACAGTGGGCCCCCGTGTTACGACATTACTCCGTTCCACAGTTGGAGGCATAAGGCGAATTCGTCCTATGACGGCAATCCAAACCTATGCTAAATAGCTAACGCGTTAAGGACCCCAGGTAAAAACATAAAAATTGTACATATATTACAAATTGGGACCAAAATAGTATAAAAAGTGCTATGTATATTATACATGTATACAATCAGAAAACATCATAAATAAAAAAAAGTAAGAAATTATTTATTTACCTCTGAGTGCTGCTTGTCATGCCCATACTCCCAAATAGGGGTTATCTCCAGCATGGTTTCCATATAAATCATCTTCTTATTTCTCTCTTTAACATCACTAGCAATCTTGGGACCCACGGCTAACCCTTTTAACTTTAAATTAAGCAGTAAAATGCACTATAAATATGTTCTTGTAACCACTCACAATCGAACAAAGCTTTACGGTTCTCCCATTTTGAAACTAGTGAGACCGACCAACAGCAGACCATTATTTCGGTGAAGAGACGCCGACCAATAGCAGCCCAGCATTGTCGTCACAAGCTGCATGGAAGCAGTTAGGCTGCAATAGTAATTAAGTGCAATTACCTAAAAACGCCAGCAGATAGAGGCAAAATAACACAAATACAGGCAAACCCCTAGCGTCATGAGTTGTTTTTGTCACAAATCCGGGAACATGTCATAAAGAGGGGATAACAAAACTCAGTCGCAACATGAAAAGAACGTAAATCAGGGCTATTGTAACACAGGGTCTACTGTATTGAAGCAGAAAAAAATATATAATTGAATGGAATCGTTTTAAATGGAAAATCGTTTCTGAAAACAATCGGGGACCCCAAATTCAGAATTGAATCATCAGTCAAAGATGACTGAACTCTTTTATTCAGCAATACATGACCAATTACTAACATTTTTTACAAATTTGTTTGCCCTGTTTGTTTTGATCTTAGCGATCACATTTTCTTGATTTTACCCAAGATTTTGTTTTTGTGAGATTTTGTCTACAGGATCACCCCTAAAAGTGCTATATTTAAGCCCAAAACAACATCAACCCTATGTATATATATATATATATATATATATATATATATATATATATATATATATATATATATATATTTTTTTTTATAGTATAGAGACAAGTGAAATTTAACACAATCAGGTAAAAAATGAGCCAGAAAGTAAAAGGTGAAAGCAAAATGCTTTGGATAACTGAGAAGAGGAAATAATGCTGACATAATGTTGAGTGGTTTTTCATATCACAATGGACTAAGTTATGTCAGTGGATCTGATGTGTTTTCAGAGTTAAAATGAGACTGACATAATAGATTAACTGATAATGATTCAATGCAGTAACAAAGTTATAATATATAATATGTAAGTCGGCCAGATCAGAATATTAGCACACATGGCATTGAGTTAATCGTGTCATACTATCAGCACGCATGGTGTTCAAGTGCTAACGCGCAAAAACCTTAATTATACTTGCACTAGACTCCAACGATTCACACTATTCTGTTTACACTGTTAACAAGCACCTTAAGTATACTTCTGTACTGGACTTACGTGTATCTTTGTGTATTTTATTTCTCATATTTTATATCTCGACTTGAGGATACTGCTGGAAATGTGAATTTCCCTACGGGGATGAATAAAGTATCTATCTATCTATCTATCTATCTATCTATCTATCAATTAATGACAGTAAATAACAACAACGTGCTTAAAAAACATAAGCGTTACATCGATGCAGGTTACAATGATATATACATCTAACATTATTAATCATAAAACTGAAGTCGGCTGCGTCATAATAGCGGCACACCCGGCGTTGAGTTAAATACGTCATAGTGTTAACATACATGGTGTCCAAATGCTAACGCATAGGATCAGCACACGTGGTGTCAAAATGCTAATGCACAAAAACCATAGTGAACACTGTTAAAATAATGTCTCAATAGATAAAAACAACGTACCTAAAGAAAATAAACGTTATGACACAGCGGGTTACAACAATATATCGACCTAACATCATTAATTATAAAACTTAAGTCAACTGCGTCATAATATTGGCACACCTGGCGTTGAGTTAAATGTGTCATAGTATTGGCATACATGACAACGCATAGTAGCGGCACACTAAGTGTCCAAATGCTAACGCACAGAAATTAGTTAAATACATCATAGTATTAACGTACATGGTGTCCAAATGCTAACGCATAGGATCAGCACACGTGGTGTCTAAATGCTAATGCACGTAAACCATAGTGAACGCTGTTAAAATAATGACTCAATAGGTAACAATGTGCTTAAAGAACATACTTGTTACAACAAAGTAGGTTACAACAATAAATAACCACAACATTATTAATCAAAGAACTGAAGTCGACTGCGTCATAATATTGGCACACCTGCCGTTGAGTTAAATGCGTCATAGTAATAGAATACATGGTGCCCAAATGCTAACGCATTGTAGCAGCACACGTGGTGTCCAAATGCTAAGGCACAAAACCATAGTGAACAATATTAAATTAAAAATGACTCAATAGATAAAACATCGTACCTAAAGAACATAAACGTAACAACACAGCGGGTTACAACAATATATAGACCTAACATTATTAATTATAAAACAAGTCAACTGCGTCACAATATTGGCACACCTGGCGTTGAGTTAAATGCGTCATAGTATTAGCATACATGCCAACGCATTTTAGCAGCACACGTAGTGTCCAAATGCTAACGCACAGAAACCATAGTGAACAATATTAATTAATAATGACTCAATAGATAACAACGTACTTAAAGAACATAAATGTTACAACAGAGCGGGTTACAACGATATATTCCCCAACAATATTAACTATAGAACTTAAGTCGACTGCGTCATAATATTGGCACACCTGGCATTGAGTTAAATGCGTCATGGTATTAGCATACGTAGTATCCAAATTCGCACAAAAAGCACAGCGAAAAACGTTAAATTAGTAATGACTCATTTCGACAACTACAACGTGCCTAAAGAACATATGCGTTACATGTAGTACTAGGTTAGAGCAGTCTAAATCGAACAATTCCAAATATTAAGATCACAGCGACACTAATGCTCTACTTACTTCAGTTTGGCCGAAGTCAGTCTGAGGCAGGAGCCGAAGTACAGGCCAATGTCATCTGGGGAGTTAAATGACACTCGGAAACGAATGATTTTGTTTCGAAGCGTCTTTGCGGGGTAGTTTTACAAAACGCCTTTGGAACAAGACTTTTAATTAATATACATACATGTACATATATGATTTTTTTACGTTTTTTTTAATTGTTGGCGGCAGTGTTGGGCGAAAGGAACAGACGTGGAAGTCAGGTGCAGCCATGAGCATAGATCTGTGCCTTGTTCGGCGAAGAAAGCTATGATCTCCCACTGTCCCTGAAGCGCCGTACAATGTGACGGATAATAAAAACAATTCGCTGGTTGACAGCTGTCATTTAAACCAGGGACGTGCGGTCAGGGGAGGCAGGTGAGGATCACGACAACTAAAAAAAAAAAAAGAATTATAACATTACATTTATATTAATATTTGTCCACTGATTTTTATGTACGACTAATTTAAAATATTTTGTTTCGTTAAAATCGCCGAATTTGCCTATTTCCTGTTCAGATACAGGGATGAAACGTGTGGTGAGGCAGCAATGACTCAAGCTTCACCTCCGAATGCGCAATCATCACAAACTGGGTTGATACGTGCAACTGGCGCGTGCTGCTTGCCGTCTGCATTTCGCCAATATAGGCCTAATGTTTGCAGATACGTTTTCTTTTTTTTTACCTGATTTTACACAGTCTGGCTAATGTCTTTAACCATTAAAGTTTAATATTTGTTAGTGACATATTTTGTTTTGCTAATGGGAAATAAAACCGCAGTGAAAAGGCATAGGGTGAGGCAGATAGTTCTCTGCGTACGTGTGTAAATGGATACTTGTGCTGTTCTTCTACGCAAGGGCACCAGGCGAGTCAAGTGCTATTGGTTTTATGTTTTGCGACGTTGGACTGCAAAAATGGAAGAGGATAATACATCTAAGTTTAAAAATGTCTCAAAACTGGACTTTCAGTAAAAATTGGACGTGATTAACACAGGTAGACCAACGCCAGAGCTAAAATGTTTGCTTCAAACGACCGGACAGAAGATAACGCGCTCTTTTCAAACGGAGTGGTACAACCCGAAAAGGATGGCTATGTGGTTATCTTCCGAAAAACCTTCTCTAGTGCTTTCCCTGCCGTTTGTTCTCAACTTGTGACAATGTTTGGACTAACACAGGATATTGTGCATGGACTTAAACGCTGAATTTGCCTGAATCGGATAAAGACCTGTAGTCATTGAAGTGAAAAAAAAAAAACAATTCTTTGAATTTTGTAAAATATCACAAAATTTCAAAAAGTCAGAAATAAGTACACTTAAAGTTCAAATTCTGAATTTTGGGGCATTATATTTAATAGTTTGGATGTTCAACATTTGGAGAGAGTCGTTTTTATACTTCTGAGTTAACCAAGAAGGCCGCCATCCTGGGTGGAAATTGGGCTGAGCCCTCATGAGATGTCTGATCAGATATCCAAGATCGCCGCCCCTGAGGGTTGATGGGAAATTGAGTCTCAGTGTATGTAGTCAAGTGTCCAAGATGGCCACCTGACGACCCCATGGTAAACGGAGTACTTTGTCTACCTGAACAGTCGTCACCGAAGACCAAACGCCCACACAATGAATGACCTCATTGAAAATGAATTGGTTCATTAAAGGTACAGTGTGTGGAACTGTGGGAAATCTTTGAATTCTGGTAAGAGGTAAATGAATACACCAATGAATTGGCGGGGATGAATGGAATCTTATAAAGTTGGAACGGTGGGAATCGGATGAAGAATGGCAAAGACAGAAGGTTACAATGTTTTGGCAAGAACAGTTAACTGAGGAATTATGGGTAAAAAAATGGGAAAAACTTGAAATGTTTGGTGCGAGGGTGTTCTTGGAAATTTAACCCATAATGGGAAACACCTAAAGTTGGAACGATAAGTATAGGTCGGACTCAAATGGAGATATCACAAGAGGAAACATAAAAAATATGATTTTTCGCGAGTTTTAGGGGGCTATTACTTATGCAAAACAGATGCATTGTGGGTAAATGACACTCTGAGGTCATAGGCAGGGTCAAGATGAACGGTTAAACGCTGAGTTGGACTGAATCGGACAAACACCTGTAGTCATTAAAGTGAAAAAAACAACAATTTTTTTAATTTTGTAAAATATCACAAAATTTCAAAAAGTAACAAAAAAGTACACTTAAAGTTCAAATTCTAAATTTTGGGGGATTAAAATTAATAGTTTGAATGTTCAACATTAGGAGAGTGTTGTTTTTATTGTTCTGAGTTAACCAAGATGGCCACCATCCTGGGTGGAAGTTGGGCTGAGCGCTCATGAGCTGTCTGATCAGATATCCAAGATGGCCGCCCCTGAGGGTTGATGGGAAATGGAGTCTTAGTGTATGTGGGCAAGTGTCCAAGATGGCCGCTTGACAACCCAATGGGAAATGGAGTACTTTGTCTACCTTAACAGTAGTCCACGAAGGCCAAAAGCCAACACAATGAATGACCCCATTGAAAATGAATTGGTTCATTAAAGGTACAGTGTGTGGAATTGTGGGAAAATTTTGAATCCTGGTAAGAGGTGAATGAATACACCAATTAATTGGCGGGGATGAATGGAATCAATTAGAGTTTGAACAGTCGGAATCGGATGAAGTTTGGCGAAGACAGAAGGTTACAATGTTTTGGCAAGAACAATTAACTGAGGAATTATGGGTAAAAAATGGGAAAAAATTGAAATTTTTGGTGCGAGGGTGTTGTTGCCAATCTAACCCATAATGGGAAACACCTAAAGTTGGAACGATAAGTATAGGTCGGAAGCAAAAGGAGATATCACAAGAGGAAACATCAAAAATCTGATTTTTCGCGAGTTTTAGGGGGCTATTACTTATGCAAAACAGATGTATTGTGGGTAAATGACACCCTGAGGTCATAGGCAGGGTCAAGATGAAAGGTTAAACGCTGAATCGGCCTGAATCGGAGAAACACCTGTAGTCATTAAAGTGAAAAAAACAACAATTTTTCTAATTTTGTAAAATATAACAAAATTTCAAAAAGTGAGAAAAAAGTACACTTAAAGTTCAAATTCTGAATTTTGGGGGATTATATTTATTAGTTTGGATGTTCAACATTAGGAGAGTGTTGTTTTTATTGTTCTGAGCAAACCAAGATGGCCGCCTTCCTAGGTGGAAGTTGGGCTGAGCGCTCATGAGCTGTCTTATCAGATATCCAAGATGGCCGCCCCTGAGGGTTGATGGGAAATGGAGTCTTAGTGTATGTGGGCAAGTGTCCAAGATGGCCGCTTGACGACCCCATGGGAAATGGAGTACTTTGTCTACCTAAACAGTAGTCCACGAAGGCCAAACGCCCACACATTGAATGACCTCATTGAAAATGATTTGGTTCATTAAAGGTACAATGTGTGGAATTGTGGGAACATTTTGATTCCTGGAAAGAGGTAAATGAATACACCAATGAATTGGCGTGGATGAATGGAATCAATTAGAGTTTGAACGGTCGGAATCGGATGAAGTCTGGCGAAGACAGAAGGTTACAATGTTTTGGCAAGAACAATTAACTGAGGAATTATGGGTAAAAAATGGGAAAAACTTGAAATTTTTGGTGCGAGGGTGTTCTTGGCAATCTAACCCATAATGGGAAACACCTAAATTTGGAACGATAAGTATAGGTGGGACGCAAATGGAGATATCACAAGAGGAAACATCAAAAATCTGATTTTTCGCGAGTTTTAGGGGGCTATTACTTATGCAAAACAGATGCATTGTGGGTAAATGACACCCTGAGATCATAGGCAGGGTCAAGATGAACGGTTAAACGCTGAGTGGGACTAAATCGTTCAAACACCTGTAGTCATTAAAGTGAAAAAAACAACAATTTTTTTAATTTTGTAAAATATCACAAAATATCAAAAAGTAAGAAAAAAGTAAATTTAAAGTTCAAATTCTGAATTTTGGGGGATTATATTTATTAGTTTGGATGTTCAACATTGGGAGAGTGTTGTTTTTATTGTTCTGAGTTAACCAAGATGGCCGCCATCCTGGATGGAAGTTGGGCTGAGGGCTCATGAGATGTCTGATCAGATATCCAAGATGGCCGCCCCTGAGGGTTGATGGGAAATGGAGTCTCAGTGTATGTGGGCAAGTGTCCAAGATGGCCGCTTGACGACCCCATGGGAAACGGAGTACTTTGTCTTCCTAACCAGCAGTCACCGAAGGCCAAAAGCCCACACAATGAATGAACTCATTGAAAATGAATTGGTTCATTAAAGGTACAGTATGTGGAATTGTGGGAAAATTTTTAAATCTGGGAAGAGAAAAATGGATACACGAATGGAATGGCGGGAATATGGGGAATCGATTAAAGTTGGAACGGTGGGAATCGGATGAAGACTGGCAAAGATAGAAGGGAAAAACTAAATGAGATGTCTGATCAGAAATCCAAGATGGCCACCCCTGAAGGTTGATGGGAAATGGAGTCTCAGTGTATGTGGGCAAGTGTCCAAGATGGCCGCTTGACGACCCCATGGGAAATGGAGTACTTTGTCTACCTGAACAGTAGTCACCAAAGGCCAAACACCCACACAATGAATGACCTCATTGAAATTGAATTGGTTCATTAAAGGTACAGTGTGTGGAATTGTGGTGCAACTTTGAATTGTGGTAAGAGGTAAACGAATACACCAATGAATCGGCGGGGATGAATGGAATCATATAAAGTTGGAACGGTGGGAATCGGATGAAGAATGGCAAAGAGAGAAGGTTACAATGTTTTGGCGAGAACAATTAACTGAGGAATTATGGGTAAAAAAATGGGAAAAACTATAAATTGTTGGTGCGGGGGTGTTCTTGGCAATCTAACCCATAATGGGAAACACCTAAATTTGGAACGATAAGTATAGGTCGGACGCAAATGGAGATATCACAAGAGGAAACATCAAAAATCTGATTTTTCGCGAGTTTTAGGGGGCTATTACTTATGCAAAACAGATGCATTGTGGGTAAATGACACCCTGAGATCATAGGCAGGGTCAAGATGAACGGTTAAACGCTGAGTCGGACTAAATCGTTCAAACACCTGTAGTCATTAAAGTGAAAAAAACAACAATTTTTTTAATTTTGTAAAATATCACAAAATATCAAAAAGTAAGAAAAAGGTAAACTTAAAGTTCAAATTCTGAATTTTGGGGGATTATATTTATTAGTTTGGATGTTCAACATTAGGAGAGTGTTGTTTTTATTGTTCTGAGTTAACCAAGATGGCCGCCATCCTGGATGGAAGTTGGGCTGAGCGCTCATGAGATGTCTGATCAGATATCCAAGATGGCCGCCCCTGAGGGTTGATGGGAAATGGAGTCTCAGTGTATGTGGGCAAGTGTCCAAGATGGCCGCTTGACGACCCCATGGGAAACGGAGTACTTTGTCTTCCTAACCAGCAGTCACCGAAGGCCAAAAGCCCACACAATGAATGAACTCATTGAAAATGAATTGGTTCATTAAAGGTACAGTATGTGGAATTGTGGGAAAATTTTTAAATCTGGGAAGAGAAAAATGGATACACGAATGGAATGGCGGGAATATGGGGAATCGATTAAAGTTGGAACGGTGGGAATCGGATGAAGACTGGCAAAGATAGAAGGGAAAAACTAAATGAGATGTCTGATCAGAAATCCAAGATGGCCGCCCCTGAAGGTTGATGGGAAATGGAGTCTCAGTGTATGTGGGCAAGTGTCCAAGATGGCCGCTTGACGACCCCATGGGAAATGGAGTACTTTGTCTACCTGAACAGTAGTCACCAAAGGCCAAACGCCCACACAATGAATGACCTCATTGAAAATGAATTGGTTCATTAAAGGTACAGTGTGTGGAATTGTGGTGCAACTTTGAATTCTGGTAAGAGGTAAAATACACCAATGAATCGGCGGGGATGAATGGAATCATATAAAGTTGGAACGGTGGGAATCGGATGAAGAATGGCAAAGACAGAAGGTTACAATGTTTTGGCGAGAACAATTAACTGAGGAATTATGGGTAAAAAAATGGGAAAAAATATAAATTGTTGATGCGGGGGAGTTCTTGGCAATCTAACCCATAATGGGAAACACCTAAATTTGGAACGATAAGTATAGGTCGGACGCAAATGGAGATATCACAAGAGGAAACATCAAAAATCTGATTTTTCGCGTGTTTTAGGGGGCTATTACTTATGCAAAACAGATGCATTGTGGGTAAATGACACCTTGAGGTCATAGGCAGGGTCAAAATGAACGGTTAAATGCTGAGTCAAACTGAATCGGACAAACACCTGTAGTCATTAAAAAGAAAAAATCAACAATTTTTTGAATTTTGTAAAATATCACAAAATATCAAAAAGTGAGAAAAAAGTACACTTAAAGTTCAAATTCTGAATTTTGGGGGATTATATTTATTAGTTTGGATGTTCAACATTAGGAGAGTGTTGTTTTTATTGTTCTGAGCAAACCAAGATGGCCGCCTTCCTAGGTGGAAGTTGGGCTGAGCGCTCATGAGCTGTCTTATCAGATATCCAAGATGGCCGCCCCTGAGGGCTGATGGGAGATGGAGTCTCGGTGTATGTAGTCAAGTGTCCAAGATGGCCACATGACGATCCCATGGGAAAAAGAGTACTTTGTCTACCTAAACAGTAGTCACCGAAGGCCAAAGGCCCACACAATGAATGACCTCATTGAAAATGAATTGGTTCATTAAAGGTACAGTGTGTGGAATAGTGGGGAAATTTTGATTCCTGGTAAGAGGTAAATGAATACACCAATGAATTGGTGGGGATGAATGGAATCAAATAAAGTTTGAACGGTCGGAATCGGATAAAGAATGGCGAAGACAGAAGGTTACAATGTTTTGGCAAGAATAATTAACTGAGGAATTATGGGTAAAAAATGGGGAAAACTTGAAATTGTTGGTGCGAGGGTGTTCCTTGCAATCTTACCCATTATGGGAAACACCTAAAGTTGGAAAGATAAGTATAGGTCGGACGCAAATGGAGATATCACAAGCGGAAACATCAAAAATCTGATTTTTCGCGAGTTTTAGGGGGCTATTACTTATGCAAAACAGATGCATTGTGGGTAAATGACACTCTGAGGTCATAGGCAGGGTCAAGGTGAACGGTTAAATGCTGAGTCGGACTGAATCGGACAAACACCTGTAGTCATTAAATAAAAAAAACAACAATTTTTATAATTTTGTAAAATATCACAAAATTTCAAAAAGTGAGAAAAAAGTATACTTAAAGTTCAAATTCTGAATTTTGGGGGATTATATTTAATAGTTTGGATGTTCAACATTAGGAGAGCGTTGTTTTTATTGTTCTGAGTAAACCAAGATGGCCGCCATACTGGGTGGAAGTTGGGCTGAGCGCTCATGAGCTGTCTGAACAGATATCCAAGATGGCCGCCCCTGAGGGTTGATGGGAAATGGAGTCTTAGTGTATGTGGGCAAGTGTCCAAGATGGCCGCTTGACGACCCCATGGGAAATGGAGTACTTTGTCTACCTGAACAGTAGTCACCGAAGGCCAAACGCCCACACAATGAATGACCGCATTGAAAATGAATTGGTTCATTAAAGGTACAGTGTGTGGAATTGTGGGAAAATTTTTAATTTTTGGGAAGAGGTAAATGGATACACGAATGAAATGGCGGGCATCGGGGGAATCGATTAAAGTTGGAACGGTGGGAATCGGAGCAGGAATGGCCAAGATAGAAGGTTACAAAGTTTGGTGAGGAAAATGGGAATGAGGAATTATGGGTAAAAATATGAAAATAGTTATGAATTACTGGAAGGTGTGAATATGAGTAGTATTGATATTGGGGAATGTATTAACTGATTAATGTGAGTGTGAAGTAGAGAAGCTTCAAGTAAATAATGTTAAATCCACCACTGGAAATGAATTATGAATTGTTATACATGAAAAATATTGAATTATGGGAAAATATTAATAATTATTAACTGTTACAATGGTGGGAATGAGCCATAAGGCGAAATGTATGAGTTAAATGTTATGAATATGAAATAGGAAAGCTCAAAATGTAAAATGTTTAATCTCCCATTGAGAATGAATGGGAAGCCCTCCCATTGGAAATGAATTATGAATATTTGAAGGATGAAAAATATGGAATTATGGGAAAATATTGGAATGTATCAATTACTGGAATGATGGGAAGGATCCCTAAAACGAGTTGAATGAGTTAAATATTGAAAATATGAAAAGGGAAAGCTGTAATAATGAAACAAAAAATGACCCAATGTAAGTCAATGGGCCATTTTGGGGTGGAAAACCGGGAATTCTGGGAAAACTGTGAATACTTGGAATTCCAAAAATGGAAACGCCCTTCGGGCGCTTAACTGGAATAATGTGAAATTGGAACGGTGTAAATCGGATAAACTGGGAATGAGCTGAAATCCGTCGAAAAACAGGCAGAAGTAGAATAATAATAATAATAATAATAATAAAGAAAATGGCCGAGCACAATAACATATGTGTGAAGGTTCCACCTTCACACAACTAGAATATTTGCAATTTCTGAAGAAATTGCGTGTGAAGGTGTAACCTCCGAAGGCAAAGGTGTTGAATGATGTGGAATGGTGGGAATTGGGGGAATTGATTAAAGTTGGAACGGTCCGAATCGGATGAAGAATGACAAAGATAGAAGTGATAAACTGAAAAAGTGGAATTGTGGGTAATTTTTGAACTCTGGAAAGAAGAAAATTCAAACTACCATTGAATGGGGGGAATTGGATGAATCGATTAAACTTGGAACGGTCGCAATCGGATGAAGAATGGCAAAGGTAGAAGGGAAAAACTGAAAAAGTGGAATTGTGGGAAATTTTTGAATTGTGAGTAAAAATGGAGTGGCGGGCATTGGGAGAATGGATTAAAGTTAGAACGGTAAAAATCGGATGAAGAATGGTGAAGATAGAAGGGAAAAACTGAAAAAGTGGAATTATGGGTAATTTTTGAATTGTGGGTAAAAATGGAGTGGCGGGCATTGGGGGAATTGATTAAAGTTGGAACGGTCAGAATCGGATGAAGAATGGCAAAGATAGAAGGGAAAAACTGAAAAAGTGGAATTATGGGTAATTTTTGAATTGTGGGTAAAAATGGAGTGGCGGGCATCGGGGGAATTGATGAAAGTTGGAACGGTCAGAATCGGATGAAGAATGGCAAAGATAGAAGGGAAAAACTGAAAAAGTGGAATTATGGGTAATTTTTGAATTGTGGGTAAAAATGGAGTGGCGGGCATCAGGGGAATTGATTAATGTTGGAACGGTCACAATCGGATGAAGAATGGAAAAGATAGAAGGGAAAAACTGAAAAAGTGGAATTGTGGGTAATTTTTTAATTCAGGTAAGAAGAAAATAGATACCACCATGTAATGGCGGGAATTGGGGGAATTGATTCAAGTTGGAACGGTCGCAATTGGATGAAGAATGGCAAAGATAGAAGGGAAAAACTGAAAAAGTGGAATTATGGGTAATTTTTGAATTGTGGGTAAAAATGGAGTGGCGGGCATCGGGGGAATTGATGAAAGTTGGAACGGTCAGAATCGGATGAAGAATGGCAAAGATAGAAGGGAAAAACTGAAAAAGTGGAATTATGGGTAATTTTTGAATTGTGGGTAAAAATGGAGTGGCGGGCATTGGGGGAATTGATTAAAGTTGGAATGGTCAGAATCGGATAAAGAATGGAAAAGATAGAGGGGAAAAACTGATAAAGTGGAATTGTGGGTAATTTTTGAATCATGGGAAGAGGAAAGGGGATACACAAATGAAATGGTGGGAATTGGGGGAATCCATTAAAGTTGGAACGGTGGGAATCGGAGCAGGAATGGCCAAGATAGAAGGTTACAAAGTTTTGGATGAGGAAAATGGGAATGAGGAATTATGGGTAAAAATATGAAAATAGTTATGAATTACTGGAAGGTGTGAATATGAGTAGTATTCAAATTGGGGAATGTATTAACTGATTAATGTGAGTGTGAAGTGGAGAAGCTTTAAATAAAAAATGTTAAGTCCGCCACTGGGAATGAATTATGAGTTGTTATACATGAAAAATATGTAATTATGGGAAAATATTGAAAATTATTAATTGTTACAATAGTGGGAATGAGCCAACAGGCGAAATGTATGAGTTAAATGTTATGAATATGAAATAGGAAAGCTCAAAATGTGAAATGTTTAATCTCCCATTGGGAATGAATGGGAAGCCCTCCCATTGGAAATGAATTATGAATATTTGAAGGATGAAAAATATGGAATTATGGGAAAATATTGGAATGTATTAATTACTGGAATGATAGGAAGGATCCCTATAACGAGATGAATAAGTTAAATATTGAAAATATGAAAAGGGAGAGCTGTAATAATGAAACAAAATATGACCCAATGTTAGTCAATGGGACTTTTTGGGGTGGAAAACCGGGAATTCTGGGAAAACTGTGAATACTTGGAATTCCAAAAATGGAAACGCCCTTCGGGCGCTTTACTGGAATAATGTGAAATTGGAACGGTGTGAATCGGATAAACTGGGAATGAGCTGAAACCCGTCGAAAAACAGGCAGAAGTAGAATAATAATAATAACTAGAATATTTGCAATTTCTGAAGAAATTGCGTGTGAAGGTGTAACCTCTGAAGGCAAAGGTGTTGAATGATGTGGAATGGTGGGAATTGGGGGAATTGATTAAAGTTGGAACGGTCCGAATCGGATGAAGAATGACAAAGATAGAAGTGATAAACTGAAAAAGTGGAATTGTGGGTAATTTTTGAACTCTGGAAAGAAGAAAATTCAAACTACCATTGAATGGGGGGAATTGGATGAATCGATTAAACTTGGAACGGTCGCAATCGGATGAAGAATGGCAAAGGTAGAAGGGAAAAACTGAAAAAGTGGAATTGTGGGAAATTTTTGAATTGTGAGTAAAAATGGAGTGGCGGGCATTGGGAGAATGGATTAAAGTTAGAACGGTAAAAATCGGATGAAGAATGGTGAAGATAGAAGGGAAAAACTGAAAAAGTGGAATTATGGGTAATTTTTGAATTGTGGGTAAAAATGGAGTGGCGGGCATTGGGGGAATTGATTAAAGTTGGAACGGTCAGAATCGGATGAAGAATGGCAAAGATAGAAGGGAAAAACTGAAAAAGTGGAATTATGGGTAATTTTTGAATTGTGGGTAAAAATGGAGTGGCGGGCATCGGGGGAATTGATGAAAGTTGGAACGGTCAGAATCGGATGAAGAATGGCAAAGATAGAAGGGAAAAACTGAAAAAGTGGAATTATGGGTAATTTTTGAATTGTGGGTAAAAATGGAGTGGCGGGCATCAGGGGAATTGATTAATGTTGGAACGGTCACAATCGGATGAAGAATGGAAAAGATAGAAGGGAAAAACTGAAAAAGTGGAATTGTGGGTAATTTTTTAATTCAGGTAAGAAGAAAATAGATACCACCATGTAATGGCGGGAATTGGGGGAATTGATTCAAGTTGGAACGGTCGCAATTGGATGAAGAATGGCAAAGATAGAAGGGAAAAACTGAAAAAGTGGAATTATGGGTAATTTTTGAATTGTGGGTTAAAATGGAGTGGCGGGCATCGGGGGAATTGATGAAAGTTGGAACGGTCAGAATCGGATGAAGAATGGCAAAGATAGAAGGGAAAAACTGAAAAAGTGGAATTATGGGTAATTTTTGAATTGTGGGTAAAAATGGAGTGGCGGGCATTGGGGGAATTGATTAAAGTTGGAATGGTCAGAATCGGATAAAGAATGGAAAAGATAGAGGGGAAAAACTGATAAAGTGGAATTGTGGGTAATTTTTGAATCATGGGAAGAGGAAAGGGGATACACAAATGAAATGGTGGGAATTGGGGGAATCCATTAAAGTTGGAACGGTGGGAATCGGAGCAGGAATGGCCAAGATAGAAGGTTACAAAGTTTTGGATGAGGAAAATGGGAATGAGGAATTATGGGTAAAAATATGAAAATAGTTATGAATTACTGGAAGGTGTGAATATGAGTAGTATTCAAATTGGGGAATGTATTAACTGATTAATGTGAGTGTGAAGTGGAGAAGCTTTAAATAAAAAATGTTAAGTCCGCCACTGGGAATGAATTATGAGTTGTTATACATGAAAAATATGTAATTATGGGAAAATATTGAAAATTATTAATTGTTACAATAGTGGGAATGAGCCAACAGGCGAAATGTATGAGTTAAATGTTATGAATATGAAATAGGAAAGCTCAAAATGTGAAATGTTTAATCTCCCATTGGGAATGAATGGGAAGCCCTCCCATTGGAAATGAATTATGAATATTTGAAGGATGAAAAATATGGAATTATGGGAAAATATTGGAATGTATTAATTACTGGAATGATAGGAAGGATCCCTATAACGAGATGAATAAGTTAAATATTGAAAATATGAAAAGGGAGAGCTGTAATAATGAAACAAAATATGACCCAATGTTAGTCAATGGGACTTTTTGGGGTGGAAAACCGGGAATTCTGGGAAAACTGTGAATACTTGGAATTCCAAAAATGGAAACGCCCTTCGGGCGCTTTACTGGAATAATGTGAAATTGGAACGGTGTGAATCGGATAAACTGGGAATGAGCTGAAACCCGTCGAAAAACAGGCAGAAGTAGAATAATAATAATAATAATAATAATAATAAAGAAAATGGCCGAACACAATAACATATGTGTGAAGGTTCCACCTTCACACAATAATAATAATAAAGAAAATGGCCGAACACAATAACATATGTGTGAAGGTTCCACCTTCACACAATAATAATAAAGAAAATGGCCGAGCACAATAACATATGTGTGAAGGTTCCACCTTCACACAACTAGAATATTTGCAATTTCTGAAGAAATTGCGTGTGAAGGTGTAACCTCTGAAGGCAAAGGTGTTGAATGATGTGGAATGGTGGGAATTGGGGGAATTGATTAAAGTTGGAACGGTCCGAATCGGATGAAGAATGACAAAGATAGAAGTGATAAACTGAAAAAGTGGAATTGTGGGTAATTTTTGAACTCTGGAAAGAAGAAAATTCAAACTACCATTGAATGGGGGGAATTGGATGAATCGATTAAACTTGGAACGGTCGCAATCGGATGAAGAATGGCAAAGGTAGAAGGGAAAAACTGAAAAAGTGGAATTGTGGGAAATTTTTGAATTGTGAGTAAAAATGGAGTGGCGGGCATTGGGAGAATGGATTAAAGTTAGAACGGTAAAAATCGGATGAAGAATGGTGAAGATAGAAGGGAAAAACTGAAAAAGTGGAATTATGGGTAATTTTTGAATTGTGGGTAAAAATGGAGTGGCGGGCATCGGGGGAATTGATGAAAGTTGGAACGGTCAGAATCGGATGAAGAATGGCAAAGATAGAAGGGAAAAACTGAAAAAGTGGAATTATGGGTAATTTTTGAATTGTGGGTAAAAATGGAGTGGCGGGCATCAGGGGAATTGATTAATGTTGGAACGGTCACAATCGGATGAAGAATGGAAAAGATAGAAGGGAAAAACTGAAAAAGTGGAATTGTGGGTAATTTTTTAATTCAGGTAAGAAGAAAATAGATACCACCATGTAATGGCGGGAATTGGGGGAATTGATTCAAGTTGGAACGGTCGCAATTGGATGAAGAATGGCAAAGATAGAAGGGAAAAACTGAAAAAGTGGAATTATGGGTAATTTTTGAATTGTGGGTAAAAATGGAGTGGCGGGCATCGGGGGAATTGATGAAAGTTGGAACGGTCAGAATCGGATGAAGAATGGCAAAGATAGAAGGGAAAAACTGAAAAAGTGGAATTATGGGTAATTTTTGAATTGTGGGTAAAAATGGAGTGGCGGGCATTGGGGGAATTGATTAAAGTTGGAATGGTCAGAATCGGATAAAGAATGGAAAAGATAGAGGGGAAAAACTGATAAAGTGGAATTGTGGGTAATTTTTGAATCATGGGAAGAGGAAAGGGGATACACAAATGAAATGGTGGGAATTGGGGGAATCCATTAAAGTTGGAACGGTGGGAATCGGAGCAGGAATGGCCAAGATAGAAGGTTACAAAGTTTTGGATGAGGAAAATGGGAATGAGGAATTATGGGTAAAAATATGAAAATAGTTATGAATTACTGGAAGGTGTGAATATGAGTAGTATTCAAATTGGGGAATGTATTAACTGATTAATGTGAGTGTGAAGTGGAGAAGCTTTAAATAAAAAATGTTAAGTCCGCCACTGGGAATGAATTATGAATTGTTATACATGAAAAATATGTAATTATGGGAAAATATTGAAAATTATTAATTGTTACAATAGTGGGAATGAGCCAACAGGCGAAATGTATGAGTTAAATGTTATGAATATGAAATAGGAAAGCTCAAAATGTGAAATGTTTAATCTCCCATTGGGAATGAATGGGAAGCCCTCCCATTGGAAATGAATTATGAATATTTGAAGGATGAAAAATATGGAATTATGGGAAAATATTGGAATGTATTAATTACTGGAATGATAGGAAGGATCCCTATAACGAGATGAATAAGTTAAATATTGAAAATATGAAAAGGGAGAGCTGTAATAATGAAACAAAATATGACCCAATGTTAGTCAATGGGACTTTTTGGGGTGGAAAACCGGGAATTCTGGGAAAACTGTGAATACTTGGAATTCCAAAAATGGAAACGCCCTTCGGGCGCTTTACTGGAATAATGTGAAATTGGAACGGTGTGAATCGGATAAACTGGGAATGAGCTGAAACCCGTCGAAAAACAGGCAGAAGTAGAATAATAATAATAACTAGAATATTTGCAATTTCTGAAGAAATTGCGTGTGAAGGTGTAACCTCTGAAGGCAAAGGTGTTGAATGATGTGGAATGGTGGGAATTGGGGGAATTCATTAAAGTTGGAACGGTCCGAATCGGATGAAGAATGACAAAGATAGAAGTGATAAACTAAAAAAGTGGAATTGTGGGTAATTTTTGAACTCTGGAAAGAAGAAAATTCAAACTACCATTGAATGGGGGGAATTGGATGAATCGATTAAACTTGGAACGGTCGCAATCGGATGAAGAATGGCAAAGGTAGAAGGGAAAAACTGAAAAAGTGGAATTGTGGGAAATTTTTGAATTGTGAGTAAAAATGGAGTGGCGGGCATTGGGAGAATGGATTAAAGTTAGAACGGTAAAAATCGGATGAAGAATGGTGAAGATAGAAGGGAAAAACTGAAAAAGTGGAATTATGGGTAATTTTTGAATTGTGGGTAAAAATGGAGTGGCGGGCATTGGGGGAATTGATTAAAGTTGGAACGGTCAGAATCGGATGAAGAATGGCAAAGATAGAAGGGAAAAACTGAAAAAGTGGAATTATGGGTAATTTTTGAATTGTGGGTAAAAATGGAGTGGCGGGCATCAGGGGAATTGATTAATGTTGGAACGGTCACAATCGGATGAAGAATGGAAAAGATAGAAGGGAAAAACTGAAAAAGTGGAATTGTGGGTAATTTTTTAATTCAGGTAAGAAGAAAATAGATACCACCATGTAATGGCGGGAATTGGGGGAATTGATTCAAGTTGGAACGGTCGTAATTGGATGAAGAATGGCAAAGATAGAAGGGAAAAACTGAAAAAGTGGAATTATGGGTAATTTTTGAATTGTGGGTAAAAATGGAGTGGCGGGCATCGGGGGAATTGATGAAAGTTGGAACGGTCAGAATCGGATGAAGAATGGCAAAGATAGAAGGGAAAAACTGAAAAAGTGGAATTATGGGTAAATTTTGAATTGTGGGTAAAAATGGAGTGGCGGGCATTGGGGGAATTGATTAAAGTTGGAATGGTCAGAATCGGATAAAGAATGGAAAAGATAGAGGGGAAAAACTGATAAAGTGGAATTGTGGGTAATTTTTGAATCATGGGAAGAGGAAAGGGGATACACAAATGAAATGGTGGGAATTGGGGGAATCCATTAAAGTTGGAACGGTGGGAATCGGAGCAGGAATGGCCAAGATAGAAGGTTACAAAGGTTTGGATGAGGAAAATGGGAATGAGGAATTATGGGTAAAAATATGAAAATAGTTATGAATTACTGGAAGGTGTGAATATGAGTAGTATTCAAATTGGGGAATGTATTAACTGATTAATGTGAGTGTGAAGTGGAGAAGCTTTAAAAAAAAAATGTTAAGTCCGCCACTGGGAATGAATTATGAATTGTTATACATGAAAAATATGTAATTATGGGAAAATATTGAAAATTATTAATTGTTACAATAGTGGGAATGAGCCAACAGGCGAAATGTATGAGTTAAATGTTATGAATATGAAATAGGAAAGCTCAAAATGTGAAATGTTTAATCTCCCATTGGGAATGAATGGGAAGCCCTCCCATTGGAAATGAATTATGAATATTTGAAGGATGAAAAATATGGAATTATGGGAAAATATTGGAATGTATTAATTACTGGAATGATAGGAAGGATCCCTATAACGAGATGAATAAGTTAAATATTGAAAATATGAAAAGGGAGAGCTGTAATAATGAAACAAAATATGACCCAATGTTAGTCAATGGGACTTTTTGGGGTGGAAAACCGGGAATTCTGGGAAAACTGTGAATACTTGGAATTCCAAAAATGGAAACGCCCTTCGGGCGCTTTACTGGAATAATGTGAAATTGGAACGGTGTGAATCGGATAAACTGGGAATGAGCTGAAATCCGTCGAAAAACAGGCAGAATAAGAATAATAATAATAATAATAATAAAGAAAATGGCCGAGCACAATAACATATGTGTGAAGGTTCCACCTTCACACAATAATAATAATAAAGAAAATGGCCGAACACAATAACATATGTGTGAAGGTTCCACCTTCACACAATAATAATAATAAAGAAAATGGCCGAGCACAATAACATATGTGTGAAGGTTCCACCTTCACACAATAATAAAGAAAATGGCCGAGCACAATAACATATGTGTGAAGGTTCCACCTTCACACAATAAAGAAAATGGCCGAACACAATAACATATGTGTGAAGGTTCCACCTTCACACAATAACAGGATGGGATTTATAAAAAATGCAATTGCATATATCAACTAAACATAATCAACTAAATAATTGTTAGTTAACCCTAGATACAGGAGGAAGTGTATGGCTGCTCAGTACAATATGAGCAGATACGTATCTATGCTAACAAAATCAATGAGACTAGTGTAAACTAAGCCTCAGAGTAAATAATTGTGGTATAGTAATCAAAAGTGAAACACTGTCATCATAAAGTGAAATAATATAATAATGATGATGTTATTACCAATAAAGGGTTCTTGTTGTGTTTGCAGAATCTGACGTACCTTCTGGTGATGGTTGATCCAGATGCTCCAAGTCGAATCAGCCCAACAAATGCTTGCTGGAGGCACTGGCTCATCGCAAACGTGCAGGTACCTACACAAGGCCACATATCGGAAATTGTGCCTTATCTCATAACTTTCAGAGGATATGTGAGGAAGAAAAGTGGATTTTTGGAGGAAAAGTTTCTCAAGTCTTGACAAGATGATCCTGATGTACAAAAATGTTGCCAAATTCAACAGCAATAGTTTAGTTTTATATTTCCATTTAGGGTTGTCACTATCGATTATCCTATCGATTGCCTGAAGTCAGCTGGGATAGGAACCAGCAAGCCTGTGAACCTTATTAGGATAAGTGGCTCTAGAAAATTGATGAAGTAACTGACACCCCCCCCACCCCCAATGGTTTTTTTTCTTTGTGTCTACTAAGGTTGAAAGTAAGTTGGAGTAGGCCAAACTACCGGTACTAATTATCCCTCTAATTTCAGTGAATATATTAAGAAATTATTATCAAATCTTGCCTATGCTAACCGATTAGCTATCACAATTAGCATTAGCACGCTCGCAATTACCATTCAAAATGAGCAAATAACTGCCATTTGTTCACACATACATATGTATCATGTGTATGCTACACATCTAATGGTGTCCTTAAAGCCACTTAAAAACGATGCTTCAACTTCATGAGCCTACTGGATCCAAAACTAAGCCACTATAGATTGTTTGGAGTGGCGGGTTAAATATTTGGGGAATAATATAACTCATGCTTTTTGGGAAGCTAACAAATTGTCTTTCCCACAAACTACTAAATCAGTATTTTTTTTTTTTTTTTTTACACACACAATTAACATCAGCCAGTTCCTTATTGCAAGTATTGAATATTATTTTTATTTGGTCACTTTCTGCAATGGAAAATGATCCTAAATTTCTGACTTCTTCAGTTTTGGGTGGTCTTTCAGCATTGCTGCAATGGCAAGTCAGTGTAGAAAAATGGTGCAAAAATGTTTCCAGTGGAGCTTTGATGCAGATCTTTTTAATCGACCTCCTTTTAAAGACACCTGATTTGGTCGACTTTTTTTTTTTTTCTTTTAAATAAATAGTCAAAGGAAGGAATCAGGACTGTGTTGGCAAAGACCCAAAATCAACTCATATTTGGGTGAGGGGAAAAAAAGTGGCGGCATCCCTACTTTTAACCTCAGCTCTTTGGATCACTTTTTCTTGGCTCACTTTGGTGCCACAGCCGAAAATTATGAATGGTCCCTAGGCCCAACTTGGTGAAAAAGGGGTGCCAAGTTGCAAAATGTAGATTTTGGGTATGGTGTATCTGCCGCAATAAACGCCTGTGACAAAAGTGTGGGTGTAAGTCTTTCTAAATGGCTGTGAAGTTTGCAAGGGCCTGTCAGCAGCAATTTCCCTCTCGCTGCACACAGCCTGAGACGTGTCGATGCAGGCGTGTGAGACTGCGATTGAGAAAAGCAGCATGCGGGGCGCACACTCGCCCATCCACTACATCGGCTCCCCCCCCTCCAGTGGAGAGATCTTGGCACAGTGTCCTCCCTTCATCTGTTCCCCCAGGCAGAGCTGCTCCCCCGATGATCCACACTTCTCCATATTTTACACCCCCAAAATGGGCACCGCTCCGATCCCCTTTTTCCTTTTCCTGTTTCACTCCTTTTTAGACATTTGTTTGTGTGTCTCCACATTCCAAATGCTTGTTGAGTCGCTGATTGCCTCAAATATTTGTAGACTTTTTTTTTTTTTTTTTAATCCTAGGAGAACTGGGAGATCAACTCCAAAGATTAAGACGAGTGGTCTAAAAAGCAGGCGCACAAAGACGCTTCAGCTCCCATTTTTTTTATACGCTAAATATATGCATCATTGATTCAAAAATCCAAATGTAATGCATCTAGGATATGTATTTGTGATTAGCTTCAATAGTGTGTTTATGATTTATAGAGTTTATGCACATTTTAAGTCTGCAAATAATAATGTCAGCTCCGTTATGGGAGAAAAAAAACGCAAGTCTACAAAAATGAAAATAAGCTTCACCTTTGCTATTAGCTTAACCATGTGCATCTAAACAAAGTGGCCAAATGGAGCGGCATAGCACAGTCGCTCTAACAATTCACTTGCATGTCACTTGTGTGGGTGTTGACCCGTGCTGCCCATGCGGGGCTTGGCCAGTTTGATGGCACGCTTTTCTCATGGTGACTGCTGTTTGGTCAGGAAGGTTAATGAGCCTTTTGAGTGATGCCAACCCGTAGTGGGAGGTGTTTAATTGACCAGTGTCACTCTGTGACATCATACAACCTCGGGTTTGTCCCCCGCCCCTGCCCCTCCCCAAGTGTGCACTGGATTTCACTTCATGTCACAATGACAGATCTCCTAATAAATCAGGCAAGGAGAGATATGGAAGTATTGTCAAGAACTGTCAAGTACTAAGAAAATGAATATACTGTAATTGGTTCAAAGAAAAATCTGTTTGTTTTGTTTTTTTTAGATTATGCTCACCCTCCCTTAACTTTGCAATTCTCCTTTTTTAATTCTAATATTAAACTTAACTTTGTATAATTTTCCTCGCTATTTCATTCATAAGAGCCGCTCTAGCCACACTCCTTTGATACCAATAGTCCTTATTCATTCATCAGTCCAAGGTCATGAAAGCTTGCTGTAATTTTTAGAAGGTGCCATAATTAATCTGTATTCTTTATCCATAGCAACACTTGTGAAGGGTAAAGATTTTCTTAATTCAGCCCAGTATGAATTGAGGTCAGGCTAGACTGAATAACTGGCCTCATTAGAGGCAGAGGTAGCAGTACAAGTTCAATGGGTTCACCTGTGTCTTACTTAATGCTCACCCCGATTTCAGCTATAGTCCATTCAGTACTTTCCACTTCAGTTATTAAAGGGTGTTGGGTGTTTGTCAGGTACCAGAATTGACAAACCCTTTTCAGTACTGCGAACAGTGTGGAGCTAGTTTACTAAAGCTCCTTTTTGTCTTGAGATTTTCACCATCAACTTTTCTGACCTCCTTAAAAACTTAAAAACAAATACAGAGATTATTTAAAAAAAAAAAGAGAGATTTTTCCTTAAAATTGCATGACATGAATGAAAATGTATTCCCCCCCCCATTGTTCATAAACACATTTTGTATAGCAAGGTACAATTAAATATTAATAAAATACAAAGAAATACATTTAATAAATACAATGAACTACAAATATCCAGTGTAAGGAAAATGTCCCAGTCAAAATATGTGGTTGTACAACTTCTTTTCAAGGAGTACAGTGAAGTGCAGAGAAAGACAGAAGAAGATCATTCTTTAGTGTTTCATTTTGCACACTGATTGGCACCCACATAATGACATACATAACATAAAAAGTTGAAAATTCACGAAGAACAAGTCATGATGTCACATCAAACATAGAAGCGCTGTGTGCTATTTGCTGAGCTGTAATTGAAGTACATTTCAAAAGAAAAACAAGACCTATTGTCTATAAAACAACACGGGACAAAAGCCGAAAGTCTGCGCTGAGCAGCAGTTCTGAGGTTGCAGTACTCATTCTGACACTGCTTATAGAAGTAAGAGTACAGTGATCCCTCCTACTTCGCGGTCTCAGATATCGCGGTCTCAGTACTTTGCGTTTTTTTTCCAGGAAAAATAAAAAATGTGCAAAAATGTACAAAAAATGAAAAATGCAAAAAAGTACATCATACAATACTGTATTAATCAAATAACGAAGTAATATTAGTTAATAACTTTGTTAAGAATTCTTCAAGCGTTAGAGTTCGTGACGTTTTTTTATCTTATTTTGAAATGTATGCTTTTAATTTGTCGGGTCGCATTGCATTTCCGTTTCCTGTTGTACGTTCTCTGTGCTTCATTCGGCTTGTTACGGTGACGTAGTGAATGACAACGTAAGCTCATATTTATAGTTATCATTTATATTGATAACGCTACTGCTTATGTTTAGTAAGCGATGAGTGTTTATTCTGTTTATGTGTTCGTTTGTGTAGAGGTTGCACTTCATAGTTAGTAGTTGTAACCCGCTAATGTCGGCTAAAAATACAGTAAATTCATAGATTAAGTGTTTATATGTTAGTTGACTGACTTTAAGATTGTTGTTGATTTATTATTCAACAGATACTACATGATACACCATACATGAGCCAAAATAAATGTGAAGTTCAACGTGAATACTTGCGTTCTTTTTCACAGGAGTCTTGGTGCAGATAACCGGTCCTGAGAACAAATTCTCAACAAACTAAGTAATATTAGTTATTTAATATAATATAATAAAGAATATACAATAATGTTAATAAGGATAATGTAATGTTAAATAATAGGAGAAAGGAAATAGGCAAAAAATACAAAAAAAAAAAAGGATTGTTTATGGTTACTGCGTCTATATTGGGGCGTACATAGAAATACCCTACTTCGCGGGTTTCAGACTTCGCAGGGGGTTGACAGCCCCCATTAACCGCCAAGTAGGGGGGATCACTGTATTTGGTTATTGATTATGGACAGCGAACTAATGGGTTCGATCCAATTCCCTTTTTTATTTTTTTATTTTTTTTTAAACCGCCTTATGGGCCGGATCCGGCTCGCGGCCCATACATTTGACACCCCTGGTGTAGAAATTCTGACACAGCCATAGTGCCCATTGATAATTTACACAACAGTCATTTATCAACAGGTGAAAACCTTTTAATCTGAGGACTTTCCGAAGTGCAAATATTTTGTATCGGTCTCTTATATCACCAATATAATGGATAAGCAGAGCCACTAATAAGGTTTGGTCAAACTTTTTCAATTAGTATTATGGTAGACATTGTCAGTGCCATTTTGCATGGAGAACATACAGTTTTCCATCAGTTCATGGTCAATTACCAAAATAAGCATCAACAGATTGTATTGCTCTCTTAAGTGAAAATCCAGATTGCGCCCCCCTCCCCCCACCGGCCTCCCAGATTCTAAATCAATGCAGATGTTCCAGCATGTCTCACAGCGATAATTACTCTAACAAGTAAATCATTAGTTTCGGAATAGACGCAGCTTATGCACACAGCACTTGCTGTTACGTGTTCTTGTTAATACTCTCATGATCGTTTCACCGGCTTGTGAGTCAAACCTGATGCAATATGAACTGCGGATCGCTTAATGCTCTTTCATGCTCTAAGGTGTTCATTATCGCTGTCAAATCCTCTTTAAGAAAGATGTAGAGCCTGAGGTTTTCATGGATTTGAAGTTAGTGTTAGGATAATTACTCAAATTTATGTAGGCTTTTTTTTCTCCTCCCTGTTTTTTTTTTTTTTTTTTAAACAAAATAATATCTTAAAGTCATTAGTGCACACATACTCACAGAGGTAAATTCACTTCCACCGGGCTGTAACACTTTCTCTTTAAGACAGCTGGACAGTTTCAAATCGAAGCATGCTGTGCTCATTAATATGGTGCATGAGGGATATGCATGCTTTAACATGCATCTCTCTTGTATCGGCTCCCGAGGGAGCGACAGAGCCTGTGTTCTGCTGCTGGTCAGGCAAACAGTGAAGTATTGTGATTGTCTCAGACCAGCTGGCTTGGTGTTTGTGAATTCTGAGGCCTGCAGAGATCATCTGCTCCACACCTCAAGATGTCCTTAAAATGCAAACTATTAGGCGTGTAGCTTATTATTGCTATTTTATTTGTTCTTTTGCAATGTGAAACAAAACCACATATATCACTTGCACAATTGCCTTTACACCTTGGACACTGGAACCTTTGCAGTTGAACACAATCTCTTTGGTGATGCAGGATGATTTCTAAGATTTTCTAATCTCTGAGAAATATTTTTTCAAAGGAAATGATGGAAAAATAATTGCTGTGTTTGCTAACAAGTATTAAAGGGGTTATGTTGTAGGAGTTCAACTTTTCGGAGAGTATAACCATGTTACAATGATCATTTCTCTCCCTAAACACCTCCAAAGTGTTATTTCCCTTCATTGATGCATTTCTAAGCATTCCTTGTTTATTCTGGGCCCACCAGCCCTGCTCATGGAGATAAACATGATGTGCGAGAGGCTTAATGACAATAGGTAGCCCTCGTACCGCCAGTGCAAGAATAAATACACTCCGACCTTATCCACGTCGATTAGTTTTGTTTTGGTTCTGGAGTTTAGGAGGAGAGCTTTTCCACTGTCGGCCAGATAAATGGCAATGTTACATTTATTAGTTACAATTATTAATTGTAGAAAATGTTCAAAGTGGCGAAAATGTGTGATCAGGATCACACAGCCTGACAGTCTTTGTCAGTAGTAAATAGTTCACCCATGTGCAGAACTGTTTGATTGGAGGAGTGGCTCTCAGTAAGTTCAACTTCTTCCACCGTTTTCCCTCCTGATGTCAATTAAATGCCTGTTTTGGCACCTTCATTCACTCTGCCGGGGTAGCCTCTCATGACCCTTGTGAGGATAAGTAGTCAAGAGGATGGATGGATGGATGGATGGATGGATGGATGGATGGATGTTTCGTGGCTGACGTCATGAAGGGAGCAAGTAAACAGGCCCTTTTCTTCCCAGTACATCTATCAATACCATAAAACTCATATTTAATGAGAAATTTAATCACCAATTTGCCATTTGTAATCCATATGCATATCCTTATTCCCCTGTGGAAAGTTTAACATATCAAGGTATGGGCCCTTTTAAACCAAATCATATTCATTAGCATCAGCGTCTCAGTCATTATAAACCTTTTACACAATCCCTCAGTCAGTTACTGCTGGGCATCCGTTTTGCTGGCGGGGGGGGGGCAAACCTAAACATTGAAAGAAGGTGGGTTTCTGTCCATCTTTGTATTCGTCACACACCGACAGAAGCGGGGAGTCTGTCCGTCCGTCACTGACTGATGCCTGTTTTGCTGACAAAGATTAAATGAGGGACCAGTAAAAACATGTAATATGCCCACTGATAAAAGGACAATGGTAGGGCAGCTAAGATAAGATTAAAAACAAAACAAAAAAAACAGACTGACGATTACTTTGGTTCATTCTGAAAATAACAGCGGACAGATAAGATGCAAGGGCCCCGGACGCTGATTGACGATGAATGACAGACCAGCAAATTTTGAAATTGCCCTCTTCTGCTTATATTTGTATGCAAGTGCTAACATTACATGTAGATGGTGCATAAAACAAAAACATGTATTCTTTATCTTATAAAAAAAAAATAATTATAGCTGTCAGCTGTTCTTTAGTCAGATGTGTAGTCTGTGATACACACACCACACTGAGCAAGGCAAAGTGAACTTGAACTATTATACAGAAATGTTTCCTATTTATATTATTGAACCTATCAAGCCTTTTCTAAGTTCTATTGAGTTACATTTCATATCCTCTTTATCAACTGTGGTACCAACAAGTCATTGAATTTGAAGGATTTGACTCTCATCTGTAGTTCTACAATAGTCTTTATTCTATGTTAGAAAAGAAGATAAGTAAGAGCATTTTTGTTTACTATGTAATTATCCCTGAGTTTATTTGTGACAGACAGCAGTTCCCATATGGTAGCCAAAAACAACTTTCCGAAGGCTAGAGAAACCATTGTGAGAACAAAGAGCCAATGGTATTATTCATAATTAAACTCTTATTGTGTATTCTGCTGAATATTTCCATTTTTCATTGCCGACACCCCCCCCCCCCTTTCGCCACTTTGCACCTGGCGCTGGGAACATCTGTGTGGCGTCAGAGTGGCGCCTGGCTGTGCAGATTGGTGCAGGTAGAGGAGCACGTTGTAGCCCGGCTAATGATGAGAGTGTCTGCCCTCTCTCAGCGAGCAGACGCAAGCTGCTGCTTCACGCTACTCGTACGCCCAGGGAAACAGATTTCTAAACATATGCAGTGTGTTTTTAATCCAGTTGAGCACTTCATTTCCCGGCAAACACAAATAACCTTACGGGACATCCATATATTACGACAAGGGGGTGGGCGCCAAGGAATTTAACAATTTTCTTTCTTTTTTTTTTTTAAGGTTTTTTTTCTTCCAAAGTTGCTAAACATGCTCATTGCCAATGTGTATTGTTTGCTTGTGTTTGCTTTTAAAAACTTTGTTACACAGCAGTGCAACCTACATCGGAGGAGCATCTTTAATCTAAGATCCACTTGTTGTTATCCTTTTGTTTCAGCTGCATGTGTTTGTGTTGTACTTGATGAAGTCATAATTAACTTTTAAACGCAAAACATAAAATACAGTAGATAGAAAAAAAATCTACACCCCTATTCATGGTTTTTCTGATGAGGAAAGAAAAATTTGATTTAGATCGTTTCAACATATTCCACATCATTGATATGAAATTTTTTTCAGCCCTGAATTCTTAATTAACTGACTTTTTTTTTAACCAAACATTTCAGCAATCCTGACTTTTCTGTCTAATCAGCAAAAAAGGGCTTCTTCTTTATGCACTTGAATGACAAAAGACCAGTTCCCATTTGATGCTCCATCGCAGTACCATGGAATTCCAATTCCTATTGTACTGCATAACTGACAAATGGTTCCTTGGCATCCCTAATCAGTGATTTAAATATGACTCTTTAATGGCAGTGGTAGTGTTGATGTTTGTAGATTTGTAATCCGATGGCAATAATTTGTGATAAAGGAGTCAAGTACCAGTCAAACTAATCAGAACATAAACACCATTGTGTGGAAAGGTAAGGCTATTGCATTGACATCTGTGTATTATTTGATGTATTCAATTTGAATTTGGCCCGTGTAAGCACATAGTTGTGTACGTCAAATTAACAAATGTAACATTTCAAGAAATACGCACATACTTAAAGTACCCACATTACTCAAGGACTTGTTTCATCCCTAATTGCAGATTTCATCCCATACGTCCGACTTATACGAACCCTTGACATGACTACTCCTTGTCTGACAGCAAATGTGAAACATCAATGTTTGTGAGCGTGAATGGCTGTTTGTCTGTGTGTTCTGCAATTGGCTTGCAACCAGCCAAGGGTATGCCTCGCCTGCTGCCAGGAGACCGCTAAGATAGGCTTCAGTATGCCTGCGACCCTAGTGAGGAGAAACGGCCAAGGAAATGGATGGAATTCTCAGCCTTGCATTGAATTATTCACGGATCTTGCAAGATTTGCTTCAGTAATATTTTATCCCCAAATTTGGGCCGGCTTCCAAAATGGTACGACCTCGGGGATGCTCAAATGTAAAGGTTTCCACAGCACCTCCCCCAATGAACATCAACAACAATAGTCCTTAACATGGAAGCCCAGCTGGAGGTGCTTAACATCCGCTCATTGCGCTCATCCTATTGTCAGCTGCAGCCAAACTAAATGTCAGAGGTGCTACTACATGAAGTTCATTATTCTCTAACTCAGCCATCCAGTGCTTGATGAGGATGCTGTGTCTGAAAACATGGGGAAAAAGATTCTGGATTGTAAGCCATAATAACATGTTAATATTTGAAAAAAAATCTTTCAACATAAATATCAGTATCTGGGCATGGCTGTGATCGTCCCAAAACAGAAATGAGCTATGGGCTAACCTGGCAGCTGGACCTTCCCTGCCTCACCTAGAACTTGTCCTGGACCTTTTTCATCACATAGCAAGCGCCTTTTTCACTTGCGGCTTAATAACAAACACGTTCCTCTCTGGTGTGGGCTGAAGCTTTCACTGTTCTCTGCCACCTAAAGGGAGAATTACATAAGAATCCTCCGCTCAGTTGTCAGCTCCATCCTCTGTCCACTCGCACACGTGCATAAGTATTGTAACTGATGAAGCCTCCAGATCTCTATAAATTCCCTGTTTTGGTTGATTGAAATAACCAAGGTTTTCTGCGTAAAAATTAAACAATATTCATCCTTCCAAAGCAAATAAGTATAGTTTTGCAAAAAGGAGGGATCAATTATATGATGGACCAATAATGCGCACCAATATTTGACTATTTTAACAATTATCCGCATCAAGCTTTAAAAGGCTTAAGAGAACTTGTTTGAATTTTCACATTCTGCAGACTGTGGACCGTGACCTGCATTTTTTGATTTTGTTTGAAATTTGTTTGGAAAGAAAATTGTGCTATTTTGAAATTTTGGAGAACTTGAATTACTTTAGTAAACTAAGGAGCAGTTAACTTAATTTTTTAAGAGATGCTGAGGGTCCTGGGAGCTCCCTCAACCTTTAACAATGAAAGCAGCTTTATGCAAATCTGAAAAGTTGACATTTCAGTGCCATATATAGACATTCTCTCTCACTCTCTCACTCTCTCACTCTCTCTCTCCTCTCCTCTCTCTCTCTCTCTCTCTCTCTCTCTCTCTCTCTCTCTCTCTCTCTCTCTCTCTCTCTCTCGGAGGCTTCGATTCAATTCAGACTCGACTCCATTCAGAACGATAAAATAAACGGTAAAATAAAAGAATAACTTCAAAACAAAAGTTGGCCAGAACAAATGAACAGAAACTTGCCTGAAAGTCAGAACAGAAACATTTAAACGTGGAACAAGATTTTCACTGTGTTTTTAGTTTTTAATTGGTAATCTATGTCTAAATCTGCTTCATCAGTGTAATAGGTGAACAAATCAATTCCAAAATATAAATAAAAGTGTATACAAAAATAATAGAAATGATTTGACCAATTTTAATTTTGCCATATTTTCTACCTAAAATCCACCCTGAAACCCTACCTCCTGTTTGAATCAGGGTAATACTATTATTTGAGATCATAGTTATCCGATCCCACTGAAACGTTTTGCACAACACAAACTGATGATTTGATCCGGATTAAAAATAGAGTTGGATTGTATTATCCAGTTTCAGAATTCTTCTTTCCCTTGTGAACATCCACTTTTAAAAAATGGATGCAGTCCAAAATGCAGCGAGATTACCTTTTGAACAACCGGCCCCTCTGAAGTTCGAGTAGTGTTGGGGCTGGACATTTGCTATTGTACAGTATTTGACTCAGGAGGAAGCACTGTTGCGTAGCTACGGGACCTAAAATGTCTATGCGTACCATCCTGCTTCTATCCAGATGACTCCAAGAAAACAAGGACAACCTTGAAAGGCCTCTTGGAACGCTTCTGTCACACTAGATATATATATTTTTAGAGAGTGTGAAAGAAAAGAGCAGATTGGACCGGCTCCATGCAAATGCGGTTAAATGCCGATCGCTCGGCACACATAAAGACACTTCTCTTAATATGAGCCCCTTTTCTTCACACCCACGACTATTGTGTATCAAATCCTTTTTTTTTTTTTTTTTTTTTTCCTGAAAAGATTTCCAGTCGCAGCAGCCGCAGACAATGTTCCCCCTCACAAGCTGTCGTTTTTGTCGTATGCACCCCCCCGTTTTCACCCCCTTCTCCTTGAGTCAAAAGCGGTTCCTCTCGCACTGGGCCCTGAATTGGATTTGGTGTTTCAAGGTGGAGTATGTGTTTGTCAGTGGCTGCTTACCTTTCTACTTGTAACTTGTCACTTTTTTGTGATTGAAATGGATGGAGGGAAAAACGTGCCCATGGGTTCCAGGGGGGCGTGTATAAACACAAATGTCACCGTTAGTAGGGGGTCTGCTGGGCCACGGCTTCCACTTAGTTGTCTTTCGAAGTACGGTGAAGGGGAGTGAAGCATGCTGATAAAAACAACTCACTAATAATTATGCACTCCTAGAATAGCCCTTATTTAAGTATATGGCAGGCTTGCCAGTTAATAATTGTACACAAAAACAAAGACTTGACAAAGGACCTCACACAGCCAATGTATTTTTTTTTTGTATTCTGGCATTATAATTAAGGATGACAGCTGTGAATGCAAAAGTTGGCAGATATTATAGCAGCCTGTCTAACTCCCAACTCTGGATTTCAAAAGTTCTGATGGACTGCAAATGTGGTACACTCCAGTCCTCAAACAGGTGCAAAATGAATGGACTCATCTTGAATTTTTGGGGGGGTGATTGTTTTCCGCACAGATTTCATTGATTGCCTGACTGGATTATCAGTCTAACAGGCACATCACCAATGGAAGGTATAAAGCGGGGCTCAAAATCTATAGTAATTCAGTTTGAAGGGTCCAGTTCAAGAAAATGTCATATCATTCATAATGTATAGAATTTATTAAAATACATTTATACAATTCTTTAGGCTTAATGACGATGACCTGGAACAACGGCGCATTTATTTATATGAACTGAAGTAGTTCAAGTTTCTTTGGGGTATTTCCCCTAATGTAAAAAAAAAAAAAGAAAGGAAAAAGGTTTTGACTATAGCTATAGTGATATATATATATATATATATATATATATATATATATGAATGATTCTGTAACATTTCTGTAACATTCGGAATTTGTCACTTTACATGCGTTAGCGAAAAGGGTTATGTTTGCAATCAATCAATAATGCAACATACGAGTAATGTCATGATTTTAAACAGATCAATTCTGTCAATAAAATACTCATGCCACTTCCCACAGTAACAAACTAATGTTTCCTTCTTGTTCCAAAATGAGGTACTTTATAGCATCTGAATTTCACCATGTTTGTTTATTCCATAGAGAAATCAATTTCTCATTAAGTGGCAACTAAGTGACACTACTTCTCCATACTGTGATTTTTTTTTTTGTTTTTGTTTGTTTTTTTACCCTCCCCCTTCTTCCTTGCTATGGTGAGGTTTAAAAGTCATTACAGCATATGTTTTCAGTGTTTTTTGTATTTTGTATGCCTATAACACAAACCAATGATCCATTGAAGGCCAAATTGTTTATATGACCACATATTTGGGTCAGAAAATGGTAACCTGGTATCTTATTTGGGTTTTTAAAAACCCGAACATGAGCTTTTCGGATTATTGTGCCTGTTTACATTGCATTTAAAAATAAAAATATTGGAAATATTTGTTTTTGAAATGTGTAATCTACCGCATGTTAATGCAGCCTGTGCCAATAAGGAAAGGAAAAGTTGTAGCTTCATATCGGTCAATTAGTTGTAAATAATAAACACAATGCACACCAAAGCCAGTTGTCAAAAATAACAAAATATAATATAAATATATACAAGTAACACTACTTTGATTAAAAAACAGACTGTTAATTAAGTCAATTAGACCCAACTTTGTGTTTCATTCGAACGGCCTGAAAAATTGTGTAGTTCCATGTAAAACAACCCACTGCAAAATGGGTCATTTTGTACAGAACAGCTCCAAAAATTGAAGGTTGGGTCAAATTGAGAAAAGCAGCAGATCAGTCACGATTTGACCCAAATGAGGTTATTTTTGACCCAACTGTGTTTTAGTGTGCACCATCTATTCGTTGTTGGGAATTGCTTGTGATTTAATGATGGGAATTATACAGTTCTGCAGTATATATGAATAATTAGTGTACTTTTTTCCCGTGGATTTACTCAACGTATTGATATGCTGTTGGACTAACAACCATACATCTTCTAAGACCTCTGATCTATGCTATTGACCATTATCATCGCCAAGAGGTTTGTAGCAATGTGGTATTTTTATGCTACACTTGCTAGAAGAAACCTGTTTACATTCCAGGGTGATGTATAGTTCACTTCACTCTGTGGCGCAGTCGTATTCCGGCGCGCTGTATAGATTTCTTTCAGCTGACGAAATTAAAAAGACAGCAGTGTGTTTGTGTGTGCGTGTGGTGGATGTGTGTGTGTGTGGTGTGCCTTCCAGCAACACGATTTGCCTGCGAGTTCACGATATGGGATGAGAGGGGAGTTCCTTTGGGGGGGGATTAAATAGCTCTCTCTTTCTCTTCCTTCCCTCCTCCCATGCCCTCCTCCATAGTTATAGTACACAAACAGCTTGCAGGTCTGTTCAGCGTTCTCACTGCATGTTTGCCATAGTGCTGCTCACAGGTAACAATAAGCCAAGGCCAAAGGTTAAGAGGGATTGCGGAGCTTCTCTGGCAAATATTATGCACACGGTCGAGGTGCAGCGGCACCCGTAGTATCCCTGCAAGAAGGAGAGAGCAGGTTGGCATGGAAAACATGGCTATCAAACGGAATTGGGCCAAGCCAGGTATACAAGGTTAGGACTGTCTTCAGTTTCTGCACTTTTCCAAAACTATTGCAGCAAACTTAAACTCAACACTTTGCGTTAGCAAGTTACATTGTAACGACCGCGTACTTAAGATACACTCCCCTTTTGTTTAAGTGCTTTAATATTACATTTCAAACTCATACAATTGAAGAGTTACCGCCTATCAAGCTAAAAGCTGTCATTCTGGCTGGCAGGTGATTTTTTTTTCCCCCTCTTTTTTTTTTTTTTTTTTTTTGTCTTGTTAATAAACACTACATAAACTTTCACATAGCAGAGTTTCGAGGACAAGGGTGCCCAAGTCTGGTCCTCGATCAAGTTTACTGATCAAGTGCAGTCTCCACTGATGGGTTCTACCCTGCGCTACTCTGCCCTGTGTTACTCTTCTCCTCTCGACACAAAAGGACATCCACCACTCACCTGGAGCCCCTCCTCACCTCGCCAGTGACATCATGTTATTGGGGGACAGTAGCGAGCGGAGCACTGCATACAATAACAAAAAACAGTCGGGTGTGCGAAAGGGTTTTTGTGCTTGGATTATGGCTGTTTTGGAAAACCGCATCAACCAGAAGATGATATTGACTATCCAGTCCATCAAAGCAAGGTCGTAGAAGTGAAAGCTTTTTCATTATTTTTACTCTTCGTCGTTAATGGTGGCTGTTTTTCCCCGTCTAGTTTTCTGCTCCGCTTATTTGAATCTTTCTTACACATTGGTGAAAAAAAGTGTTTTTTGGGTTTTGGGGAGGAGGGAACCATAACAGGTACCAGAAAAAGTAAGTAGGGTAGAGTAGAGCCAGGTGGATTTCCCTCTAGAAACTGTGGTTTTGTTGACTAGAGTAGGGTAGACAGTCAGTGAAGACTGGGACTTAGGAGATGTGTTTTATTAAAAATAGGCTGGATTGGGGCTCTCCAGGACCAGACTTGGGCACTACTTTTCGAGACGAATTAATTTTCCAAGAGCTAATCAGATTTAACAGTGAGCTAGTCCAGACTCCAATCAATATGACAAGATGGGAAATGTTCTACCAAGTTCTTATAAAATATTGTACTTTGCTCTAGTTACTAACTACCTAGCTACCAAACATATACAGCTCAGCTCACAGCCTTTGGCGAGCAAATGTCATGGATAGCAGATGTCATAGCTGTTGATATGCTTATGGCGATATCACTGAGTGACGCGAAGTTTCACAAACGAACCGAGCCTTTTGAGCCCTTCATTCTGAACGATGGGACTTGAGTTTTTATAAAGAAGCTGCACTGATCCCTCACCTACACCTTTCACTTTAGGCGAGTGCGTCACCTTAGCATATTAGCAGTGTCTTTAGCTCTGAAGCGAGCTAAAAAAAAAAAAAGTCACACATAAGCCTCTTTCACACCAAAAAGTCTAGGAACTCTGAGTGCTCGGTCGCGAGGGTTCCGGGTCCGAAGTTCCTGGTCCATGGCCCCCAAGTTGGCGGAGCAAGCACTTCAATGCTTTCCAGCAAGTGCTTTGTGAATTTTAAGCCTGCTAAAAGTACAAGGTGAAAATGTCCACCTGAACTGATAACAGTCAACAGGTATCGGCCCGCTGCAGTTGGTGCTCGGTCCGTGTGTTTTTTCCAGGGCTTGCTTCATGGAGAGCTTGCTGAAGGAAAGTTGCCGCTCACCAACCCCCGCCTTCGGTGAGTGCTTCCGTGTCCCCAAGCATGTTCTTTGAGATGCTTTGGATGTCCTCTTCCTCGTAAATACTCAGTAGAGTCTGTTCCAGAGCATCCATCCCCAACCTATCAATTTGCTCTCATTTCAAAATATTGAACTGGTCACAATGAAAACAACTGCTGAGTTGCCTAATTGTGGCTGATGATACCTAAACAACACACCCCAAGTTCAATCAACCAATCAGCATGAGTTAGCACAACACGCTAAGCTACCCGGGTAGATAATCGAAGACCCTAGTCGCAACTAGGTAGTTAGGTCGGCCCTGGTAGATGCTCGAGAGTCCAACCATACCTGGAATGTTTTTTTGTGTTAACGGAAAGGGGAAGTCAAACTACCAGAATACAATGGATAGTTCCTGATAAATTTCCTGTGGTGTGAAAGGAGCTACAGAGATAGAGTAAAGAGATTTTGAACTGCTCTTTTTATTTTAGTAGTAGTCGCTCCCTTTTGTTAAAATACCAGTCTAAAGGTCCATTATTCCCACAGACAGATGAAAAATGATAGTCTTTATTTCACAACAAGAATCAGGTTACTGTACATTTTGCACTATACTGTATGTTCCCCTTAAATAGGAATAAATAATGAAGACGCATTTTAGCCCAAAATGGCCACGCAAACAATTATGTACTTAGTTTCTTCCATCAAATGCATTCCGCGTGATTGTTTTTGCCTCGCAGCAAAGCACCCGAAAAGACTAAAACCTTTCATTTCGGAAAAGGCCGCTATTGGTCACCGTCAATAAAAGCATAAAAGCATTTATTTCCCACGTTTGTCAAATTAACAGCATACTCCATCTCCCATAGGACTTGCAAGGTTCATTAACCTTTCTGTGAAGTGGGACAGGTTTCCAGCAGTTACCATAACCTCTGTCTCACTCCTGCCTCAATTATAATACAAGAATTAAGCATGCAGCCATTCAAAACAGTAATGCTGCCTCTTAAATCCCTTTGTGCCCGCTCTCGCTTGTTAATGACTAAAGACACTGAATGAACTGTGCAGATCAACAGGGGACAGAAACAAATGGGTGCTCTTAGACGGAGCGATGACTTTACTGTGAAAGCTGCTGCCACATGATCAAAAATGACTTGATGAAATACTAAACGCATAAAGAATCATGAATTACATAGACACTCATGTGTTAGTATACATGGATGTCTATTGGGGGAAGGCTTTTACCTGTACAAGTGTTATATTAACATTTGAGAGTCAAGTAAAACTATAGTTTAAGACAATAATACATTTAATGGAGAAATGCAAAGAATTAGTACCGCCCTGAAACATGGACACACACAAGTGGAGTGACCACCTGTCAGTCTACTCAGTAGACTGACAGTCGGTTCCAGTAGACTCTACTGGAACCGACTGAAAGAAAAAAAATGAAGGCTTCACATAATGCAGACAACGTGTTAAGATTCCACACCTAAATTTAATAAATTATTTGGGGAGACATTTTGCTTGAGTCGGTAGGTGCTTCTGTTTTGGTTAGCAGCAACCCTAACCTAACCCTATCAAATGGGTGAATAGAAGATATTGCTGCCATATAAATTAATATGTTAAAACATGCCATAATACACAGCCAGCTGCACTTTGTCATCATTTCACCGAAGATTGTTGGGTTTTAGGTACTGCAGAGTTTGTTAGCTCCAAGAGTTCAGATGGGCCAAGCTATTTGTTTTTGTTTTTCATCTCGGAGGACGCCTATTTAAGGAAATACGGTAATTTGTAGAACATTGGAACTTGACAAATGTTTATATTTCACCAAGTTAAAGGAACTCTACGCAAGGTTTTGTTTGTTAAAAAAGGCATTATTAAAGATAAAGTCAAGTCAGAAAATAGCTAAAAAAAAAATAATAACCACCATTCTGACTGTTGTGTTTATAGAATACCAATGAAGCAGAAGTTTGTGAAGGTTGCATGCCCAATCCCCGAGAATAGGCAGGCCATTATAGTCACTGCATGAACCCATTGCACTGGGATCTTTTTTTCAGTCGACACCACGACAAAATAATACATAATAATACATAATACTGGATGTATATTAACGGGGTTGCACATAATATATTTCAGTCATTAAAATCTTTGACTGGACTTCCCTTTAATTAGAAAAAAAAACTATGAATGAAAGAGTAAATAGTGTATCCTGAGCAAAGTAGAATCTCTTGTTGAAGTAGGTATTTGACTTTTCAGGGCTGTATTTTTTTTACAATTTCCCACGGGTTAACCGTTTAGAAATCAGGGGCTCATTTTGAATCTTTGCAAACAATCAATAAATTCCTGAAACTGTCAGTGTCTCCACACATTGACCCACTATCCATTCAAAGTCGAAAGTGTATAAACTGACCTTGGACAAACTTGAGTGGTCAATTACACGCCTGTTGATCACTTTTAATGTCTTAGTAATTACGTTATTATCACCCTCCTCCTCATTCTCTGGCTTCTTTTTGTCCTCGTACTCCTCCACCTCCTCCCCCGTACTTTAGGATACAAGCTTACTATAATCATTTAATTTGTGTCAGCATTGACATACACACTAAACTTTAAATATCTATGCCTTTAATAGGCATAATTTTCACTCCCACCATGGTCTGCATTCATCAAAATGCAGCACATACTCACATTCATAGCTCACTGATCTAAAACCAGTTGGTGTCAACTGAAAAAAAATATCCCAGTGCAAAGGAGCTCAGGCAGTGACTGTAATGGCCTGCCTATTCTCTTAGATTGCTCATGTAACCTTCATAAACTGATCTGCTTCATTCATATTCTATAAACACAACAGTCAAAAAGCTGATTTAGTCTCTTTTAGCTATTTTCTGACTTGACTTTACCTTTAATAATTCTTTTAACAAATTTATCTTTAATTTTTTTTTTTTAATTAAAAAGAAAATGATTGACAAACAAGCAGGATTATGAACAAAAGCAGCAGCCTCCTTTGTTACGGCACACTGCATGAGAATGGAGTCAAATTAGCTTTTTCCATCCATCCATTTTCTGAAGCGCTTGTCCTCACAAAGGTCGCTGGGGTGCTGGTGCCTATCACAGTCATCTTTGGGAAGCCAGGGATCAAAGTCGGATCTTCTCTGCCTCACAGACAAGCTCAGGCTCCTTCCCTGCCAGAGAGCTGACATTTCATGTTCCAAAAGCTAGCTTCTGCAGCCGCACAGGTGGGTAGCCCTGGGTAGGGGGACCCACGTTGCTGCTTCGGGCCAAACCCCGTGGATGTAGGCCCAGCCACCAGGCGCTCGCGAGCCCCATTGGGTTGCAGGCTTGCTGGTGCCTATCCCAATTATCTATGGGCAGGGGACACCCTGAACTAGTTACCAGCCAATCGCATAGCACAGAGTGACAACCGACCAATCACGCACCCAATCACACCTAAGGACACTTTTGAGTGTCCAATACACCTGCCATGCATGTTTTTGTAGGGTGGGAGGAAGCCAAAGTGCCGGGAGAGAACCCTCGAGGCAAACATGCAAACTCCACACAGAAAGACCAGAGCTAGGCGGATTTGAACTCGGGACCTTGAACTGTGAGGCAAACATGCGAACCACCCTTTCGCCGAGCCGCCCGCTTAGGACATAAATTTGAAAAAAAAAAAATCCTCACTCATTTCTAGCATTACTCAAGGACTCTTTCTTCCCAGGTTGCCACAATTTTTGCCAAACATGCAAATTATCGCTTGATATGCCTACTCCTCGTCCGACAACCAACACGCAACATCAATTGAACATGCAGCCCTTACAAGAATGTATTTTTTTTTCTCACTCAGCTATCCACCAATCACATGTAGCCTGAACCAAGGGGTTGTTCTTTACATATCATAGATTAAGTCTCCGTACCTGAGGCATTAAGTCCAAATATGTGATGCGAAGCCGCTTACTTGTAACGGAAAAGGGATGTTTTTGTAATCTGGTATCACTTTTACCAATTGACAGGAAAGTCGTCACCACTTTGTCGCTTGTAGTTGTGGGTAGCAGGTAAAGGCTAGGTTTTTTCCAAAGCCAACCCCGTCAGTGGGAAGCCCTAGCGCGGGTTGGTTTGGGAGTGGGAGGTGCATGTCAGTGTCTTGTTTACACGATGGCCTGATGGAGCTTCGGGTGGGCCGTGTGGGCAGCTTTGTTCAGGCTCCAGGATTCCCTTCAAATGAGTCATCCTCCCCCAACGCCAAACCAGCGTTACCTTGGGAACTCAAGCTCGGGCTTCCCTCAGCAGCGCTAAAGTAGAGCCTCATCAGCATCCATACTCTCATTAGCCCGCGCGATGAATGAGATTGGTTTGATTAGTGTGCGCTCATTTTTGGCCTAACAGGGCAGCACAGGCCAATCTGCTCTCTGAGGATTAGATGACCAAACCAGTACGGCCATTTTGTCAAGGCACGTTTGTAATGTATGCAAATGAGACAGAATAGATGAGGATGGTAATGGGTTTGGGTGGCTAGTTTCTTCAACTAGTGATTTGAGTAATAATGGGCTTCTCCACTAATGAGCTGGAGCCAAAGACTATATAGGCCGGATACATCACAGTGTGTCAGGTGATGTCGGTGAAGGCTGGAGTTCACTTAATAACTGGACTGTTTATGTTTCCAAGTCAGTTCATTACCAACGCCAAATGAGTTCCATCACTAAATCCATTAGTCCAACTGGCAATTGTTAAATGGGTTAATTTGTTGATGCATTGATGCAGATCCGGAATGACTCACCCACTGGTTTTCACCCTTGACTGGGGCCAATTCACCCTGCTTAGCTGATCACCATTTAGGCTCCTCTACTACATGAAAGGCAATTAGGTGCTTTTTCCACAACGCAGCTGAGAATGTGACAGCCAAGCTGTAGAAGGATTTTACAGGAGTCCAGCATTTGACAATCCTTCTGCAATATTGTCACCGTGTTTTCCCAATCTCAACTAATGAGAATGTATTAAAAAAAAAAAAAAAAGTATTTAACTCATTCACTGCCGAGGAACGTTAATATTCGTCAACTGGTTTATGGTGATTATACCCACTGATGTACTTTTGTCAAGTATGTCTTTTCAACAAGTAGGCTTCGCTCATCCACCTTACGCGTAAAACTTCAGTTTGTGAGCCACAGTAGTGATTAACGTGCAATTTCAAATCAGCCCACCTTTTGAGTAGATAATTTGGTTTTTGCTTCATATGTGCCTCACGCTTCGAGTTTGATGAATATTTTGCTTGTGGAAACATATGTGTCCAAAATCCTGCAAGTATGGATTTGAAACCCTGATAAACAAAGGCTTACCGGCTGAGATACTTGTCGGGAATTGATTGTTAAATTAGCGCAAGACCAATCCTGCTTCAGCCGCAATGCTACCAGTTATATCACACGTGCTCCTCCACAGTTGACGCGCTCAAGTGATAGATTATAGGTGTAAACCTTAAACTGAACTGTTCCGTTTTCGGTATTAACAGAAGTTTACAGGCGATGATGCTTCCGCCATAGCAACTTGATGCAAAGTGTATGTAAACGGTGACTTTTCTTGTCAGTTTGAATTCACAATCAGCCTGCAAATGAATGAGCACCGAGGAGAAGACGAAGGAGGCACAATCACAAGCACTTGGCTTCAGTGGAATTGGCGGGGTTGGCGGGAGGCAGGCTACAAGTCCAGCCTCAGAAATAGAGCTGTGAACACCATCTGTCATGCTCTCTCTCCCCGTCTGTTAGCCTGACTGCAAGCAATAGAGAGAACGTTGCGCTCCGAGCCGCGCTTTAGACGGACGTGGGTGCTGATTATCGTAGGTGTGGGCTTGTGGGGTGCGCATGGGAGGGGGAGGCAAGAGGTGGATGCATGTGGAGGTGCATGAGTAACTCATACTGACAAAGGGAAGTACGGTACTCACCCACACATGAGAAGAAGGGATGTTGGGCTGGTGAAGCCGCACCCCTGCGCCCACCCACCCACCATCTCCCCGTGGACTACTCTGGTCTATTAACTCCTGTTGCAGGAGTCCTGCTGGAAGTTATAGCAATACTTTTCCTTAAATCGTTGCTCAATTGTTATCACACTATCATACCAAACATCTTACATGTTCTGCATTCAGCAGCTGTTTGCATCCATGAATCAGAATGTACTTCCTCCAATTTAAGGCCAGATGAGACATCACCATGCCCCACAAGATTTAATTACAGGATTTCAACTTCTTAGTGCTATTATGAACAGGTGTTAAAGATATCTGGAGTACATATGTCACATATTTCTGTGCAATTACAGCAACAATAGTTAACAGTCTACATGACAGAAAAATACGCTGGCAAATTGGAGAAGGTCCATTTAAAAATAAACCCTACTTTACCAAATAATGCAGATATGATGTTCATTTAACCATTAAGGCTTTCATTATTAGCAGCTCTTGCATAAATTAGCCGCTAGCTAGCAGCTAATACAGTGGGCCCCTGGTTTACGAGATTAATCCGTTCCGCGGTTGGGATTGTAACGCGAATTCGCCGTATGGCGGCGAATCCAAACCTATGTTAATTAGCTAATGCGTGTAAAAAAAAAAAAAACACGTAAAAACATAAAAATTGTACATATTAAAAATTATCAAAATAGTATAGTAAGTGCTACTTATATATAATATACATGCATTCAATTAAATAACAAGGATTAATTTACCTTTGACGGCCATATTCCCTAGTAACGTTAGCCTAGGCTAGGCTCACTTACCTTTCTTCGTATTCCTTGCTTATCTCCAGCTTCCTTTCCATGTAAATCATCTTCTTACTTTTCTCTTTAACATCACTAGCAATATTGGGACTCATGGACACCCAATTCAAGATGGAATTAAACTCAAAAATGCATAATAAATACGATATTGAAAGCGCTCTCACACGAGATCAAGTCTTTAGGCAGCCATCTTTGTGACCCCGTGCACCGACCAATAGCAGACCAGCATCTTCACGACCTCATCATGCTGACCAATTGTAGACCCGTGTCTTAGATAGTCGAGACGGCGACCAGTAGCAGACCAGCATTGTAGTGACGCGTTGCAGGGAGGCACTTTGATGCCAATAGAAAATAAGAAGCAATTACCTAAAAACGCTAAAAGAGGGAGGCAAAACAACCAAACACAACCAACCCACAGGTCATGACAGTTGTTGATGTTAATCGTAAAGCGCAATAAATGTCATAAAGAGGGGACGAAAAAACTCAGTATTCCACACCGTAACGTGAAACAAACGTAAGGAGGGGACACCGTAACCCGGGGGTCCACTGTATAGGCTGGGAAGAGCATTAAGATTACTTCTTAAAGACTGAACACTTTGATGCTGACAGTTTGGCAGTTGCTGTTCCTACTGTTCATTTTTTTACGACTACTTACTTATGGGGAGAGATTTCCTCAAAGAGGAAAGTAGTGTAGTCATGCTACTAAGCACAGTTTAAATTTATGTATTATTTGGTCTTTGGTGTTTATACACACACACACACACACACACACACACACATATATATATATATATATATATATATATATATATATATATATATATATATATATAATTTGCAGTCTTATTACTACTTTCATTTTTGTTTTCTACAAGAGGAAGCTATTCCTTATTGGCTTGATCTGGCCACTAATATGAGCAGTGAAGAATACAGTATGTCATTGTTTTCCAGACCTCTTATCTACAGAGGAAACTGAAGAATGTGGTATTGATGTCCATGGCCTCCTTACTTCAGCCACTCTTTTGATGCAAAAGAATTTCATTCAAAGGTTTAAAGTATTTGTCTGAATATTCTTATTGAAGCCCCTGAAAATTATAACTCAATACCATTTTCAATAAGTACTTAATGATTTTATGAAATATAAAAGTTTAAACCAATTGCGTGGATTACTTCAAATCCACTGCGGTGGTGTTCAAAGATGAAATCCGTCATCAAGCTTCTCTGCCTTTTGAAAATTGCGGAACAACGGACCTCATTGTTTAGCTTCAAAACTAAAATGCTTATGTAATTTGTTTTAATATGCTATCATTCATTTTAATGGTTCTATTTCCTGTATTTGTCAGTTTTCTACCTCCTACACGTACTTTAACTTCAGCATTCCCTGATGAGAGGGTGCAAGCAGCATCACATTACACATTTTTCTTATTTCAGACTTATGTATATATGATTTTTCTGAAGCCATGAATCATGGGGAGTGTCATTTTTAACGCCTCCAAGGAAGTTGTACTTGCTTGTGTTCATTTGGATGACACAAAAAAAAAATACTTAGATGGTTTTCATTCAGTCTTGGTGCCAGATAGAGGTGCAGATCCAGGGTCCCACCCACTCCATCCATATACACACATCAAACAGGCGGTTGTCAGATACGACGCAAACTTATTTTATATATAAATATATATCAAGCCACTCAATAAGATGCTTTCAATCAATGAGCAGTCAAAACTTTTTTGTGTGATCTGCATCTCGCCCCCACAGTGGAGTCCCCTGAGATGGACCACCCACTATGTGAGAATGTCCTGTAGATGAGTGTGAGCATCACTCCCTGGTGAGCGTCAGTGAACTGTCATGACTGTCCTAAGTATGCTAAACCCCTCAAGTACTGCTTTATTGCAGTTGGTCTGTTGTTATTTTAATGGGTGTTCGAATCGGATAAGAGTCAAATTATCATGCCATAGTGATTGAGACATTAATGCACGAAAAATGCTGCACGCGTGAATGTTGACTACCTGTTGCCAGGGCAACACGCTCACATCCGCCAGGCCTCAGGACTCTTGCTAGTTCTAAATAAAGCTTTTTGTTCTCTCTGATCACTGGATGAAATGATGAAAATTCTCCCCGCAGAAAGGACTCTTCAAAAATGCACCGATAGTAGCGGTGTGTAAACAATGGTGGCATGCACTTGATATTTACCACACAACCTCTTGAACAGCAGAAACAGGATTAGCAAGACAATGAATACACCACATCATGCAATAATTATTTTTTTAAAGAAAGCCTTCACTTGGGTAATCCTGAGTAAATCTTCTCCGACGCACAACAAAGGGGTGAGCCAACATTATCTAATTCGTGAATGCGTTAAACTGGATGAAGAGATTTTTGTTATCTTTGCAATTGTGTCATTTTTAAAACAACTATGAAGAGCTCCATAGTCCTGTGAAAAATGCATGTATGTCATCTCAGTTTTTCCAGCTCTTGGCCCTCAGAGAGCTCCTGAAGTGCCCATGCTGACCCAACTTTGGGCCGTAGCAAGGTCAATGCTAACTGCAGAGCAGCTGCCTACTACTACCTGCCAAGACGGGGTTTATCTCTCTTCAAACAGAAAAGAAGTGGTTTTACTCTACAGTGCATTTAGGGAGGGTAATTCGTGAATATACATATGGCTGGATGATAAATTGAATTAATTGGGTTGGTTGACCTTTAAATTCTGTAAATGTTAGTTGGGTTTGTTCCTTAGATTAAACACAACCGTCCAGAATTACAGGGGGAAAAATATATATTTTTGGACCCTAGTAGGCAGTGTTGTGACCGGAATTTATCAAATACAGTACAGGGGATATCAGCACATTGCTGACATATTCTCAGCTCACTTGCGGCAGTAAAGACGACAAGCACCATCAAATATGGAGGGATATTTGAAACCTTACATCTGGCATCCATTTAAACTCTGCTGCCATTTTCTGGCTTGCAATGTTTGACATGCAATCATAAAGGAGTATTAGTTCAATTTTATCAACGTGAGACGGTCATTGACCACGCATGATGTTTGCGTCTGCTGTTTTCCGGAAAAAACACAAAGGGTATTTTATTTTATTTCTACGTGTAGCGAATGTGGACCAACTGTGAACCTAAAACAAAGATATGTCAAGCCTGCAATCACACATTTGATGTGGTTTCAACGTAAGAACTGGTCCCCTCAAGCGCAACCACAACTACTTGTGGCCCACCATAAAACCAAGTTTGACACACTTGCTTTATATTGTTCATCATTATGCAGGCGACCAACCGCTGCTCTATTCTTCCCTCAAACACATCTATCAAATTTCTTGATCACAAGCTTGAACCTACAAGGTAGGCGCATAAAAAGATGAGCTTACGCATTTATTACAGTATTTTGTCAGAAGAAACGATTTCTCTTATGCTGTTTTATTTTACCCATGTAGTTCTTGAGCTGATCAAGTTTCGGAAATCCCATTCTGTGACATTAAAACGCTTCAGTTCTGCCCTTTGTGGCCTTTCAATGTGTTGCATCACAGTACCTTAGTCACCCTGCGGGGGGAGCCTGCGTGTGCAAAAAAACGGCGACTCAAGCAGGTGCTGCTGAGACGAGATACTCCATGCCGTTGACGGGGACTTCCATGTTTACTTCAAGTGGTGTTCGGGCCATTTCACAGACAACATATTTAGCCCTTTTCCTCCCACTCGAGGATGCGAGTGTCTCGTAGCGAGCAGCCAAGTCTATTAAACAAACGTTCCTGTGAGCAATTTGCATGGCGCACAGCATCTGTGCGCTGGCCCGGGATGCGGGAGTTGAACTTGACATGTGCATAATGATTTTGCGGCTGCGCATATGACATCTGATGAGGATGCAACCTGCTGTTCCAAACACATTTATTTTCCCTTAAATTAATGCATTAGGTTCAGGTTTAATTTATGACAAATTCTGTGCTGTGCAACAGTCCTAGGCAAGCATTATGTTTGGTTTAGCAATGCTGAAATGATCATTGCTGTGGATGTAAAAAGTCCACACGCCCCTTTGCAGATGCCAGATTTTTATGATACGATGACGACAGTGAAACGCTACCCTATGTCACATTAGGTGTACAACCTAATAATAATAATACATTCTATCCAGATTGTCATCATGTTGGATTCAAACAATTTAGAAATGTAACCTAATTGATTGTTCTTTCAGTATAAATTGTTTACAAAGGTTTTAAAAAAAAATGTGATTCTGATTTCTTCAAACTCTTCTTGACCTTTTTTATTGTCATAATGTAAATCATAGTTTTTGTATGTTATACGTGTGTTCTGAAAAATACCCGGTGCATGTTATAAAATATAAAACAATTACTTGACAAGAGCACCACTGCTTACTAACTTGTTTCATTTAATAGGGATCTTCACTGAAAAATGGACAGTTACAAGGAATCACTGTCACTGGTAAGTGTTGTTTCTTCTTTTTTTTTCTTTTTTAGTTGCTAAAAAAGAAGAATTATTCAATAAAGTGGAACCTTCAAAGTTTATTAAAAAAAAAAAAAGAGGGACCACAGCATTTTCGGTGAAGACAACACAAAAGAATACTAGCTATTGTTAAAAGCTATAAGGTTGGGGCCATCAGTTGACTTGATTTGCATTAACTAAAACACATTTTGAACTTGGACTTGCTGTACAATCACGTTTATCACTGCGTGAGTGCATTCATCAGCCTTGACTAATTCCTTTGTTGTTGTTTTTTTCTCATTTCTCTTTCCCAATACAGACTATTCTGCTCCGAGTCCACCGCAGGGGACTGGCTTCCACCGCTACCAGTTCCTGTTGTTCGAGCAAAACACCGATAGACTGGAGTCGCAAGCCGAGTTGGAGAATGCGCCACGAGGTAATGACTCTCAGAGGTCACATCCTCTCTGACCCCTGAAGCCTCATCTATCATAGGAGAGCTAATCAACCCAACTGCCAGCACGTTGTTGAATCAGCAGTAAAGGCAAACACAGAAGGCACAAAACATAACATTACATATCTATACTGGTATAGCCTATTGGAGATAATAGGGGTGATCTTTATGTGTCACCGTGGGACGTATCCAATAAAAATGAGTCTAATTAATTGAATGTTTATTAAAAAACAAAAAAGGTTTGTTCAAAATGAAATGGTAATGTATTGAACTTACAAATTCAAGTTTAGTATGACAACACAGAGCTTCAAACTAGTAGCAGAAAAATTATGTTTAAAACAGTTTTGAAATTGTACCATTTGGAATTCAATGACTTAACGCGGTGTTTGTTTCAAAAGATTCTCTTGTTTGTTTGAGAGTGAGCTGATTGTTTTGGTGAGGTTCTTGTACTTTTTGGCCCCTGAGGACCCCCCCCCAAAAAAGTTGGGCATGTGCGGGCGGGATACACGGAACCATCCAAGGAGGTGTGTCTTGCTGTCTGTTCTGGTCAGATTCCGTCTGATGATTTGAGGTGCAATTGAGGGCGGTTTGAGTCATGAATGAGTGCAGCTGCCACTCTCTGCTGTTTTGTAGCTTTGACACCTACGTCACTAATCAATGCAGGCACCCTGTTTTGATGTGAAGGATTTGAAGTTGTGCAGAAGCTTGGAATGGATTATTCAAGTATTCATAATGTCAAACATGGTTAGTGTAGAGAAGAGAGAAAGAGAAATCCTAGTATGAATAATAGCCTGCTATTTACAATTTTTTATGGCTTTGGTGTGAAAACAGAAGAGTACATTTCCTCCCATCAGTTCGAGTGCGCACCCCACCAATAATGAAACTACTGGACAAGTTACTGGACTCACCCATTTTTAGTCTTCTGGATTACTTCCTCTCATGAGCACACTCCTCTTGCTGTTTAAAAGAAATCAAATTCTACATTTCATTCAAGCATCATGAAATATTTTGTCTTGTTGAAGGGACAATTGACACTATTTTTTGCAACATTTTTTTTAATCCAACAAAAGACTTGCTTGCCAGCAGGGGACTGAATGAACATGATACGGCGGGTCTCGGGGGTCTAGCTGTCGTTCATCTCCCAATCAATGCGCATCTTTTTTTTTTTTGCCTGAATCTGAGCTAGTCTCAGTCTTCCATAGTTAATACCAATGGAAAAAAACGCATGTTGTCTTGACAAATATGTTTCCCCAGCTTCTAAATGCTTACTGAAATCAACCAGTTTGGATGCAGTTTTTCTTGATTGAACCAAAAATATTCTTTCAACTGTAAGTAGGATACACGTAATAATTGATTGAGCATGAGGAAAAGAAACTTTCAGTCAAGTGGAATTCATAAACTTTTTTTTTTAAACATGATTGTCTATTCACTTTCAGCTAGTATCAGCAAAGAGATGTTGAGGCAAAGCTCCTCCTGACATTTTTCCACTAAATACGTCGGCATGTACACAAGCGCTTAGAACATTGAGAGATTCTCAAACCCGTTAGATAGATACTATGGATCGATGGATGGATAGACTGATGAACTTCCACTGTTGATCAAAGATATTTACTTCTATAGCTCAATCGGTTTCATCGGAGCCAAGCATTATCAGGAGTGTTTTGTTTTGATGAGCAACTTTTATTGAACATAGTCCATCGAAAGCATGTCTGAATTTTTATTTAAAGCATAAAAATATGTATTGTTTTAAAAGCAGAAGTTATAGAAGTATTGTATTTGAACTGTTTGGAAATACATAAAGTACCTGTAACTATTTTTTTTTTTTTTTATATAAATTGATTTGGATTCAGTCACAAAACATAGGGAGCCATGATTGGTCGTTACGTGGGCATGGAGTATCTTTTCAGTTGACAGCAAGTTGCAAAATATGTTTTCAAATGTATTGATTGCATGAAAAATTCCAATTATCAAATTATAGACAAAATATTAACTTTTTTAGGGCAGCATGGTGGAAAACTGGTTAGCACGTCCGCCTCACAGTTCAGAGGTACTGTGTTCAATTCCAGCTCCTGTCTCCCTGTATGGAGTTTGCATGTTCTCCTCATGCCTGCGTGGGCTTTCTCCAGGCTCTCAGGTTTTCTCCCACAATCCCAAAATCATGCAATGTAGGTGTATTGGACACTTTAAATTACCTTCAGATGTGTTTGAGTGTGAGTCATCATTCATGTGCCCTGAAATTGGCTGGCAACCAGTTCAGGGTGTCCCCCGCCCACTGCCCAAAGACAACTGGGATAGACATCAGCTCGCCAGCGACCCTAGTGATGATAAGTGGCTTCAGATAATAGCTGGATATTAATTTTTTACTGTTGAAATGGCTAAATAAATAAAGTATCCCTCCAAGGTAGTGGCTCTAAACGATGAATTGATCAACAATATAAGTTGATCAAGTTGACCGGTTGGTTGTCAATGCGTCGATTAAGAATCACAGGTCTTCCGCCACTGCACAAATGAGTTCATTGTTTGTTCAGGGCTGTCCTAACACAAGGTTTACAGAGGACCTCCTGTAATTGCTGAAGCGATGATTATGCCCATCCTTGTGTGTGTAGTGCCACGCGTTTCTAGTTGGAGGATTTTTGTCTGGATTCACTGGTGCACCTGCTACAATTGGACTGGCCTCCACTTGGCTTTGACAAGGTTATCCCCACGCACAGGCACGAGTGGAGGGAATCCCATGTCTCTCCCCACCTCCTCCGTTAAGTATGTTCACTTATTAGTGTCTGTCTGCCCTCCCGTGTGCCGTGACACAGAGAACATTTGTCAGGCCCGTGACATTAATTGATGTGATTTACAATGGGAGAGCATTTAGCCGTGGGTGGGAGACTCCTAATGATCATTTTCCACTTCCAGCAGCGCAGTCATTGACTCAATTTGATTGCAAATATGTTGTCCCTTTTTTCTTTTCATCTGGGGCCATGTCTTTAGTTAATACAGGGGGGCACCGCCGCCGCGAGGAATGGTGGGAGTCTGCTGTGTCTCCTGCATTTGAGTTATAAATGTGGGTCAGTGACCTGACGGAGACAGTTGGCTTCTCGTATAAGACACACCGCGGGGTGGAAGGAGGGGGGCACTCTTGGCTCTGAGCGGCAGGAAGAGATCATAGGGAATCCCCCGTGACAGGGGAAAGGGGGGGGGGGGGGGGGGGGCATTGAGCACCATGGCCCTCGTGATCCTTGTTAGCCACTTGGCAAGCGCTCAACGTGGTGCCACCGGGTTTGCGAAGGGATGTAATGCCAGGAGGACTTGCTGAGGGGGCCCCGGCATCAGCATTACTGGCAAAAAGCGAAGGTTGAAAGCGACAAGAATCCCAATTCCTTGTTCACAAAGTCTGAACCTGATGATCATACGGCGTGAATGAATGGATCACAGTGGCGCGGTTGCATGGTGTTGCTCATCTTGCCTTCTCAAGCCCACACTGCCAGCTCAGCACACTCCACAGTAATTGAAGCCATTTGCAATGTTGCAGTGTGGTAATGGGCAGATCCATGTCTACCACCCACCCACAGCCTCTACCATTAATCAGAGCGCCATGCAGTCACACAGCCAGGATTTTTGGCTTCTGCAGCAGCCAGGAGGCCAAGCTCTTAAAAGAACTCTTTGACGGTTTGGCTTTTTTTTTTTTTAAATGTCAGGTAAAAAATTTACAAATAATATTCACCATTTCAAATTAAACACATACAAATGACCTGTTTGTTTAACAAGTTTAACGCTGTTTAACACTGTGAAAATCAATTTTTTTGCAAGTGATGGGATAGTTCCCCTCTTTCTGAGTGTTCTGACCTTTATCTTTTTTTATGCCAATGATGTGATCGTAAGAGGAGTTGCCACAGTTGACTTGATCTAAGAACTTCTTGAGACAGCATTTAATTAAGGATGAACAGCACCTCTGCGAGTTGCGCAGAGCATACACTGCTTGCCCTGGGTTCAATATTTGATTTAACGATAATTTATTTTTCACAATCAAATATACATATCTTTGTATAGAAAGCTAGAAAATAGACCCAGTTTCTTTATTCATAACAAACAATCGGATCGCTTTAGATTATAAATTAACCAGATAATTTATTTCATAATCTATTGACAGTGTGATAAATTGCAACACAAGTGATGGACATAAACTATGAATGATTAAATGCATCTGCACAGTCTCAGAAGATTTACAGCGATCATTTGTTAAAGAAATTTCACTTTTGAGTTATATTATTTTCAACAGGATGTAGTGCTAACAGTTCTGCATCATATCGAAAGTTTTTTTTTTTTTGGTTTGATCAGGCACTGTAGCTAAATAAAATAAGAAATACCTTATTTCCTCAAATTTTTACTGGTCTGACAGGAAAAGACTTAACACTCATAAGATCTCCCCACAACATTGTGTCCGTTCGTGTTTTGGGTAGCTACAGTTACACAATATATAGATTATTTAGATTATTATTTTAAAGAAACATCACTTCGTTTTGAATGAACAATAATATGGATCTATATATTGGTATTTTATACGATCAAAAGTTATTAAAGTTATTTGTCACTTCTCACTGAGAACTCAGTGCTTCACATGGTTAAACTGTATATACATAAAAAAATTAGTAGCATTTCACACTTCAGCCTTCAGTGACTTCGCCTCAAATAAATACCCATCATAATACCATCATTTATGACACCGAGGCTGGAGAAATCTTATACGGAAGCACACATACGTATTACAGTGGTACCTCGGTCCTCGAACGCCTCTATACTCGACCAAATCGGTGCTCGACCAAAAAAATCAAGTAGGTAATGCATCGGACCTCGATCAGATTTTCGGTTCTCGACTAGCCGAGCCTAGCCGAGCCGAGCCGAGCCGACCCAAACGCGCTCCTCGGCCCTTCTCGGCCAGCGGGTAAGCGCCAGTTCAACTCAGACCGCCAGCGGAGTAAGACGTTTGTTCGAGTATTTCTTCCCGGATTTAAACTTTTTCGTGTTGCTCTAGCCCTTAATAATGGGTCCAAAGAAAGACAGTGAAAGACAGAAAGGGGAAGGCAAAGAGGAAAACAATGAGGACCACTATTGAACCGAAGAAGGAAATTATAGCAAAATATGAACGCGGTGTACCTCGCGTCGCAGTTAGCTAGCGTCATCATGGAAGGAGTACCTCCCTCCCGTCCTCTCCACATCCATTCCTGTATGCCATCAACCACTCTCCAAAACGTAAGTAAATTATACAAAATGGTTTATAATGCTTTATTTCTCTTTATCTTTATCATGTACTGCTTGTGCACATTTACTTGTGCACACATACTTTCCATTATTTCTTATGGGAAAATTGCTTTCGGTGTTCGAACAAATCGGTGCTCGACCACCACCTCAGAACGGATTATGGTCGAGTACCGAGGTACCACTGTATTGGGTATTGCATCACTGTACACGTGTACAATACAGGCTATTTTTCCATATTATTTAAACATCAATAAACCCCCATCAGCAATTAAAACTTATCACTATACGTGATACTGTCGAAACCTAAAAATAAAAGGAAATTGAAAATTATTTGTCCACAAAATTTTATTATGTCCACCAAAATCAGGCAGGCGTTAACAAGATTGTATACTAAATTACAAATCTCAGTTTAATACCAGAAAAACAACACGATGGTCACAAATTCAACTATTCATTAAAAATAGAAGTAAACAAATCTTTTTCTTTTGTTCTTGAGTACAGGCTCACAGGCGACAATGACACAATGTCACAAATCTCTTTGAGTACTTCCACTACAGTCACACAGCTGCGCCGATGCACATTATTTACACAATTTTCCTTTTTTGTATGTCATTTTATTTACCATTAATTGAATATGAACGAAATAAAATTACAAAAAAGGTATTGAAAATGAAAAAAATAAATAAATAAAATGCTTGCACTCACCCAAAACACTTATTTCAACACAAAATCCGTTTTTCTTTCTTTTCTTAGGAAGACTTCAGTGACTTTATTGTACAGTTTGTCTTTGCGTTTCAGGTCCAATAAATCCTTTTCTATCGACATGGAGGCCAATGCTGCAAGCCGCGTCTGTCCAGTCCTGTTTCTGGCGTATGTTTTAATTCGCTTTAAAAAAAAAAAAAGCTGAGTGACGGCACAACAAAAGCAGTGGACACAGGGATTGTCACAGCCAAACGGCCTGGCTTGGTTGATGTGCATAGCGCTGCCTCCCATGCTGAGTATCCAATCACAGAGCGCGTACATGTCACATTCAACGTGAAGCCTTCTAGCTGGCCTTACGGTCTCTAACTCGTCATCTGATTGGCTATTGCAACTATGTGTCCCCATTCACTTACAGTGCACAGACTGTTGATTGTGAAAGCCTCGGGCAGATTTCATATATATATATATATATATATATATATATATATATATATATATATAGTACTTGGGGGCTACTATGGGTTGTTAAATGTGGACAGCCACATCCCAGGGTTCACTTCACCAGTCAGACAGAAGCATGATCAAAACAATAGAAGAGGCAGGAAGACGCTAACGCTAACATCACCTTCTAGTCCCACACTATCTGCCCTTTCCATGAGCGTTTAGATGGGAGCGGTGGAAACATGTTCTCCGTTCTTCAAACACATGGGAGCCTATTTTAAGATCACTTGTACTAGTCAGTGATAGCACAAGATACTGAAAGTTGGGATGGATAGCAGAGCTCACAGCAGGAGAATAAATGCAATCTTCACTGTGACATCCTGCACCTGAGTATACACACGTCAAAGTGTTTATGCATGTCAATAGAGTCAAATCTGCCGCTTGATTCCTGAACTCAGGAACTAGGTCTGCTGTCACCCACCCATTATTGTCTTCTGAGGGTGCGGGACCTTGTTCCACACTTGTAAGGGGGGTGTAGGCATCTGCGGGGGTGGCGCATTATCTCCCATGGACACGCGTGTTACAGGCCGTGACCCATCTTTCAGGGAGGTTGCGGGACTCCATTGCACTTACATGATGATCAGAGCTCTATCTGTCAGCTCGTCTTACTTACAGAGACCGACAGAGCAGCTGTTTTTATTGCTTATTTTGCTCCTTTTTAGGCATACTTTTGTTATTTATCCCCCACATTTAAATCAGCTGAAAACGGCGTGATCGGACCTGACCTTTGATCACATTATGGGGGTCTGGACATCCTTGTTGCTAGAAGATAACTGATTTATTACACTCATTGATTTTAAAGTGGAAGGAGTTGTCACCAGCGTCAACCATATCAGTCTGTCTCACGATAACCCCCTGACTAATCAGGAAGTCTTTGAAACATCAAATGATCAAGTCACTCTCTAATGGCAATTTTTGTATCGTCCAAGTTTGTAACTTTAGTCTTCATGGATTCAACAATATCAGGACAGAGGCGTGGATTTTAACCCTGCTTGCTCATTTGTCACACCCTGATGAACTTTTGGACAATTATTTGACTGGTGCCAACCTCATCAAGCCCCTTGTTATCTGATTACGAAATGCTGTGTCTCCGTGCACAAAGTTGGATAAATTATAGCTCTATTGTTCTACTGGTCTCTTATGTGGCACTTTGCAGCACCTCTGTGTGAAAGAGGCTACAGATAGCAGCCAATCATTCAAGACACCAGCGAAGACCAATAGCATCCAATAAGGTTGATGGTGATTGTCTATATTTAATGATAATAGATACTTAAAAATCCCAGCCACGAGTAGGACATTCCACCAATATAACTGGATGGCTGAGACTGTATCTTTCCCAGATGTCCTTTGTGTTGTGCCGGCGGATGTGGACTGTGTCTCCCTGATGGTGAAAACAGCCACAAACGGCAGAGGCAACACAGAGGTTGTCCACAGTAACATTTGTATCGGAGGCAGGGCCTGACTGAACTGTGAAACTATTCTCTCTCCAGATTTGGACCACTTCAATCCTTGGCTCACTTTGTATAAGATTCTTTTCCAATGTTGTCCAGCTGTTTTTTTAATTATTCCAAATGGAACTAGTGGAATGTCAGAGATTTCCTGGATTTGGGCAGATTTTTCTCCTATGTACAGCAGAACATATAAAGATGCACTGTGATCGTTTTTTAGTTCTCTGTGTGTTATTTGTAGTGTTGGCTGCTGTAGAATTGCAATTGTTAATTTGTCTTTTTTTTCTGTTAAGTAAAAAGGAAACTGCTGGGAATTTAGGTTGTCCAAAATCTTAAGCCATGATATTGTCATACCAGCCGGATGGCCGTCTGGTGTTTGTTTAAAAGGAGAGGGAGGAAAAAAAAAGTGCAGGCGACTGAATCATATCATCTTGCCAATGCGTCCTTGCGTTCCCACCTCCATCATTACAGCAACATGTTTTATTTTCAGCAACGCTGTTCTCAGTGATTCACAGCTCACTTAGGCCTCGGATGCCTTAAGCATAGATGGATCGCTCATGACAAATATAACGTACAACGCAGATCTCCTCACCATTGTAGTGAATATTTGCGGAGCAACGGTAACTTGGCGTTTGACCACAATTCATTCCGTGATGCTGGATGACCAGTTTTTGGAAATGTCCAGTTGAAATTAGATATATTTGGAAGATTTGTCAAACCTCATCATAAAATATTCATGAACTCTACTGGCAATTTTAACTGACATATTAAAATTTTTAAGTCCTATAAAAATATTAAACAGTTAAATATAATTATTGCTCCTTATTGTCAAGTGATGCAAATGCATGAGGCACCAATGAATGACACAACTTAAAGAGGCTACTACTAAGTCGCTGTGTCCATGAAAGTTTAGGGGCCAAAAAAAAACCAACCCTGCCAGTCATCCTAGATTGTTATGATTGTAATCAATTGTATTTTAAGTAAGGGACCTGACAAATTTTAGACAAAATATTAACTTTAAATATTAACTAATCATTTTACGGATTGATTTATTCAAAAATAGATCATATGGGTAAAATATAGTCATTCTAAATTGGCTTTAAATTAAACTTAACAGTCATGGTTTATGCAAAAATGGCTTTTCATACTTGGACAAGAGCATGGTCAAGGAACCAAGGATTGAAGTGGTGCAATCCTTTTATTGTTTCAGTTAACTTCTTCACGCCAACTTTCCACAGACATTTTTCTCCTCTTCCCATATTTTTCTTCTCTTTGTTCTTTGCTGAGAATTTCTTGCGCGTTAAAGCCGCATCAAGAACGCGTATAGAGTAAAGGAGTCCTTGCTGTTTGAAATCAGGTGTTTTGCTACAGGACCCTGGTGGTAGGCTGGTGTCACACTTTTCTGAGATAATATATTCCTGAGATATTGGAGATTTTGGAGGGAACTCCTTTTGGTCTGCCAACTGAAGCTGAAAATACTCTATCTGTCCGGCGATGTAAATGATTTTATGTGTCTGTCTGTCTGTCTCTCTCAGGTCGTTGGGATCTGGAGGCCTTCGTCCTTACTCAATCTCTGCGAGATCCAGTGGCCAGGGTGCAGTTTCTCATGCAAAATTACAAAGAGTGAAGATCCCTCCGCTCAGAGGTGTCCTGGGCCCGAGTTGCGATGCACAACAAATAGGAGTTTGAATTAGTTGCAATTGCATGAATTCTATCAAGCTTACGAGAAGATCCTTCATTGCACTTGACTAAGATTTTCTCTTTAGGTTTCCCTTCTTGGTGGGTTTGCATAATCACGTGGTCCTCTTGTGCTAGATTTGGGGAATAGGCTTTGGCCTCACTGGGGATTTTCTATTAGTTTCCGATCGCTCTCGACAAGAAAAGGAAAAGGGCTTCTGATATCACACGGTGTGGAAAAAGTTGCTTCTAAATCAGGGGCGGAAACACGTCAGGGCCAAAAAAAGGAAGTAGGAGGTGAAACCGAGACCGCAGCACAACCGGATGCTGCAGTGGAACTAAAAGTGACAGGATGGCAAGGTGGGGAGGGGCTTAATGGACTATACTTTATTTGGAGAAGGGGACTTACCATGTGTTGTCGATTTCTTGTTTACATATTTCCAATGGCCACTCAAAATTGGAAACCTTAGAGAAACTTCCAGATAAACCTTGATTGATTTCCTGAGGTAAAAGCTCCTCCATCTGAATGCGTCCTTGACTTTGACACAGTGAAACCATTTTGAACTTTTGACAGTTGCGTACGAGACCCACCAGGAAGGTCAACTTTTCAAACCCTTCCTCTTGCACATACTCTTCCAACCCCCCCTAAGGAGAAGTATTGGTTTCTAACCAGCACCCCTCCTCTGGGATGAGCTTGTATCAATACCCCAGATGTCTGAATGTCCATCAAAGACTTTGATGTTGTGATGATCAATCTTTGGTTGGTCCTTTGATTGACCCTAGTTTGGTGTCTCCTCAGTGGTCCGGGCAGGAGTGGCTAATGTTCCTTTGGCAGTTAAGCCAGCCTTGGTAAACCCCTGTGTGCCCTCATGATGAACCCTCAGAGATCATTGATCAATTTGTCCCACATCCGCTTTGTTTGCTTTCTGGACTTAGCGGTCTAAGCTCCGCAAACAAAACAACTATTTAGTATCCATCACATGGAACATCGCTCTCCACTTTGATTTTACCTATCAAACATTTTCACGGTTGGCAAGTTGGCTATAATTCCACACTCATTGTGTAACATGCCAAGCGGAAGAGAATTACCCCCACGCCCCCCGAATAAAAACACCGACTTGGAATGTATCAGCATCCGGTGCAATGCCAAGATTTTGAATTCAAAAATAAAAAAAAAAAAACAACGCCTTGCTTCCATTCATATCGCATAGTGTATGCTGCCAGAAACAACTGGATTCGTCACTCGGCTTCCTCGAATGTTTTATTTTCACTTCCAATGTCAAGCGTGTTGACAGACTGACAGCTGTCATTCAATGACACGCGCACCCCATGAGAACATTGCAAATGTATTTAATATGTTCTTAATGTATTCAAACTTAGATTAATTAAATGGGTTTGTTTAATCAATTCCATTGCCTAACAGAGACAAAAGTCATCGAATAACCGCAATTACTTTTCTTTCTCACTGTTGAAGAAGAGCATAGTTGATTTCACTAGAGGGTTGGAGACATAAATTCAAAACAAACACAATTTATTGAGACACCATGTCTAGCTGAGCAATGACCTGTATTGACTGTGCCGTGGGATTTCAATGTTGTCTTCGAGGTAAATTCACTCACGATAATGCTTGTTTGCTTTCATCAACATTAAACACTGAATAATGCAATGCCGGCTTTGACTTGTTCTGTTAACTTGTCTCTTCTGGCTGCGATTGTGAGATGAAGAAGCACACCTAATGGCATGAAATGGACAATGAAATACAACCAACAGTTTGGGTGTATACAACCAACAGTTTTGTTGGGGGGGCTACAAATGATAACGTAGCATTGTCGAGCTTCCACAGGCAGTGAGAAACAGTTGCCTTCTGAGGCTTGGAAAAAACAAAAGGTGATTTGACTATAAAGCCCTGGGTTTTCCATAAGCTGTAGAGGGTGACCGCTTCCATGGAAGCCCCATGTGCAAATGAGCCGGGACGCTGCAAACACGGCAGTGGACCCGCATCCCATGTGACGCCAATGGAATTAGGCTTTACAACAGATATGGATCAGGTGTACCATCTGAGCTCGCCAACTTTCCAAGCAAACGATCACTCTGGCTTTCATCTTATCTGATGGAGATGATATGGGCCGCACACGGGGCTTCCTTCACGTCTTCTGTCAGGTTTCGTCAAATAGTGCCCTCTACTCTAGGAGTGGTCTACTTTGACAAACACCTTTCCCCAAATGGATGCTTCGTCATAGGAGAAAAAAAAAATAGCAAGTGCATATCGTAAATCACAGGTGCTGAGCATATGGGAACTCCACCGCCAATCAAAATCGCAGCACCACCAGACCGGGCCTGTGTACATGAATGAATGATGTGGACACATCATTATAGCACTTAGCATTCCGGTTGACTTGTTTTTCCTGTTTCCTTTTTTACACTACACTACAGTAAGTCAAATGGACTGTACATACTATATTTGCAAGTGCCAAGAAATGATTTGTCAGAAATCATCTTAAAATCAATTGATGCCAGTAACCGCGTAATGGAATCCAATAGCAATACTGTTTATTTTGCTGATTGGAGTGGCCCAACCTTGGACAAGGAGGATAATGTTCCACTCATTCACACACATGGCACAGCCACAGTTTGTGTAAGCCCCCAAAACACAGAGCATGATTCAGACCAACCTACACACTTTCTTTACACACTCATGCTTCATTGAGAAGCTATTATTAATTTCTTGGGTCTAAATATGCGCATTTTTTGTCATTCGGCTGGGGTATTTTTGTGCGTCTGTGTGTATGCAAAACTTTCCATTTGAGGTCCTAAAGAAATATATCGTGTAGTATTGCCCGTTGACATATGCTGTTTATAAACTATATACAGTGTCACAAAAAAGAGAAGTTGTGTTATTTTAACTTGTTTCCTTCCCACAACTTTGCTTGGCAAAATCGGCGCCGTGACGTTTGGTCTACAGTCATTTCGTCTGCGGCTTTAGATCACTTTTCCACTACTACGACTTCACCCGGAACTTGGCCATATTGGGCAACGGTAGCCTTGAGGGGGCGTGACCGGACGGCTCCTTATTTGGAGTTTCCACATTGTGCTGGTCACGTGGCTCGACCTAACCCAGGCAGCCAAAGCAACTCGCCTTGCCGGCAATGTTGACAAACGGATGATTTGCGTCAGCCGGCGCTGTCCGTGCACGCTGCTTTTTTGTACTGGCGACACGCTCTACTTGTATAATCAAAAGAGTCAACTTAGTCTAGTCGTGGAAGAACGTGAAATCGAAGTGATTGTTGTCTTGAACCAGTTGCAATCCCCTCAGGAGAAATTAAATCCTCACCGTTATACGCTTGGCTCAACGGCACTTGTAGTCTTCCCGATTCATTTCCTTATTTTAAAAGTACGTAAAAGAGAGACGTATTGATTTTGTGTCAAGTTATCAAAAATGTGTATAACTTAATTTCTCAAGTCTGTTTTTAGAATGACCCCTTTTAGGAAAGGTGGCCTAAGCAAGCCCGTTGACAACATGTAAACTCCACGCAGGATTGAATCCCACAACCTCAGAACTACGAGGGGTTGTGATAACCACTCGTGCCGCCTGCCACAGCAACCACCCGTAGCCCTTTCCTCCTTCCACTTGTAGTTTCCACAGGTCTGACGCGTGGGGAGCCGAGTTCCCAGCTCTCTGTCCTTATATGGGCATCTACGTCACGCCAAGGTTCCAGCCCACTATTAATGCCGCTACACTGAAGTCCCCCAGCCAGCTCCAATAGAGCAAGTACACCGCCGCCACTCATATCTTTTTTTTTTTTTTTCTTTTTTGCACAATCCACACTGGAACCACAAGCAGCCCACAAAAGGCATCCCGAGTCATAACACACAATAGTCGCGGGGGTACACGGAAGCGGCGTCGCCTCGGGAAGGAGATTAACTCAAACAGCAACAAAAACTTCGGAACGCACCTGGAGCCGCCGCCACCGGACCCCGACTCTTCGCACCTGACTCCGGGAGGGGGATACACGCGCGCGTCGCCCAACCACCCTCTCGCCTATGCCGGAGTGACTCGCAGTGCTATGACCGGGAAAGTGGCGGACAAGCTTCCTCTTACCATGAGCAGTCTAATAAACAGCATCCCCGACAGCCTGTACCCAGAAGAGGACGTCCCCACGTCGATGAACATTTTCACCAGCACGGAATCTATTAATCACTACTCGCAGATGAACACGGGTAAGGGCATTTACCGCTTCTTCTTCTTTTATTTTAACCGAAGCGCATTTGTTTTTTAGGGGAATAATTAGGGAAGGAGGGGAGCGAGAAGTTGTGAGGCACCTGTTAGCGCGCGGCTTGTTGCTCACATTCCGCCGCTCGATGCACGAGTGGGACTCGAGTGGCGCAACAACACACACCTGTGCAAACCCATTTACTAACCACGTAAATGTAGCCTATGTTTTTATATTTTTGATTTATCGGAAAAATACAGTTAGGGTACTAGTTTTTTAACTCTCCATTCAAATATTTAATAGCCTACCAGATTGTTTATTTATTATTTCAAAATTGCAACTAAAACTAAAACGTCCGTTTGTACAAGAAGCGGGGGTAAAATGACTGCTTAAATGGCTTGTAAATAAAAATCTAATTATTGTTGACACTGTCTTCATTGAAGCCAAACGCTAATATACTTAACGTGATCGTTCCTCCTTGTGAGAAAGCCCGACAAGATTCCTCGCAGGCCCGCGCGAACCCGCCTCTCTTTTATGCACTAAACCGCGAGGCCCCTTTCCCACCTTAATCCAGATTACCCTTTTTATTTTCTATTAATTCCGTCGCCGCGAATTGCAGCGGGTGGCACTTGTTGGCAGGAAATCAATCAGCAATTGTGTGCGTCTCCAGCTCTACGCCTCACACGAGACGTGCGCGTCAACATTTTAATATTTTACTCCCACCTTAAATTGTGCTTAAAATATAATCGACGTGTCGAAAAAATAACAGACAAGCGCACACACGTTTAACCCATAAAAAATCTCATACGCCTACACCCGATATGTAATGAATGTTAAATTAAAAGGTGCCAAATTATTAGTATGGTAAACGTATTTTTATTTTGTCCTTTAAAATGTATAAAGCCTAAGACAATTACAAATGTGAAAATTATCAAATATATCTGCATACAGGTGTGCTCTCTTAATTCCTCTACAGCAAATTATTTTTGCCAAATATAACGGGGGTACGGTATGATCCATATTCCTGTTTAAAAAATCGCCCACGTGAAATAAGGCATCCTGCGTAAAAGAAAACATTTAAGATGGCAAATGTATCATTATCATACACGTTGCGTCTTCAAGCATATTACCCAAATTGCTGCATTCATAGGGAGCGACGTTAAAATGTATATTGTCTTTGCGCTCTTTGTGCACGTGTGAAATTGTCTCATAAATTTTAGACTGACTCATTATGGTCCCTGGGACCTTTTGAGGGTGTCTAATTCATCGCGATTTTTGTTCAAATCTGACGAAGTTTCTTGATGTAGAGATGCTTCAGAGTCCCCCACGCCTCGCCTAATATATACAGATGTGTGTAAAAAAGGCGTCCTCCCCCTGTAAGCAAGTCAAATGATGTTACCATTGAGTTTGGCTGCCCTCCTGAGGGACACAATGGCTGGATCAAAGGGGGTGTTTAGGTTGTGATTTATGAGGGCTTGCGGGATCTCAGAGGGACAGTCACCACTGCTTTAGATGCTCAACTCACTCACTTGAATGGACTGCTCGGAAAGCACTCGCCTTTTTGCATGAAACTTTGAGATTTGGAGTCGGGATAGGACGATCCGAACTGGACTTTGCCTCCAAAAAACTGAGTCGGTGTTACTTTTTACAAAGTGCGCTTTGTAATGCCCGAAGAAACCTTGTGGATTACTTCTTCCTTTGTTTTGCTCTAACCTAGATAATATCATGGATATAGGCATGGGAAGCGAGAAAGCCGGTGCGGAGATTCAGTACGGCTCCAGCTTCCAGTCCAACCGGAGCGGGCAGACCGTCACCTACCTGGGCAAGTTCGCCTTCGACACGCCTCCCTCGGGCGGCATCGGCGGCTCGGGCTGGTGCTCCGACAACAACATCATCAGCCTGGTCAGCGCAGGGATCCTCGGCGTCTCTCCGTCGCCCGGCACGGTGAGCGCGCAGACGCCCTCCTCGGCGGCCAGCATGGGGGGACAGAACTCGGACATGGAGCAGGTTTACGGGCCGCCGTTGCCCGCCTACTCCACCTGCGGCGAGCTCTACCAGGACCAGGTGTCCTTCCACCACAGTCCCGCCACCAGCACGGCTCTTGCTTACCCCGCCAATGACTATCACTCCACGTCCAAAGCCTCCATGGATGGCAGCCTTTTCTCCATGATCCCCGACTACAACCTCTTCCATCACCAGGGGGAAGTCAGCGTGATGGAGCACAAGCCCTTTCAGACTATGGACCCTATCCGGGTCAACCCTCCGCCCATCACTCCTCTGGAAACCATCCGGGCGTTCAAAGACAAGCAGCAGATCCACCCGGGCTTCATGGGCGGCCAGCAGCACGCGCCCCCTCACCACCCTCCCCCGCAGACTCTTACGCTCAAACCCATCCGACCTCGGAAGTACCCCAACCGACCCAGCAAAACGCCCGTCCACGAGCGCCCGCACGCCTGCCCGGCGGAGAACTGCGACCGGCGCTTCTCGCGCTCGGACGAGCTCACGCGGCACCTGCGCATCCACACGGGCCACAAGCCCTTCCAGTGCCGAATATGCATGCGCTCCTTCAGCCGCAGCGACCACCTGACCACACACATCCGCACGCACACCGGCGAGAAACCCTTCTCCTGCGAGTTCTGCGGCCGCAAGTTCGCCCGCAGCGACGAGCGAAAGAGACACGCCAAGGTTCACCTGAAACAGAAGGACAAGAAGCCGTCCGACAAAGGCAACGGGGTGGTGGGGAACCACAGTTCTCCACCCAGTTCCTGCGGGGGGCCCACCATGGGGCCCTCGTGACCATCGCTACCTGCGCGCGGACCGGAGCCTGACCTTAACACGCACTCTGAACATTCGGGTCGCAGCGGGTGACTCTTCCTCTCGCTCGCATCCTCTCCGCACTCGGTTTCGAGATGGAAATCGTTGGTCCGGGTCACACAAGGAAGGCCGCCATGCCAACGTGAGAGGATCTTAGTACATTCCGCCATCTCTGCTGGCTTTGCCCTGGTTCCACTTTTGTACATTTCTTAACTGAGCGCGAGCCAGAATCTGTCGAAACTGACAAAGTAAATAATGAGAGGGGAGCTAAGTGAAAGGGTGAGTTGTCTGAGATGTATGCATTCATTTTACTAGGCTGTTGAAAAGTGCAATTGGTTGTGTTTGTGTACTGTCATGGACACCTTATTAGTGGCACTTGTCTTTTTTTTTATTTGTTTTTGTTATTTTTTTTGTTACGGTGTAGTGTTTTTATTCTATTTGAATGTTGTTTTCTCCGATGAATGTGCCAAATGTATTGTGGTAACTCAGCCACCCTTGTTGTTCATTTTTTTTATTGTGCCTGATTTTTGCCAAACATGAGTGAGATTTGCCTCCGTGCGGGGTTCAAAGAAAGGCCAGACTCCCAAAAAATCTGCAATTCTTGTTTTGACTAAATCTAAATATCCACCGAATGCTTCATGGATCGTGCTGTTACATGGCCGCATGCCAATACACAAATCCTCACTGTCACGTGGAAAATATCTCCTGATTTTATGACTTACAAAAAAAATTCTGAAACAACAAAAACATATTCTATTGTATTTATTTTTGATACTGGATTTCATTAGACAGCTTTTTAAATTTGATTTCAAATGGTGGCTTTGTCAAGCTCTCACCAATAGTGTTCATTCCCACTTCTCCAATTACATTACATCATGCCATACATCAAGTTACGTTGTAATGTAGAGACGACAGCATTTGGATACACTTGACAAAAAAGCAAAAATTGCTGGATTGAGAATCCAAAAGATGGGCAGCTAACTACAGATTAAAAAAAAAAAATCCTCATCCAAATATATTTTAAACGTGAAGACCAAGCTAACAAAGGGTTTTTTTTCTTTTTTTTTTTTTAACCATAATGAAATTTGTATGCAAGTTGTTACAGCTCGGCATGTGATGAAATGCACCATATGTGGTATCTATTTGTCCATATAGCGCATGCCACGGTGCACAATATGTAAATACAAAATGTTTGCATTAATTAAGGAGCTGCTTTGGAAGGAATGCTTGTGAAGGATATGTTTTAGTCAATTAAAAGATTTCATATACATTTAAAATAGCAATTGCACCATCCATGAAGTGGCCAACTCTGTTTCTAAATGACAGCATAGTCTCTTGAACTTTTGCTTGAAACCAACATTTTTTTTTCCCTTGAGTGGTTTTATGTTGACCATTGTGCTGAAAGGAGATAAAACACACACATTATGTCTTCTTCCAGCAAACAATACTCACATTTGCGACTAAAAGATACACTGCAGCTCTCGCTCAAATTGGTTTATATCACCAGTCAACAAAAGCTATCCCTTTTCTTTTTGGCTTATGCTAATGAAACAATTAAATCAGCATCAAATTAAATCAGAACTGAAAAGTAACGTCAGTCACCAAAAGCCACGAGATGTCAACTAATCTTCCATGCACGTTATATGAGATTATTTTATCATTCTTACTGTGCATTTGGGGACAATTAAATATTTCAATCGATTTTATTACAATCCTAACTTCCATAACTTTATTGATTATAATTATCTACCTTTTCAAGAACCATGGAGTTTGTCTGGCAGACCCCCCCTTCCTAACCCCAGCAGTTGGCTGTGCTTTTTCAATGATAGCGTCTCGTATTTGAGCACAACTTTTCTTCGATTTGTTATCAAATCTGTCAAACGAATGAAGAAGTCGGGATGAAAAGTGAATTGTGTACACGCGCAAATGCTGAAAGGGGGGTTTGAACAGAGAGCACGTTGTCGTAGAAGCGTCACTCTGTGCTGGAACAACCAGTTTTCACTGCTGAGCATCCTGGCCAGTGTCCACTGACTTTCCAATTATTTTGGCCTCACGGGGTCTTTTCTCAGCTCATCTACATGGATAAATGAACAGGCGCCCAGGAAATTGAACACAAAGTTTGCAGAAAAAGGTTCAATTTAAATCTCTTTTTACAAATCACATTGGATTGTTGGCAAGATTTCCTTGAAGATGTAGCAGATATTCCCATGCAGTAAGCACAAAGCAATATAGTCTATGATGTGATTAGATAGAGGAACTATTTATGTTAAATGTATTATTGGTGTTTCAAGCGTTAGCCAGTGATTATACAGGCGGGGTGGGTAACCTTTTTTTTTTTATCATTATTATAAAGGGCCACACAAGACAAAATTATGTTGAAATATTTGTTTGTATAGTCTACACATTTGTGGATTGAACACAGATTTTGAATAGCAATTCCTTTCTTTTGTTTTTTTTTTTAAAGAATTGCATGGTCTGGATCAAATGCGCTTATGGGCCATAGGTACCCCACCCCTGTTATAGTTTTTTGAATATATTTGACCCAAAAAGGAAGCTATTCTTAAATTGACACTTGCTTAGTGAGAATGGATGTGTTTAATTATATAGTGACTGTGGCCTCCTCGCCGTTGCATTGTGTTGAGGAATGCAGCGCACTGTTTTCTTTCCATGACTAAATGAAGCCATGTAATTACAACCTCACATATTCAATATGTCATTGGTCACATCCTCTTGACTGTGTTTGTCATTTCTGTATTTTTTTTTGTAATGAACAGATGGATTCACGCTCTCCTCATTCCCACCCCCTCACTCTAGTTTGGCAGTAGCAGGAAAAAAAAATCCTGTGTGAATCCTATAGATTTTTGTTGTTTACAGAATATTAAGCAGTTTCTTCTGCGAAAACAATATCATTTATATTTTTACAAAACCGGAGGGTTGAATATGCCTCATTTTCCTCCTCAGCTCCACGTTGGACACGATCCAACATCAGCAGCCATTTTGGTGCCAAACTGGGTTGCAGGGTTGGCTGATCAAAAACAATATGCGATGAAAACTCCAAATCGCAGAAAAAAAAGTGACCTCAGTCTGCTTGCGAGTGGAAGGCAGCCGTATGCTAATGTTTGTGTTTTAATTGTCCGACTGTGTAGATAGTTCAGCCTACTCATGGGGTGGCTTCAGGGATCTTGTGGCTATCTTGGGCAGTGTTTCTCGACCCCCCCGAAGTGGAGCAAATTTATGTTTGAATTTCTTTCAGGATTTACCAATTTCAAACCTGTACAACCTTTGAGGTTCAGCCAGTCCATTGAATACTGTTCGTAGTGGTTACCATTGGTTTTGGAGGATTAAGTGGTATGCAGTGCTTTTCCTAGGGGGGAGGCAAAAAAAAAAAGAGAAACACTGGTCTAGGGCAACACTACGGTGTTCACATGCGCTCTGTTTTTCCGTTGTTGAGTTTTTTTTTTTTTTTTCTTTTTCATGGCAGTATATCCTCATGTTTGCATGTGCACGGAAACGTTCCCAAGCGCTGCCTGCCCGATGCTGTGGGCGGTGTTCATTTCTTTATTATGCATGAAAATACAGCGGGTGGGAATAATGGGATACAAACCATTCCAGGATGGACAATTTGAGACGCACACTGGGATAACTGTTCCGTTTTTCTTTTCTTTCTTTTCTTTTTTTTTTAATAAAAACAAGAGGTCTTGTTTGAAATGTTGTGGATGTCTTTGGACTATTTTCATGTTTTTATTACCTTACAATAAGGTCCTGAATATTGAAATGAATTTTACTCTATCCTTGTTTACTTGTCATGCAAATGTTTTGTCATTTCTATGTAAGTACTTGAATAAAGAAAGATACCACATACTGAACTTCTGGTCCACTAAATGTCTATATAGTACATTCATTTTGTGTATCGCTTATCCTCATCAGGGTAATGGGGCACAAGCGTGGTGGGGTGTGCCTGAAAAGTTCCAGGACTTGTGTCACACAAGCTGTATTAAAATCAGATTGGCCCTCTTGGTTAAACCATCTACACCTTCTCTAAATTATGCATTACAATTGTTCATTTCTGAGTAATCTGCTCTGGTGTTTAATACACTTTCTCAGCTTTTATGTATTCCAAAACGGGCCTACTGATGACACCCTTGGTGGGTCAGGATGCTCACGGCATTGTGACCAGGTGCATTGCCCTTAAAACACACTCCTTGTCACGTGATTTAATTGCGGACCTGCTGGTTGACTTGTCTCGCCCGCGTTGAAGAGGAAATTTCATTGACTGAAATATGAGTGCCGTAACTTTTCTATACACTGCTTTTGGACAACCATTTATAGTTGTGTAAAAAAAAAAAAGAAAGACAAAATCACTCGTTCAATGCTAATATTTTTAGCTTTGGGGAAATTACAAGTTTAAGGCTCGGCGCTTCCCTCGGAGGAAGCTCAAGCGGCTGATCCTCCAACTTCCTGTTTGTCGTTTGGCCGAAAGGTATGAGTTCCTGAAAAGAAAACAGACTCCCTAAATGAAACTGGATTAAAAGTTCGAGCAAAAATGAGCTGGTGAGTCGCCGTTCCCCCGAACGAAAACAATTCGGTTGCGGGCAGTCTTACTAAATTAGTAAAGCCTGAAATTATACCTTGGGCTAAAACGTGTCGGGCTTCAGCTATTTCCTGGTAGCCAAACAACTTTCAAGCTAAGATAGCGCTAGCTTGAACAAACGGATTACACGTCGACTATACACTTTTCATGCTTTAACAGATATATTTACCGCTCGTAGCAGTCATTCGGTAGTATGAGCAACAGCAGCGTAACTTTTGCGGAACACTTTATTTTGCTGTGAAAACAAGTTCGCGTCAAGAGTGCTAAGCTAACTTGTCTTTGCTACAAAGAGTAAGGATGGAAGAAACATACGTGTGTAATTACGCGCATTTATTGTTTTTTTTTTTTTTTTTTTAAATGTGTTTGGAAATATTCTGACCTTAATGAGTTGACTAAACAAGCAAATTAGCTGAGTCGTCATCAGACAAGGGCTCTCGTCGTTTGTTTACAGCAGGACAAGTGTTCCTTGCTTGGGTCTGTATGCCCGTTGCTGAAAGCCCCGCACAAATGAGTATCGTTGTCATTTGTAGAAATTAAACGGACATGAAGTTATGTGTTACACAGTATATTCTAGATGCCATTGGGCTCTGGGCTCTCACAACATTAAGTAACACAAATATTTGTATTGTGGTTACATTTTACACCGAGAGCGCATAGATAAACACATTTTTGTAGATTTGCAATGGTTTGATAAATCATCGATAAATAACGGGACCTTTTTAACCCCTGGGTGTCCAGGGATTTATCACTAGTCTGGTCTCACCCAACTTGGGCTGACTTTCAAAGGGTCGTTACATTGTCAAATATAAATATATATATTTATCTAAATGTTCATTATATATTGTGTATTACATACGTTCTGTAGCATCAGCTCTATAAATGCTTGTACAGCATAATATATATATATATATATATATATATATATATATATATATATATATATATATATATATATATATATATATATATCTTTCCGTAGCTAAAAGAAAAATGAGTTGGTTGGATAGAACACATTTATTTACACCTTATTGAACTTTATAGTGGGTTTTCAAAACATAATTGTCTAGATATTACATATTATCACTTTAAGCTTAGTCAACAGTGCAGTGAAATCGCTAGCAAATGGGAATGGTAAATGTTACTTCATTCATATAACAGTTCCCACCTTAAAAGGTCTTCAAAGTGCTTTCCACTTGACAAATCATGATGCAGGGGGGGTGTCAGTATCTTGTTCAAGGATACTTTGACACGGTCACAATAGCAAGGATCGAACCCACAACCTCAGGGTTGCAAGATAACCAATCTTCCCTTGAGCGAAGTAGTTAAAAACATCCATAACTTATGCTGCACAGCTTATTCCTGCGTATGAACAGATACTAGTGGTATTTACAAAATATTGATATTTTCACTTTGCAACAGTATCCAATAATAATAATAGTGCTTTTCTTGACACTCAAAGACTCTTCACAATGGACATATTATTCTTGCACTCAAAAAAATTCTTACACTAGTAGTGATTAACTATGATCTGTAGACACAACTGCCCTGGAGCAGGCAGATGGAAGCACGACTGTCATTTTTGCATTTACAGTCCCTCCGACCAACTACTGGAGGCCATGTGGGTAAGGGTACGATCATGTCTAATTTGGACAGAGTGGGATTCAAACAGCCGACCCTTTGGTTGCTGGATGATCTGCTCTACTGCCTGAGCCACAGCTGCCCCAATAACATTTAAATTACCTCTAAATTGTCATAACTTAGCGACATTATCTGTAAGTTATTCAACTAAAATAGTAATGGTCTGTTTTTCTTCTGTCTCTTGCTCAAGATTTTTTTCAACATATCTCATTTGCTGTTTGATGTGATTGATTGTCTGCTTGGCTGCACGGCAACTGTCCATGAAGCGATAATGGGCAGCTCAGAAAAAGTTGTTTCAATATATAAAAATGAATTGTACTTTTTAAGGGTTGTAAAAGTGTGGAGTGTGCCGGACTTCAGAGTTATGGAAGATAATGAGTGTTACTCTTATACTATACAGACTTGTTCTGTCCTCCCAAGATGTTAAGGTGGTTTTCGTCAAGGTAGACAGACAGCGAACAGCAAAATGAGGGCAACTTCTTTAATAGTTGTGTCGTTCTCACTCATTTTTATTTTGTAAAACTGCAAAGAATAATATATACCAAACATACAGTAAGTATACATATGTGAAATTTACATTTTACCAAACCAACTGTGAAGATTAAATCCAATATACAACCACAAATAATATTCTCTTCTATATGAGATGCTAATGAGCTAACACAAAAATGCTAACGAGTCAACACATACAAAGGCAGCACCATTTAACATGCTGATATAAACTAACATTAGCCAGCTTGTTATCTATAATAACACGAATGACCAACCATGGGCATATTAAGGTAAATAATATTCCATGAAAGAAAACGACTCACAGACACTTGTGGGCCAGCTCTTGTAAGGATGAACAACAACGTGTGGCATTGACATAACTGATCCCAACTGGATCACCTCCCCCTCCCTTTCAGAAATGCACTCCCAACAGCGGCCAGAGGCGGCGCCAAAAAACGAAAACCAAGGCACAAGTCTAACTGTTTTAACTGCTCCAGAACACTCCTCGCCTGGTATAAGTCCTTTATACCACTATGTATTTTGTTCTTTTCGAGTCTTGCTTGAAGGTTCCTTCTTGTCCTCACTGGGAATGCTCTTGACGTCGAGACCGATGGGCCATTCATTGCATTTGACTTGTTCGTTTTTAAGAAGGACAATGTCTCCAACTTGGGTGTTGTAATTGTCTTTGCTCCATTTCTTCCTGGTCTGCATGTTTGCCAAATACCCTTGTAGATCTTTTGGGTCAAACTCTTCTTCTGGTGCAGGAGCAGCACACGCCTTTTGTGTGAGAAGCATCGCTGGTGTTAAGACAGTGGGACACTCTGGGTCAGGGTCGATGAAAGGGTCTAGCTTTGACAGGGGGTTTGTTTTGGAGACAGGTTTTGTTTATTGTCGACTGAGGGTGCAGGACTCTTGTCGTCTCCCTTCCTTATGAGCACTGTGTTTCTAAGATTGTCTGGTTGGTCTCTGTGGTGAGTGTCTCCCAGTTGGTTTGCAGGCAACTTTTCTTTTACATCGATGCTGTTTGTGCATGGACTGATATACGATGGTCTCCCTTTGAGCAGTGTGTTGGTTTTGAAGGTCTTCTCTGTGGTTGGCTTGTGTGTCCCTTCGAAACTGACATCTCCTATCACCACCCAGCCAAGGTCAAGACGCTGGGCAAATGGCGCGTCCTGTGGCCCATTGCGTTGTTCTCTCACCTTGTGCAGACTCAACACATCTCTTCCTAAGAGCAGTAAAATTTGTGCCTTTTCATCAAGATCTGGGATTTTGTGTGCTATTGGCTCCAAGTGTTGATGATGATGTGCAACATCAGGAGATGGTATCTCAGAACGGTCTTTTGGAATCATGTCACACTCAAGCAACGGAGGAAGAGGCACCTTTGTGTGGCCATCAATGGATTCAATGATAAAGTGCTTTGCTTTTCTTCCTTCCATTTCCACAAGACCTGAGCAGGTTTTGAGTGTGTATGGCTCCTTATGTCCTATGACACCAAACAGATTGAAGAACTCAGACTTCGCAAGAGAGCGGTTGCTCTGATCATCCAAGACAGCGTAGAGCTTGACTGACTTGTCCCTCTGTCCTTCTGGATACACCTTGGCTAGGCAGATTTTTGCGCAAGACCTGGAACTACGCCAGTCTCCACACACTTCCGTGCACAGTGTTGTTGCTGAGGTTGAGTCTGTCTTCTCTTCCGGCTCCTCGCCGTGATCTTCCAACTCTGGCTGTGGATTGGTGAGATTTGTGTCATATGGTGGAGGACCTGGGTGTAATGCTGAAATGTGTTTTTTACTTTCACATTCAATACAGATAGTTTCAACTGTACAGTCCTTTGCCCCGTGTTTGGTGGATGCACAGCATCGAAAACATATCCTGTTCTCTTTCAGGTACATTTTCCTTTCTTCTAGAGTCATGTTGCGGAAACCGCGACACTTCCGGAGCGGGTGCGGTTTCTTGTGGAGAGGGCACTGTTTGTCTGGATTGTCAATTGTGTCGATTTCTGGAGCGTCAGACCCCGACTCATTTATGATGTCTGTTTTTCTCACTGAGATATGCGTTCTATTGAGGTTGTTTGTAGGTTTCTCCATTTTCCCTGCACTTGCGGAGTGGAAGAAGAAGCTGGGGTCATTCCTGATCCTAGCTTGCTCTTGGATGAATCTGGAAAAGACGGTGAAGGGAGGGAATGTGACCCTGTAGTCTATTTTATAATTGGATGCTTTGGTTATCCATTTTTCTTGGAGTGCATATGGCAGTTTCTCCACAATTGGATTGACACCACGTGCTGTGTCAAGGTAAGCAAGTCCAGGTGAAAAACCTTCTGCTTTAGCAAGCTCCAACTCCATTAAGAGGTCTCCTAATTCTCTCAGTTTGGCTCCATCTCTGGCAGATATCCTTGGGAATTCTTCGATTTTTTTGAAGAGACTATATTCAATCATCTCAGGAGCTCCATACATTTCTTCTAGGCGCTGCCAGACCATTTGAAGGCCTGCACTAACATCATGAGCCCGTGCAGAGCTGACTCTCTTTGCTTGTGCTGCTGACTGTGGCCCAAGCCATGTGCAGAGAAGATCAAGTTCTTCTCGTGGTGTCAGTGATAAGCCCTTGATTACGTTCAAGAATGAAGCTTTCCAACCACGGTAACTTTCTGGCTCGTCATCAAACTTCTGTAATGTGGCTGACACTAATTCTCGTTTCATGAGATATCGTGCCACATCTTCGATCGGCGATGAGTCTTGGGTGATGTGATGAGGAGGTGATAGGCGAGATGGCTCGCAGCAGCGTGTAGGCTCTGTATTCTGCTGATTAATGGGAGGATGTAGCTGCAACAAATGTGGATGTGCTGGTTGATCCTCATCTCTCTTAAGCATACGAGGTGGAGACAGTTGTGTGACCGGGTTCACACGATGACCTTCACATGCCTCTGTCTTGAAAAGTGCATCCGGGGGAGCCAGAGAGGTGATTGGACATGAAATTGATATTTTTGGTGACACCTTAGGTGGAGCTAAAGGTGTGACTGGATAATAATCATGTTGTATGGTAGTCTGGTAATTCTGGTCATATGGTTGATTGTTCACATACTCTTGAACCCTTTGTACTTTATGCTCAGACGATATTGAGAAGTGTTCATCTCTGTTGAACTTTTCATCTAGCTGCTGAGCTGCAACTTCAAGACTTGTAGCTTCAGCGGTTGCGGCAGCAGCCATTTTCTTCATTCGCAGGACATGTAGCTTAGCTTGAACATCAGCTTGTTGTTTCATAGCTTCTGCTTCCTCTTCAGCATAGGCCAAATGCGCATGTGCAGCTGCCGCTTTGGCTCGCGCTTTGGCAGCTGCGACGCTTGCTAATGACCTACATGAATGCTTTGAGGAGCTAGAGCAACAGGATCTTGTTGCTAAAGATGATTTTGCATCCATTTGGGGTAGTTGCTTTTCCTGGGAATGGTATTTATTGAACTGTTCCTTGTTGTCATCCATGACACACAGTAGCTGTCTCTTTATGGTTGCTTCTGCCGAATAGAGTGTCTTTTTACTGTTCTGTCCTCCCAAGATGTTAAGGTGGTTTTCGTCAAGGTAGACAGACAGCGAACAGCAAAATGAGGGCAACTTCTTTAATAGTTGTGTCGTTCTCACTCATTTTTATTTTGTAAAACTGCAAAGAATAATATATACCAAACATACAGTAAGTATACATATGTGAAATTTACATTTTACCAAACCAACTGTGAAGATTAAATCCAATATACAACCACAAATAATATTCTCTTCTATATGAGATGCTAATGAGCTAACACAAAAATGCTAACGAGTCAACACATACAAAGGCAGCACCATTTAACATGCTGATATAAACTAACATTAGCCAGCTTGTTATCTATAATAACACGAATGACCAACCATGGGCATATTAAGGTAAATAATATTCCATGAAAGAAAACGACTCACAGACACTTGTGGGCCAGCTCTTGTAAGGATGAACAACAACGTGTGGCATTGACATAACTGATCCCAACTGGATCACCTCCCCCTCCCTTTCAGAAATGCACTCCCAACAGCGGCCAGAGGCGGCGCCAAAAAACGAAAACCAAGGCACAAGTCTAACTGTTTTAACTGCTCCAGAACAAGACTCAATAATTAGTTATAAAAAAGAAAAAAACAACCATACAGTATGTCCAAGCGACTCCTTATTTCTTCCAGTTTAATCAAATTAGGCTGAAAAACAAAAAACAAATATAAGTGAAAGTATATGTTAATTAACATGGATTTGAGAAAAAAGTTAACCACTATTCATGAGCATATCTTAAGGATACAATAAGAGCAGCTTTATAACCCTTTACATCCTTGTATTTCTTTCCGTTTTTATGACACTTGGCACATTGTTAGCGTAAAACGGAAGAACGACAGCTATCGCACAATCAAGTGACGTGGCGTCATTCCCTTCACTCGCCGTCAATGGCTGGCAAGCGACGCTTGGGCCAGCACGCACGGCCAAACACAAGGTCAAGAGTGGGGTGCAGCGGCTGTGAAAAGAGGTCTTTATGGACTCTGCACAGGGCTACATTCCAGCACAGCCCGCACACTTGCTCCTATGACGTGACAGCTTTGACTTTGGGGTCACTGGTTGAACAATTCCGCTTCCCAACATCTTCAACCGGCGCTCTGTGCTTGTTGCAAGAGGCGAGGTCGCCATTGGCTCTTCCAGCTCAGGCATAATACCCCAGAAGACTGTTATGTCTTTGTTCATGCCTACGTGCTTTTGGATGGCGGTGACGTTGTGCCTGTTGCAGTAAATGTTGAGTGCGCACTTTGAGCACATTGACAGCTCAGTTAAAGGACCTACACACATGACCCAATTAATGTGGATAACATATTCATTTGTTATTTTTTAAATTCATTTTAGTATCGTTTTATGACTTTGAACGTACATTCTACCGTGTGAAAGGAGTAAGGAAAGGAGAAAGTTCAAAAATCCTCATTGTCACCACTCGCTAAATTAAAACAGCACCCAATTAGTTTAATTAACAACAGCATAATACAGTACGCTTATTAAAGTGATAACTATTACTGTAACATAATGACAGAAAATTAATTCTTGAGTAGAGACTTTCCTTGTTGGCTCACTCAATCACTTATTCTGTGCCAAAAAAAAACAACAAGGTAACAATTTGGAAGTTATTTGGCATTGTTGCTTTAACATTCTGTCTTAATTGTGTTCTTGACTGTGGACTTTGTGTGAGTGTGTGTGTGTGTGGGCGTACGTGCGTGTGTGAGCGTGCATCTTTTTTTAATTAAAAAAAAGTTTTGACTAAGATGCCATCAAACAGATCTACTCTACCTCACACGTGATTTTGCATTCCTTCTTGGTTGCACAATACGGCCCTCCATCACACCCTCTCTTTTCCATCTCATTAGACTACCACACACCTTTTTATTGACGCAGCTGCTGCCTCACCCTGCCTGTCAGACACAACTGTCCATCATATGGCTTAGATTTCAACCCATTAGCGCTGTATCAATGACAACCTGGCATCTCGCGCTTTGGTATGGCACAGTTGGTTTCACAAAGCACTCTGATGTTGCGGCGATACTTATTAAAGCTCGGGCTCGGGTTTTGAAATGGGGATAAAAGTGTGTGTTTTAACTAAGGACAAATAGAATTCTTTTGCCAAAACTCAAGTGGGGCTTTATGACTTTTTTCCAAGTGTAGAAAAGTTTTAGTTAACATTCTTCTCTACCCTATGTATTGACAGCCATTTTTAAGGGGTTGATTCAGGTTTTTTAAGAGGTTAATTACACAGTCTTTATAAATTATATATATTTATTGATATTTGTGTTCATGCAAACTATGGTATTCATGAAAACTCTCTAGTTTGACTTGACAAATAGAAAAATGGGGTTATGTCTTGTCTGCTATTTCTTGTATTTAGTATTTTGTATTCAATGCCCTCTATAGTTATTGGCACACCTGTTTAAGACGTTTAGGTTCTAATAAATAGTTGTTTTTTCCTAAATCATTTGGGACAAAAATTTTACAAAAGAAAACAAAACATTTAATTCAAGCTCATTTATTCAATGCAAAAATAAAATAAAATCTCACATTAAGAAATAAATATTTTATATAAAACCGTGTTTGCTACATTACTTAATACTCTGTATATCCCCCCTTTGCCAATAAAACAGCATCAAATCATCTCCTATAATGTTACACAAGATGGGAGATCGCAGAGAGCGAGATCTTTGACCATTCTGCTTTACGCCATCTCTATTATCCAGTGACCGGTATCCTTTTTTTCTGTAGTCCATTCGACAGGTTTTCAATGGGGTTGATGTTTGGGGCCTTGGCAGGATCTTGATTCTGCGTTGTAAACCATCTCTCCAATAGTCAGTATGAGTGTGTGCTTCTGCAGTACAAATTTAAGACATTTTAAAACATCTTAACCAAGAGTGCCAATAATATTGGGGTCACTTTGTTCAAAACCTTGGTCCTATTTGTAAAGTCATTGAATAATAGATTTTAGTATTAATTGTTGTATTAGTTGCTGTTATTTTGGAAAAATCTGTACAAATACAGAAAATACAGAAACTGGCTACTTTTCAAATATCTGCAAACACCCCTATGTAAAAAAAAAAAAAAAAAAAAAAAAAAAGGCTCAAGTTGCAGCATATTTGCTGGACGTCTGTGTCTCTCTGTGTTTCTTGTTTTTGGATATTTGTCTCCGGTGCCATGAACAAAAAGCTCAGGGGTAGAGAGATGTTCTGTGCCAGAATATATAGTAAATTTGTCACTTAGTGCCGTAGTTATTTCCTGTGGCAGGTATGAGAGAAAGGTTGGCAAGTTAAGAGAGATTAGCAGCAGCTAACAGTTTGCGTACAGTATATGTAAAACACAAATTACATAGTGTGAAAGTGGCAATTCTGAAGTCATTGCAGTGACATTGCTGACCTGTTCTTTTGGCATTTAAGTTTTAGTCAACAACCAGTAATTAATTGTGCATGGTGTCTGTTAGTCTCCAAAGAAATAAGGTTACTGAAAAATAATTTGCAAGTGCTTTCTATCGCCAGTGTGTATGGATTGAATTTCACATTATTTGGTTAGGGTTAAGGTTCCTGTGTGAATATACTGTAAAAGAAGAAAACGAGAGAATTAGGTATATGTTTTATTTTTTTAAGTGAATGTATGTGGTTGCGTGGGACTAATCATATGCTGAAGTGCTAAATCCCCATTTCGCCCCCCCCCTAAACCCAACATGCGTCTGATGACAGACTGACATTGTTTATGTCTATTCAGGATTCCCTTCAAGATTGGACAGCCAAAGAAACAGATTGTTTCCAAAACTGTAAGTAGTCAGAAGTGTGTGTAATATACAATATGGTAATTAATGAAAATACTACTGTTGATGTTCCACGTACAAAAGACTTTGTAAATTGTGATTTGCCTGGGCCAATCGTACAGTTTATAATTACCCAGAAGTGATCATGAGTAGCTTTTCACTAGAAAAACCACATCCCCTCTAATGGGAGTCTCGTCTAAGGAGTCACTGGCATCTCCTGGTTTTCATTCTAGTTTGTGAAAATCTCCCCAGTTTAGTTTGTTTAGAGGCATGGTCAGAGGAGCTCTGAAATTCTTCATCCTAATTACAACTTGAGTTATGATCTATTAATGAGCCTGTCTGTCCAATGAAGGTCTGCCTGCCTTGTACAAAAACCACTGGAATAAAGTGATCAAACACAAGCCTTATCACAGCCGACAAACAACGGTTGATTGTAAGCATGTAATGATGTCCAATTGCTTCAAAGTCCAAACATCCTTCCTCAGATTTATATGTACAATGGAAATTCAGACCTTAAATGAATTTCCTGGCTTTGATATCATCCCCCTTGTGAGGTTTAAAATTATTCATTTTTTTACAATGTGCTCAGACCTTGTAATTAGCCATTTGCTGTGATCGTATCTTTCAATTTCCGTTAAATAATAAAATAACATCTTTTTAAATGTATTTCCAGGTTGAAAGAGACTTTGAAAGAGAATATGACAAGCTCCAAAAGTAAGTCGCCATTGGGAATTAAGATTAATTTGTGACTTCCTTGTATTCATTTCAATGCACTTTATGACCTGTAATTGCCTGAAAGTTTAGTTGAAATCAAAACTGGATACTTTTGCTTTTTAAACGTGAAAATCCAAATTCACAGGGTAGTTATTTGTAGTCATTTGTTTTAAGCTCTAACATAACAATGTGGAAAATCCAAATTGGAATTCTGGACTGGTGTTACCAAAAATAAAATAACAGGAGCCATAAATCCTGGCTTAGAAGATCTCAGACCTTGGATTTTCAAAAATAAAGGCCTGAATTTTACTTTAACATTACCCGTAAATGTCCCGTTCACATGTCTTCAAAATACCATGGACACAATAAACAATCCAGCCATATTTTATTTTGGAGATCTTAGTAAAGCACTACAAAAGTATACTTAATGTTTAGTATAGTAAAACGGGGGTTTCATAATGTGAAACTCGAATAAGGACTTGACTGCAATTATTTAAAAAAAAAACTATTAAACAATTAAATGATCGATATTTTTTTTTTTTTTTTTTTTGTGATTCATCATTGAAGCCTTATTGCCCACTCATACCGGTCATATTGAGCGAATGAAAGGTCCTGCATTTGACAGATATGGTTTTCATATTGTTAAAATTGGATTTCTTAACTGCGGGTATCTTCCACAAAAACCTCAACATGTTTTCATTATTTTTAATTTAACTCAAAACACAAATAACAACATGTTAATTTTGGGGACAACTCTTGAATGCTCACAAACTCATCAGAGACAAAAACCTCCTAAGGGTCTAGTAGTGGAAACAATGGAAAAACGGGTGAGTAGGAGGACCCTTCATCAGTAAGGTGTGGTGCCAATAGACCTCGAAAGTGAGTCAGAGGAGCAGGCTCGTACTGGTATTTGGGTGTTCTGCCATACAGATTCTTATCATGGCATCAAGGCAACTCTCGCTCATGCAAAGCGGGGAGTCTGTTTAGAATCTTGGTAGTTAAATATGTATAGATTTTTTACCATTACTCAATCACTTACCTGTGTTGTTTTTATAGTGAAACAATAAGACTTTTATTACAGTGATGAAGAGTAAAACAAAAGTTACTGCTCTTACTGTGGCGATATAACAATGTTGGACTGAGATCAATTTACTCAATCTTTAGTTTCAGGTTGGAGGGGCTCAGATTACTGAAATCAGACATTTTACACCTTTGTAGTTTCCTTAGCCTGTTGACGGGCACTGTTTACACTGACAATGGGAGCAAATAACGTGGAGCTGGTTTATTTGAGGCACAGTATTGTGAGTCATTTGGAATTGGTTTGGGTTTGCAGCATCAAGACAATGAGCAACTAACTGAGGCTAGTGTGAGCTGACATGCGTTCAAATGTGATTGGTTAATTCTGAACATAGTCTAAATCCGCAGGTTAAAGAGGATGTGTACACTTGTACAGCCATATTGTGTTTTGTCAGATTTTACTTGCCATTTCCAAAATTCCCACCCGCCATTTAATTAATACAGGTTATGAGTATGTGGAACTTAGGGCCTGATCAATTACATCGGCTCATTATGGGCTTTCAAACAATAGCCAAATATAATCTTCCATGAGGGCAATATTTGCAGATTATTTTAACATAGTACCTTTACGTACTCCAAACCATTTTCAGCTGTTGTATACAAGTAAAATTGATGCCATTATTTACTACACATAACCATTTCCTTGTAACCTTAAATATATATCATGAAATGTGTTAAGATCATTCTGTTGACCTATCATTCAAAACAAAGCAAATCATTATTTTTACAAGCAATATAAGGAGGCAACTTAAATTAAGCATGCAGTACATGTGTGAAATATGACACCCATTCAACTTTAAGCAGCACAAACGACAATAATTACCGTAATGTCCTTATTCCTTCATTAATTGCACAATACAACACATTCTGGGAACTGAAAAGGAAGGATTTTTTTTTCAACAATATATTTTCTGTTGTGCTCTGCTATTCACAGGGATTCCATACCAAACCCCCCCTTGAATGGCCAAAAAAGCCCTTGAATGGTGAAAATATGCATATACTGTACAATAATTGACACAAAAATGCATTGGGAGGAAATAAATGATTTTATTCATTATTTTGTTCAAATTCATCAGTCCATTAATCAGTAATCTATTGTTTTTTTCTCTGCCAAAAATTGGCATTAATCCTTAAAAAAAAAATCTTTATAGTATGGGCCCCAAGTACAAATGGTGGCTGATGTTTTATTTATTTTTTTCCATTTATTTATTTATCTTGGTCTCATTTTTTATGTCACTAAAACTGAACAGGGTGGTGTGAACTTTTTATATCCACTTGATCATAGCTCTTGGCAGGGATTTTAAGAAAGTATTAACAGAAGCAAACATTTCCTTATGAAAAGAATACCGAAGAACTGCACATAAGGCATTACAGTGGACCCCCGGGTTACGAACTTAATCCGTTCTGCGGCTACGCTCGTATCTCGGATTGCTCGTATAGCGGGCAATCCAGACCCATGTTAATTCGTGAATGCGTGCAACGCGTGCAGATGCCTTAGGTAAAATCATCACGCTGTATACATATATTAATATTAAGTGACATAATCTACTGTACAGTTGCATTAAATAACAAATACAAAGGAAAAATGACTTTTACCTTTGGAAAGACGTGACTTGTGCTGAGATAAGCAGAGATGAGCAGAGATGAATGCTCGAAGTCAATACGGTAAATCAGATATGTTATTGGTCTTACAGTGTCAAAGTAACTTTTTCAGTCAGGGTTTTCTCTACTTCCTTCCATCCCAACCAGCTGTGCCATCAAGCTAGATAAAGGCGTTCGGCCAATAGCATATCGGCACTTCTGTGATTGACGTGTGACGCCGGCCAATAGCATCTCCGTGAGTGAGACCAGGTGACCTTAATCGACCAATAGCATATTGGCGTCTCCTTGACTGACTGATAATTATTCGCACTTTTTTTTTAAACGGTTGGAATGTATTGACATCTTATTGATAAACACATTTAAACCTGTGACGATTTTTTGTCCTGCAATCGGCACACTTAATTTCATGTCAGCTGTTTTTCCCGACGTGAATTGAGCTGGGCGGAGGCGGAGCGGAGGTAGTGTGTGTTGAATTTACTAGGCACCACACTTGTTGCTTGTTCGAGCGTCAGTTCACCGTTGGTTACAACTCACAGAATTGCAAGATTGGCGCTGTACCAAAGCATGTCGGGAGGTCGCCGCCTAACATGACATGCAGTTTTGTCAAGCCACCATTATATGGCTCTGCAATACCAGCCATATCAGGGTGCAGAGATTAACCTCTTGAGTTAATACGGCAACGCTTATAGGCTATTGGTCTTACAGTGTTACAGTAACTCTTTCAGTCATGGTGCAAATCACGGAGATACTAAAACATCATCCTCTTATTTCTTCCTTTACCGCTGCTAGTAATTTTAGAAGCTATGTCTAACAGATAAAGTTTGCAAAGTCTTCAAAACATTCCGTTTTTCACTCATTTTGTCTACTTCCTTCCATCCTGTCCCATCAAGCTAGATAAAGGCGTTCGGCCAATAGCATATCGGCATTTCTGTGATTGACGTGTGACGCCGGCCAATAGCATCTCCGTGAGTGAGACCGGGTGACCTTAATCGACCAATAGCATATTGGCGTCTCCTTGACTGACTGATAATTATTCGCACTTTTTTTTAAACGGTTGGAATGTATTGACAATTAATTAAAAAAAAAAACACACATTTAAACCAATGACAATTCTTTGTCCTGCAATCGGCACATTTAATTTCATGTCAGCTGTTTTTCCCTTTAGCTGTACAAACACTACACTTAAATGGTAATACTGTATATTTAGACACCGTGAGTGAGACAGTCAGTGTGAGATTGTAAGACCAATAGCGTTCACGTTACCGCCATAAGTACCTGTTGATGATTGTAGATGACGCAACTGCTGAATATATTGACGCAGTTAGGCGAGAACATTTCTACATACTCAATGGATGGTTAGTCGGAATGCTCGCAAGACGAGAGGTTTGCTCGTAAGCGGAGGACAAAAATCTCCTTGATCCACGCTCGTAAGGCGAAATGTTCGCAAATAAGGATGCTCGTAAGCCGGGGGCTGACTGTACTTGATAGATGATGTTTTCAGCAAGACTGGCTGCTCTTCAAGCTAGTGTTTAGTCGCTTATTGTTCTACGTGGTATGATTACTTGTTTGCTTTTTAATTATTCAAAAAATAAATTGCACCTGCACCATTTTCTGGAACATTTCTGGGCATAAAATTTTTTTCAACAAGTGACTGTCATTGCCTTTTTTAGAATGATGGTCATACCGTTTTAACATGTTTGGTTCCGTAAATATTAATAGAGGTTTTTTTTTAGCTTTTTTTTTTTTTTTTTTTAATAAAGGAAATAACTTTTATGTAGCATGATCTTAACAAGGAATACTTTGTGAATTAAGACCCTTTCTCGGCCAAATCTGAGTCAGGCTTGATTTGATGAATGATTTGGGAACACTTATGCTGTGTACAACATGTGATGATGAGCAAAGAGTAGCTCCCGACCACTGCATGTGCAAATACAGTAGTCACCATGTCAATTTTGGAAGAGGTCCAAGATTCTCCAATTGCAGATATGGTTGCAAATAACAATTATTTTAATAATTGAGTAATTTGTCAATTATTTTGATCAATTGTATTTGTATAAAACGTTTTGATTCCTATAAAAAAATGCCCTTTTTTAATTGACTATAGAAAATGAAGTCATTTATTTTATGATGTGGTTGCTGGTTTGGCGTGTAACATGTCAGAAAACTGTCAAAAATGCTGTTCATTTTTTTTCCAAAGTAAAAGTACATTTTTGCAACACAATATTAATGTCTGCTTTCATAGAGCGCTCAAAAAATCCAGAAAAATCCAGAAAAATCCAGCCATCCAAATTGTATAGTAATTGTAAACCCAGCGAAAGACAAATGTCTCCTTAGTTGTGTTGTGGATGCTGTGTGTATATTCTCTCAAGTGTTGTTTTTTGTGGAAAGCACTTTACAGTGTTTGTCCTAAACATGCCATAAAAAGTGACTTAAAATAAACGTGAGCTGTTATTCGATTTGGTCTCCGTTATTTTAGAGGCTTATTATTCCTCATCATAAGCAGGCATTGTGTGGATTGTGTTTTGTTTTTCATAATATGATTTTTACGGGAAAGTTGCGGCTTGGTGGAGGTGACGTTGGGGCAGTGGGTCAAGGAGCAGCAGCTGTTCCATGAGGCCACCCTATTAGCACCTTTTGGAAAGCGCTTCAAGCCTCACCTGACTCTCCTCACCCATACTCACTTGCGCTCTGTCGATGCTGAGAGTAGCAAATCTGCAACAACACAGCGTGTGAGAGATTGTCAAGTAGAAGTGACTACGCCAAACATGACTTCATTAAGTGCACCAATCAAGGATTGGAAAAACACATAATGGCTTGTTTACACGGTGACATGCTTTCATGGATCACGACAAGGAAGTCAATCTCCCCATTGATCTCTTCAAACGGTTTTAAGAAAGCTTTGGTGCAGTTGTATGTTTTTAATTTAATCAAAGAAAAAGAAATCCCCGTGTTTGTAACAATAAGGGGTTAATGTGGTGTGTCCAATCCTCACAGCACAGGCAGGAAGCCGCTCTGCAATGAAACTGATTAAATCTTGCCAAAAGTATTGCTAATAATGTTGGCTGTAGCATTTTGCCGGAATACCAAAAACACATTTGTGACTATGAGAAAATGAAGCTTGTGATTGCTTCAGAGGACATCTGATGCAGCCCGAGAGACCCACTTGCATCTAATTGGTGAGAGTGATATAAGAAGTTACTGTGGAGATTTTTCTGACAGTGCTGTGCTGTGAACAATAAAGCGCCGTGTTGCATCATTCACTGCGCATGACATTTTTGGAACAAACCTCCATCTGGTAGCTGGCGATTTGCTGTGAAATCCTTGAAAATGTCAAGACGCTCAAAAGCGTGTTATGATAGGTATTAATTAATGAATCCTTACTACCCCTTAGTCCACATGTGTCAAACAGATGGCCTGCGGGACATAACTTGCCCACGCTGTCGAAAAAAAGTCCAGCCTGCTGCATGATGAGATTATTAATAATTGTTGTTATTGTTACACGTGCTTTCCAATGTTACACGTTAATGGTGGAGAAAAGTATGGAAGCTTCAAATCAAAAAGTCCTCTGTATTGGAAATGTAAAGGCTCAGTGGCATTGTAAATGTCTATAAATGTAAAAACAGTGACAACATCTTTCCTATGTCTGTACAATCCGATGTGTTTGAAAATAATCCCCATGAAGCTTTTTCTCACCATGTAAAGTCAAGAAGCGCTAGCTAACACGCTTCTGGGGTTCCTTGCTCTCAGATCACAAGAGGAGGCTCATCGGCGGCCCCACTTCCTCGCTTGGGAATTCAGATAACTGAGCTGTTCTGTTAACTTAGGCATCTAGGGATAGGTGCAGCTTTGGGGTGTAGGGACAGCTTGCTATCTAACTGCAGTCTAGAGATAGAAATGGGCCTGGTATGAGGACCAAGTATAGCAGCGGTTTGGATAACCCCTGATCGAACAAGGCTTTGGTTCTTTGATTGTGGGGGAACGGGGACCTCATGTTGGTTTTTGTACTAATTAAATTTGCGGTAAAAATTTCCGAATTCTAGTATCAATTTAAGGTACCGGTAATTGTCAGTCCTTCAAAAGTCTTTCATTAAAGAGCGATTAAGGGAAATTTGTTTAAATGTTGGTCCCCTCATGTTTTCAGGTTTCATTTCAACTCACTCAGAAATGAATCGCAACCAAACAAATCCATTGTGTTTTAGTGTTGATAATACAGAAATGTGTGGGTAACTCATTATGTAACAGAATCAATTGTAGCTGCATGATTCTAATGTACCACTGCGCTTATTAGGCTGCATAAAGTCAAGTGCATTTTTGCCCTTGATGTGCAATCACATTATAGAACATTGTGTTCTGTTGGCACCTCTTTTAAACAAATTTCAATTTTCTCTTAAAAAAACACCTTTGCTTTTTAATACAAATCGGCAACACATTTCATTTCCTTGTCCAGCTCTTGTCATGCCCCCCACAACTTTCCATGGACTATTCAACCTCAAATGAGAAATCTCTTGCAAAACAAAGGTGAAAATGAAACCCTATTTCTCTGTTCATCAAACCAGGAGGAACAAAGTGACAATGGTCTCAGGGGACATTGTAAACCCCTCGTTTGCCTCAATAGATATAATGAGTGTCGTGTGTTTTCAGCCTCCTTAGTTGGGTAATTGCCATTTTTAACACCCATCAGTCGATATTGTACAGTGGTGGAATGATCAAAGACATTAATGCTTTTGAAGCAAATATAGTCGATGTTAGAACGCTTACCTGTTTTGTTAATTATCTAACGGATGCTATAATAACTTTGTATGCGGAGCCAGTGGAACGTGTAATTTCTTCTCGTAGCGCATTCTGTGTAACTTTGTTCAGACTCTTAAATTGTTTACAATAAAACAGTTGAACTCTCATACTAGTGCAGTTTTTCCTGTTTTTTTTCAGTCTGTATTATATCACTGCAGCAGATTGTTTTGATGATCTTTCTTCTTGTCGCACAGGCTGGAGGATCAGACAAAAAAGCTTCACAAGGACATGAAGAAGAGCACAGAGGCTGATTTAGGTTTGTTCCGCTACCATCTTGTGCACTTGCGCTTTTGAATGCCGTCGATTGCCACATGTTGATTGGCAGGTTTTTCAAGGCTGCAAAGATATTTGTCTTGTCTCGGTTCCTTCGCCCATGTGCCAGACCTTGGAGCCACTCAACAAATGAGTTGAAAAGAATGCCGAGCTTCTGCCTTATTCTTTCATATATTTTTCCAGGCCGTTAAAAGTATGTGTATGCATATGTACTTTTGCATGTACTCTTAAATGTGTGTCATTTGTGCCCAAGTTTGGACTTTGTTATGATTTGGTTTTCGCGCGCCAACATAATTGTTAGCTGTAAGAATTAGGCCTGTAACTGTTATTTTAATAATCAATTTTTTTTTGGTTATTTAGTCAATCAATGAATATTATTTTTTTAATCATGCTTTAATTTCCATCCTATTGTTAAAAAATGTGTCTTTTTCTTTCATATTGATTGTAAAAAGCACTAACTTTTTTTTATGTTCGATCGCAGTTTGGTTCATAATGTTAGAAATTGGACAACGATCTTGATTATTTTTCTCCTAGTAAAAACAGTTGTTGGTAAAATTCTTATTTTGATTCAACAGAGGCTTCACTACATGAGTGAGTATTCAGTAAAATAATTTTGTTGAACATACGTCACAAACGGCCAATTTAAAAAAAATATATATATATCTTTGTCATTTGAGACAAGATCACAATAGTATCCAGCAGCATGTTACTTGTCAGCGGGTGAGAAAAACAAAACCACTTCACCAAGGTAATTAATTGGTTGAAATGGGTCTCTGGAAAGAAGTGTGAAAACAGGCCAGTGACTCTTCCACATTCGATAAAGGCCATTTTCACCACAGCCCTGCCTGTCAACTTGTGTCTCCTGCAACATAGCTCATTAGTTTTGACACTGGAGTCATAATGTGCTGTGGATGCTCAATGTCGAAACAAAGTGCACTTTAACGGTAATTGGTGCCGTCACTGCCGAAATTCTTGGTGCCTTGGTAAATATCCAACATGACGGCTGGCCCTTGCGACCTCATATATGTGCATTAGGGGAACAGTGTGCAATCAATTATGATTACTTGAAATTTTAAATTCTGCTAGCTTATGTCTAAGGCCTGGACTACACAAAAACATTTTTCAAATGTTAACAGATACACAGTTTAGGACGTATTTTGTGTGTGTGGGCACCCCAGAGAATTTCAATACGGAACTTCCCGCACACTGTCTTTCACCAACTAGTAAAAAAAATCCAGTCATCCAATGGAGAGAGAGAGACACTCACAAACATGAAGATGACCAGGCTCATCTGGGTCAGCACCGATGGTTGCCCAATGCTTCTGAAGGGGACCGGACGTGGGAGCATTGTAAGATGGTGACGTTGCCAAGGAAATACTTTCTTTGAAAAATAATTCCTTCCATCTGGGGAACCTACAGTTATATACAGTAACAAAAAGGGAAAAAATGACGACTTAGGGCAGGCCAACATCCTGTGAAGATGGCTGGTAAGTGCGGAAGGATAAGCAGTTTAGAAAATGGATCAATAAGCATCTGGTAGGATACTGCTGAGCTTTGTTTTATTAAACGTACAATATGTTTTGTCCATATAAAATTAAAAAACAACCGCAACGTTGTTTTATTTACTGACACTGTCATGTGGCAGAGAACTTCTTTGATTAGCTACATTCCGTCACATCGTAGTCTGCAGAGTAGAAGACCTCGGCTTCACTGCAAGATTTTGGGGGGTTGTAACTATTGAATAAGTTCATTATTTAAGATTGTCAAGCCCAAATGATTTTGGACCCAAATATTAGGATAAATACACACTTTACACACCTTATACAGAAGTGTGTCTGTCTGTCTGTCATAACCTATATTATCCATCAGAAATAAGACTCGCACATTTGTCGGAACAAAAACAGCCTGATCGTCTTTGTGTGTACCCTGCCTTACATTTGGCCCTCTATCATCTGCAAGCTATTCAAATCAATTGTCCAGTGCTGTGGTCGTTGAATGAACAGTGTCTTCCATTTATTTGTTTTGTGTTCCACAGCCATGTCAAAAGCGGCAGTGAAGATCTCCGCCGACCTTCTGAGTAACCCACTATGTGAGCAGGACCAGGCCTTTTTAGAGTCCATGACAGCTTTGGACACAGCTATGAAGACAATGGACTCATTCAACCAGGAAAAGGTCTGTATCACACTCAACCATGCTCCCCCTTGTCCTCTTGACTCTTCAAACTGTATTGACAAACCTTACGCCCCTACCTGTACATGTGGGTCAATTTTTGTCAATATTTCTTCCAATGTTATCAGGTTCAAGCTTTCCTTATGTTTTTTCTCCCTCTGCTGCTTTTTTTAAGCGACTGTGGAATTGTCATGTAAACTCAATTTTCCCCTTATCTGCTGTGACTCATAACTGTCGAACATAACTTGTGAAATAGAGGCATTTTCTTGACTCACAACTTCTAAAGCCTGTGAAGTTGTATTAAATTCATGTTGAATATTTTTATATGAATAACTCAGTCGTTTCTGCTGTCCTTGCACTTGGTCTCTTGCCTTATTGTGATTGGTTAAGATAAAAAGAGACGGCAAGAAAAGTAAAGCCTTTGAAAGTACAAAACAACATGATTTCTGTGTGAAACAAGTTTCAGAGCATTTCATTTTTCTTTTGTTCTATTGGATTTTGTTTATTAGTGATATTTATGTTTAAGTATTTAAATTTGTTTCTATTTTTTAAAAACAAATTCAAGTTTTTATGTGTTCTATTACTTCTTTTAATCTTTCTTTAATTCAATTTGAGTTGCCATACTTAAGATTTGTGTTCATTTATTTCAATACTGAGCATATTTTTAAATAAGATAAAAAAAAAATAGAATAATAATAAAAAAAAGTGCATTTCGACCAAGTCCTGTATGTTTTTTTACAATTTTGCAGGTTGTTCAAAAGAACACACGACATAAAAAAATAATAATATGAAGATCTCTAAAATTTGGGCGGGGCTTGGATTATCTGTCAATAGCGATTAACCAAATATGGAACCGCAATGGCAGAAAACCACTCAACTTGGTTGATCTGACTACATCTCTTTGCAATCTGACATTGTTGTTTCCAGTTATACAGAGATAGACACAACAATGGAGACAACATGGATCAAGAAAAGTGGTGAAATCCAAGAGGAAGTAGTTGATAACAAAGGTCATGTTAGCTCACTTTATTCCTAAATAATTATTCTGACTTTTCACAACAATATCTCTTCCTTCTCAGAGTGTTCATGAGTTCTGAGTACAATCATGGCCACAGGTACTTGCCATATTATCATGGTTGTGCAAAGTGTGCATCCTTAAGGCATAACTGACTGACTTCTAAAAAGGACAAAGCATGCAATACTGGAGAGACATAGTGCCGTCCCCCCCTCAATAATCTGGCAGTTCATGCGTCATTGTTAGGCTCAATGACCTTCTCTAAGCCATTGTGGTCTAAGTTACCTTCTTTTGGAGTACCGTTAAACATCTTCTGTCATCTAGACAATCACTTTATTCATGAAACACATCCATCCATTCATTAATGCCTCTTTATCCGAGGTCGGGTAGCAGGGGCAGCAGTTTTAGCAGAGAAGCCCAGACTTCCCTCTCCCCAGCCACTTCATCCTGCTCCTCTGGGAGAATCCCCAGGTGTTCTCAGGCCAGCCAAGAGACTTAGTCTCTCCAGCGTTTCATGGGTCGTCCCCGGGGCCTCCTCCCTTTGGGACATGCCAAGAACCCCACACCAGGGAGGCGCCCGGGAGGCATCCTAACCAGATGCCCGAACCACCTCAACTGGCTCCTCTTAGAGCGCAGGAGCTAAAACTGCAATCCCTAACTTTCTAGTCGACAGATCTAGAACACAGAACACAGCAGGGGAAAATTGGAAAGCCCTTATGCACAAAAAAAGGCTAACTAACCTCTGTGAGCATTCAAAACTAGAACTTTAGTTGAAAACTAGACTCAGGAACTCGGATGACGGCTTGACATAACAATTAGAGAGCTTGTCTTGATGTTCCCGCAATGTGTCACAGATCTAAGATACTTTCAGACATCAATTCTGTATGACATAATAAAGCAAACTAAAGAACCATAGCAATTGCATGGCAACTGAAGACCAAACCGGTCCAAACAGTAAATATAGGACACTGTGACAGTAAACATGATCAAAGCATCTGATAACACAACATTATGTTCTGTTAATTTTTCTATCTTAACCCAAACGCAAATCCCGAGACCCGACTAATTTGTCTTTACGCGAGCAATTAAAAAGTACATTTTTCTTTATATGTCCCAGTCAATGCAATGAGATTTTGATACATTTCTAGGGTTGAGTCTTTGTAATATACCACATTTGAGTGTTTTTACTGTGTGGTCCTTAGTTTGGCTTTAGTCCAATCACATGTTTTTTCTTCCGCTCCCTCCATTTCCTCAATATCTACACAATAAAGTTGTCTCATTATCTGCTTAGCAGCAGTGCTCATGTGTCAGTGAGCGCAATGTGCAACTTTTCTTTCGTTTGCAAAGGTTCTTGATGCTCAACAGAGTGCAATTGTTTGTTAGCTAGAATTTCATTCAGCCTGATGCTGTACCTCTGTGATGATAGACAACCTTCAGCCAGAGAGGAATTGACAGCTCGTCATACCTGATATTGCCCCACTTCTACCCTTCCTGCTAAATAAACTTCCTAACCTTCATTCTGTGTTGACTTCTGGTAAAGTGGCTAAACATGAGCTCAAGGCAAGAAAGACATCGCGAGCGCTTTCAGCCGCGCGGAATCACCTGAGGTTTGCTAGGCGTTTCTCACATCCACGCCATGCTTCGCCATGCGTGTGTGTTTCCAGCTGACTGTTGATTCCGACGGCACCCACAGCAAAACCCTGGCGCTCCTGCGAAAACAGACACAAAAGCAGCCACCCTTGGCTCGGCTGCGCGTTGAGACGAGATGTTGCGCCGCAGGGCCCGCGAGTAAGAGAGAGCATCCAGCGCATGAAACGTGGAGCGATAATGAAGGCAGCAGTGGCCCAGGTCTGTGTGTTTATTTCTGGGGCTGAGGAGGGCGCGCAGCCCCGCCGGCGCACTGCTGCCGAAGCTGAGCCCCAGCATAGATGGCGGCGGCGCGGTTGAGGATGCTCCGTTTGGAGGGATATTGATTTCCTCTGCGATCTGCGTGTATTTTTGGGAGGCCTGTGTGTCGGGCTGGCCTCTGCCCCGTGACTCACTGATGGAGACTGCTGCTTGAGCGTCGGCCTCGGGCACTGCGGGGCCTCCGAGGAATAGCTCTGCCCCTCCTCTCTGTGGGAAGGGGCAGAGGGTAGAGGGCACCGGCATGCTTAAGCAAATCTGCCGCTGCTTCTTCTTTTCCCTCCTTGCCGCATCCTCTCACCTTTTACAAGCGCCGGGAAGGGGGGGGGGGGGGTAGTGTTGGTGTGAATATGTAAAACAAAAGACCATGTGAATTCCCATACAAGTGTTTGTTATTGCTTTCCATTTTTTCCTTCCCTCCAACCACAATCAAGCAGTTTGCACTTGGAAATGTGCCTCAGCATTTCGGTGCCTTCTCATAGCTGTTCGGGGCATTTTCACATCGCGCAGCTGCGACCTCGCTTCCATTTGTTAGATTGCCGTATCAGCTGTCCTTCTGATAGCCGATAAATGTATGATAGCTCCTTGTCTTCATCATGATCGCATGCGTCTGACGCCTCACATGTCCATGCTTTCAAATGGCCCCTTTGTTTTCTACACGTTGACTCTTCATGATGCTCAACGCTGCCATTTTTGCGGATGTGGCTGGAACTGTCATTTTGAATCCTGAAGAAACTTCACGAATCATTTGCCAACTTCTTGTGCTGAGGCTGGAGGCCATGAAATGTGATGTTAGTTTACCTCAATTTAACGCACATACTCACTCATGTCACCCTCCTCCCTTTTTTCTTCCTGACTTTGAATTCTGTAAACCAGAAGGAAAATGTGCGGAAAAAAAAAGATAAACTGTTATTGTTTAAAATGTTTTTTTGCAAAGAACTTTCATCTTGTATGGCGGCCCACCTTCCACAGGATTTGAAATCAGTGGGGCTTTGCTTTCATGTCCGTCCCTTGACAGTTGCATCCTTTTGTATATCAAACTTGATGAATATTCAGGGGTTTAACCTCAGGGTTTGCATGCAATAAAATCATCACCAAAGGTTTTTTTTTTTGTAAGCTCCCCTCTACTCATTCTCCCCACTCAGACATTCCCCCCTTTATCCTGATTGCTCTGTTTGAAATGTATATTGTCATTTGTGCAGCGACATTCTTGCTAATGAGTGAGAAATGTAGCAGGGATTTAGTCTGAGTGTAACTATTTTTGACAATTTGTAATTTCACCACCTTTTGATGCTGACATGTTTTCATGTTTATTGCACTGTAGGTCAACCAGATTCAGAAGACTGTTATCGACCCTCTGAAAAAGTAAGTCTATTTTTTTTTTTTTGGTTCATTTTCCACTGCATGATGCTCACTCAGCTCTTTGTGGCTGTATTTTTTTTTCATACATTTCCTTAGGCAAACTCAGGTGTCACAAGGTACTATTTCTAAATGCACAAATATATAAAAAAAAAAATCCTGATCACTTAAAACAAAGCTTTTCAGTTATGTTGTGTTATAGTTTGAACACAGAGGTCAACTATGCAAAATGAGTACATACAGCACCGTAAATATTAGACAAGGAGAAAATGAGGGATAAAGAAGAACTTATAGTTCTGCCATTTCACCTGTGTTAACCACAGGATAAAGTGAATAAATACAAAACTGATTCTTGATCAGAATTTATTACCTCTTTCAGTGCCAAGTAGTTTCGGAAATGGCAACCCCTAGAGTGCCAGCCGATTGAGAGCATTTGCACTCACCTTTCAAGGCCAACAAAATATTGTGTGCTATGTCTATGCCAACATGCATGGTACCATATACAGTATGTTGCAAAATAGTTGACCCCATTCTAACTGCCCATGTCTCGGAAACTACTTTATGGATCTTAATGAAACTAAATACACTTTATGTTGAAGGTCATAAGTTTTATTGGTTAAATTTAAAAAGAAAAGTACAAATATTTGTTGGTTCTGTGACACATTTTCATAAATGTTCAATATGAGCACCGCCTGTGACTCTGCACACTGCTCCACTGTCTGTGCTGATGTTGATGGCCGTCTTGGCAATTTAGGTATGCATAAGCAGCCCTTTTCTTGAAAATTATGGTGCCGTTTACTAATCCGACTTGGCTGCTGTGAATTTGCCATCAGATTCTTCGTCAAATGCCGTGGATGCGGGTTAGTTGGTTGCTTACAATTACACGTCTCTCGTGTATTCTCAACCACATAATCCACTTCATCATCTATGTCTTCATCATTTGGCCTACCACAGGACATACTGTACTTTGCCTGATTATGTTTTTGCCCTTCATTCTCATTCTCTTTCGTCCTCCCTCCCACCCTCCCTCCACCTGCACAGCTCCAGTTCTTCTTTGCCTGGCTTTCTTACCCAGCATGAGCAACACTTCCATCAAATGATCACAGTTCATCGCCATAGTGCTCAATTGACTTGATATTTAGAGGAGCGCTAGTCTAGGGTGTCAGCTACCCAAAAGAAACAAGAATATTTATCATTGGCACACAACTTAAGTATTTTACAAGAGGAGAATGCTTGTATGTGGCACTGAAAGAGTTAAATGAATGTGACAGCACAACTGAAATGTTTTTTCACTTTAGATTGTAGCTGACAATGGGACCCAAAAAACTTGGTGCTTGCCAGATGTCCAATGTCCACATGAGCATGTTCAGCACTTTTTTTTTTTTTTTTTAAGAGAACTTTTATTAGAATTATTAGTTCACCAGAAAAGTAGTGGAAATCTATGTGCAAACTTAGACCATCTCTACAGGTCTGAAATGGCTCCTATTTCTCAAGCCCCGGGTTACATCAGGCTAGTAAAAAGGTATCTGCGCCACAGTACCTAAAAACTTTTTCAAGTCGTCCTTGTGAATACATTTAATTGGCTAATGGCCATCCCAAATTTCTAAATACTAATTTGGAAGATAAGTGGATCATTTAGTAGATTCTGCCAGCAATCCAGATCTGTTTATTAGTATCTTGAAAAATACTTTCCAAGGTGATAAGTAGCGGAAGAACTGAAATGGGCTATTGAAAAAGAGAACAAGGGACGAAGCAGTTGCTGCTTTGGTGAAAGCGTGTCTGGAAGATAGTTTATACGGTTCTTATTCCTAAAAGTCGCCCCCATCTGAGCAGACAGCGAGTGCTATTCCATTCCTTCAGCGGCTTTCTTGTTTCATGATCACGCACACACACACAGGCATGCAAAGCAGAGGTACTTAAGGGAGTGGTTGGATGCTCCCACTCATCTTCCGGACGGCTTGTTAAGGTTTTGCTTCCTCCCGTGGCTCCTCCCAGGACTTTCAGCATAGGCTGCTTACACACTTATGTTTCCCACTGAAGCATTTAATACGAGTATAAACAATTAACAGCACATGAAAAAAAAATCAACAGAGTACACATAAATCTGTTGGACGGCACGTGGGTCAGATAGTGTACGTGTCCGTTCTTTTCTCCTCCTTTGCTCCGGTGGCGCAAAAATGACAGGATGGAATGGTTCTAATTTCCTCTTCATGGTGGGCGGCAGGCGGACGTGTGGGCCGGCTCAGAATATGGCAAAGGGCCCAGCTTCCTGGGCCCAGAGCAGTGAATCGTTGAGAAAAAAGAAGTGTCACAAGACGGTGCACGCTTTCAAGCATACTTAAGCATCCAAAGCAGTGAAAGTTGCCATTTATGCCATTGCAGTCCGAAACTTTTAATGCCATCTCCTCGTTCATTAACCTGCCATCAATTTGCCAGCATTACCACTGTGTGACTTATTAGTTTATCCAACAGTCCAGCTTGCCTAAAAGCTGCTATATTTTTAAAGCCTCCATTAAGATTCCATTAGTCCCTCACTAATGAATATTTCCCCATTGTTTGCTCGGCACCTAAATACTATTAGCCATTTTGTGTTTGTCAGAAAAGTTAATATTAATGGAAAGCCTTCAACGCTAAACGTGTATGCCGGATTACTAGTGTTGTAACTGTGAGAAAAAAAAAATACTGGTATCCAGTTGTGTCGTAGTACTTAAAAATGTGTAGCAAACACACACGCACACTCTTTTTCTTCGCCGTCCCTGCTTCTGTCTTTTCTATCTTGTTCCCCAGATGTGCACTTAATCCACTCAGCAAGGTCCCTGAATGACATCACGTTGTTTATTTGATGGGAGGGGATGGGAGTGCGTGGGCACGGAGGCATTTGTGTTATCTGGGCCTCCTAACCTTACCCTTTGTACACTTTGCGGTAAGGCAAGTTAGAGATTTGTGCCTCAGCTTGGGCTGGGACTGCCCCTGGTTTAGACCTGCAACCAACATGGAACTTTCTGCCTTAATTATGTCGTTGAGACAGTTTTTAGGGGTTTCCCGAGTTCTAATTCTGGTAATACAACACAGTACATTCTTTTCATGCAATATGCAATACTTTATCTTCTAATTTGTTCAAATATCCAAATTATTATTGATGAATTTTTTTATTTTAGTTTTTTACTTTTACAGGTAGAGAGGTTCTATGAAACTTAAGTCAAAACCACCGTAATACCTTCAGATGCTAGTGACTCCAGTGTTATCACATCATAATATTACCTATACACATTTGTCCCTATATTGTTAATTTGCGTGAACTGCTGCATTTTCGCATGTTGGCAAATATCCACAAAAGTCATATTTGTTGTTCAATTTTTTTTCATGGCAAAACACCCACAGTATGTTTGTATACGTTCCAAATGCAACAAACCTTTTCCTAAGTGTTTTAGGTTCATAGTTTGTGATGTAAAAATGACTAAACCACTAATACGTGCAATTATAAAAACTTTTAGGGGTGTGTCAGTGTTTTTAGATTTTGGCTCCTTTAGGTTGGGCTTGGTTCCTGACCCACCTCTGACTTTCTCCTGAATAGCAGTACAAAGTGTATAAAAGTGTATAAAAAAATATCATTTCATTTGAAATGAAATGTTATGGACAACCAGCTATTTGGGTGTACAACTAGTCAATTTATTTGACTAGTTTATTTTAGGTACATCCAATAGCTGTTAAAATTTAACATTTTGCAGCAGATATTTTTTCCAAAAAAGCTAAAAACAAATTAACAAGAAACTCTTCATACTACTTCATCTTTTTCTTTAGAATTCCCCATAAAATGGAACGACTGCTTGTTTTGTTGAGAGACTTCAATGAACTGAAGTCTCAGGCGTGATAACTGTTTTCATGTTTTAGTTTGAATTTAGAAGCTTTTAAGAAGCTGTTCTTGCGTGTGTGAACGTGCACGCGCGCACGTGTGTTTTAAGTTGATTCAGGTTGCGCCGCAAAAGAGTTTCGGACCTCAGGGGATTCGCTGGTGATTTCTCTCCAATTTAGCGGCATGTGTGAGTTTTGATCGACAAAGTATAAGGCAAGCAGCAACAGATCAAACTCCTACTCACGTTGGTCACACCCAAAAACTCAAGAGGCTCCTGAAGCAAGTGGAAGCCGTTTTACATGCACTACAATGTATCTATCATAACTTCCCGTTTGCGAACCCTCTTCACTTTTGGAAGTTAGCAGATAAACAATTCCTCCTTTCGTCCTTCTTTTGGTTTTGTGTATTTTTTGCACTTGTGAATTATGTGATGGCGCTGGCGAGGTGTAACAGCCAGCTTCTTAGACTGAGGGTGTTTAGTCCAGACTTTGGCTTGGCTCGCTGGTCTAACTGGCCCGTTTGTGGACTGGCAGCGCTTTATAAACATACGTTCTCAACCAGTTGCTATTTCCATCCTGTCTATTCACCACACCCTGACCTGTCACATGGATAGAAGTGTTTGTTCTCTCGGGCCCCCAGGCTGCCTCATCCCTGGCCAGCTGACTAGCGTAAGCTCACCCTTGACTTGAACTTGCACTACATCTCCATACATTCAACACCACGGGTAGACAAACTATACTCTTGAGAAATGTGTCAGTGTGCCCGTTCTCGTTCAACGAGATCACGGATCACAACGCCATAATTTTTTTGTCCTGCACAGCTTTTTTAGCCCGAAGTGTACTGGTACGCTCAGGAGAGAAGAAACGGGTCCTCGGGTAATAAGCAGGCAATCCAGGACAACAAAAACATTCCTCTAGCGTTGTTTTTAACCCATGGACTCGAAAGTCAAGTCATTTGAAGCAATGGGCACAGTTGCCGTTCGTACTGATCACAAAACAAACCAGGCTGACACCAATGTGGTGGCTTACCTAGCAACATCGCTCCAACATGAGTAAGTTAATTATGTTTGTTATGAAAAAATGAAACAAAAAGTTGGTCATTCATAATTGAGAGCAAATGTGTTGTTTGGCCTTCCATGTTTATAATTTTCACCAAACAAAAACCTTTTTTATTTTATTTTTTATATTTGTGATTATTGGACAACATGTTCAGCAAGATATCAGAATACCAAAATGCTTGATGGCTGCAGCCTTTCTGCAGAAATATAGGATACTCGGATTACTTTCATATCACTTGTGTGGTGACATTTTGGTTTTCCAATTGAGGAAAAAGACTCCAAAATATTAGCGGTTAAGAAGACAGTTTTTTAACATTGCAAAAAAATGAAAAAAAAATTTTTTTTAAAACTGACACAAGCTGTATACAATTTCTAAACTTTAGGTAAGAGGAAAGGTATCGGCTGCAGCGGATATTGCAGCAGCATTTTTAAAATGAGCCTGTAACAAAAGTAATTGTCTTGTTTTACATTTGCACTTTATCACTAGATTGTTGGATTTGTTGCAGTTTGTTCAGTAAAAAGATGTGAAATGTTTTGAAAAGTGAAAGTTTCACATTAGGTATTAATTTTATTTTACAATTGATTATTATTTTTTTAAATGGACTAATTTTGCTAAAATCTCATTCAGTTATTGTGCACTCACAGCCGCGAGGCTGAATCCTTGTGTCCCAAAAGTCAGCAAATTACAGCAGACCCCAAATTTGCATAACAAGTTTGTTGAGCCATTAGCATTACACTGTGAACACAAGCAAGCGGTTTCCAACACTTTTGATTAGTCTATGATTTCAAAAAGTAAAATAAAATAACTCCCACACATGCGGCCTTACCAATAATATAGTTCTCTTTTAAAAAGTATGAAATTCATCAAAACAGTAATTTCATAATCACCGATCAGAGACTGTGAATGTGGCCCTCGGATCGAATTTTACTCTTGGCTCCTCGACACTGATGCTTTTAAGCATGTTTAATTAATTAATGGTGAAAGTCAATGTGAATGTCAAAATGTTTCTTACATCATCGACGTTTACCATACGCAGCCCTCGTTATAAAAAAAAGTTTGGACACCCCCGTTCTACACAGTTGACTGAGTCACACAAAAAGCCCTGAATGTAGCAGTCAGACGTCAGCATCCAAGAGAGAGGGCACTTGAAACTCTTTTCATATGCTGACGAATGAATACGAACCACAAACAGCGTGGTATGGTGTGTCATGACAAAATTGCCCTTTGCTGACAGGTGTAGTGCACACGTGAGAATACGCCGAGCCTTAGTGTGTTTTGGGATCAGTTTTTCTTGCTGTGTCATAAATCGCCCATTGTAGGAGAGTCGTCATGCCTGGAGGGTAGTTACATAATGCCCTGGCGTTGCAAGCATGTGCACACTGGTGCACAGATAGTAGACTTGAGGATCAACATCAAGCCCTGCCATGAACTGGGTCAAAGTGGTTGTTTATAAATAGTGTCGGAGCGTGGGCCGCGGGGCTGGGCCGGGCCGGGCCGAGCTTCGTGATGTCAGTCCAAAGGCCACTCCTTGCTCCGCTTCCTGTCGGAAACAATCCCCGCTTGTCTGAAATCCGGCGTCATTTTTTACTAGTCCTCCCATAAGATGTGCAAAGGAGATAGAGGTGTAATTTCGCAATCGCAGGTTTGCGGTGGTTCCCCACATCACGGGTGAGGACTGGCACGCCGAGAGGAAACGTCAGTCAGGAAGCCCACATGTTGAGCGGCTAATAACACCACGGGCCGCACATTATGATCTCTTGGAGCAGAGTGAAAGCTCCGCTGCTAGAATGCTTTTAGTGAGTCATTCAGAAAATAAATACAAAAAAATATTTGTGCATTTTGGTCAGTGACTCACCTATTACAGACCCCTCGTGTGAATCATTTTGTGACCTATTTACTGTCACTATCCTGGACTGATTTTTCACTCCTACTCTAGTATTTTGATTATATATATATATATTTTTATATTTATTTTCATAAAACTTATCGTATTTTTTTTTTTAGCTATAAGTCACACTTAATTTCTGTTGGCTGTCAGCAGCCAGTGCCTTTTGCAACTAACAGCAGCTAATGTTAGCTGAGGTTGTTACGGCATTTTTTTCAATAAAAGAAGCGGGCAGACCAAACCAACATCCGTGTCCAGTCTTGTTCACATGCAGGAGTATTAGTCAAACAGAGAGGATCAGCTGATTTAATTAAGAGTGCACCGGATAGAGAACACGGAAAGGTATTCAATTTGACTCTTTTATTAATTGCCGTCTTTTAGCATATACACACAATCATAAACTTGGTGAAACACAGATCCTGCTCAACTTTGGGTATTTCTGGTAAAAAGAACTCGAGCCGCCTCACGAGGAAAAGGAAAAACAATTGCTTCAAGCGCATTCAGCATTACACTGACGAGACGTTCGCTGATCGCTCGCAGTGTGGGAAATCTTTTTGTTTTTCCTCTCAATATTTGGGTACGCATACTGTAATGGAAAATAAGTATTTAGCCAGTATTAATATAACATTTTGTTGTTCACTGACAACTTGGTTTTGTTTGAACAAAGACCCTTTCACCTAACATTTATGAGAACTCTGTGTAGCTAGAATAAGACGACCTTGACAGATAACACGCACATAACTGTATATCATTTTGTATTTGACTCCCTTCTTGTATTTCCTCCCTTCCATAGCCTTTAAAAATCTTTTTTCACTCGTCCCTTCACACTCTCTTACAGACCACCAAACTGCTCTGTTAAGACTTATATGAATCTTCAAATTAAAAGGTTCCAGAAAAAGACGATTTTGTTTTTCCAGACTATTTTACTGATCTGACAAATCTTTTTAAAAATCCACAGCAATACTCTTTGCATTGCACGTTTATAGCCTTTATAGACTGAAATCCTGTGCAAGCTGGGGCTTTCTGCTACAGTTAATAGCATCTAGACTTCCCTATCAACAACTCTTCGTCACAGCTCGGGCTCCAGGAGCCAATATGGTTTCGGCCAAGGCATTAACGACAAAAAGTTTCGTAGGCTCTTATAAGCCCGCGCTCATAAAGCCAGTGTACATCATTAGTACGTCTTTCCTTCTGAGCTCCGGAGGTACACTTCAAGCTTGTTTATCGAAGAACTTCTCAGATTTATTTATTTATTTTTCATTGAAGTAATTTCAAGTCAAAACACCAGACATCTGTGCTGTGGGGGTAAAAAAGAAAAAAAGGGCCCTCCCCCAAATGTCATTGCCGATAATCGGCGGGCCGATTATCACATCCCTAATTCTCAGAAACAGTACTTGCCCGTTAACTGATAAAATACATCAGTGCAACAATTTGAGTTTCACTGCATACATTAATCATATGGAAATGAATATGACCTTTCATATCACCCATTTTTTTCATGTTCTTTAATAATGTGTACAACATGCGTGCCTCCCGTTCAAAAGCGGCACCAAAATCTGTGCAACAAGTTCTGCAATGAAGCTCCCGACTCTGTTGCTAAGTTACAGATGAGTGTTCCTCTATTTTTAGTGCCCAAGTCTTAGATTCTCATAGTAAGAATATACTTTCATTAGAAAGGATGATAATTGTCTCAAAATGAAAAGTGTCATGCCTTTTTGAACTACAATAATGAGATAATAGAGGAAGCCTAATGCAGAACTGTCCTTCGGGGTTTGACAAGTACCTCGACGAGAAATGTTATTTATTCATAATGACTTTTATTAACATTGTTTGCAATATAATGTTATCACCTGCATATTTTATGGAGCTGAGATTTTCTTTTCCTTAATTGCAAGCGCACCTCCGTCATTGTCTTGTGCTGATGTTTTCCCAGGTACGGCGGCGTCTTTCCGAGCCTCAACATGGCTGTAAAACGTCGCGAGCAAAGCCTGCAGGACTACAAGCGCTTGCAGTCCAAAGTGGAGAAGTACGAAGAAAAAGAGAAAACCGGACCTGTTATGGTCAAACTGCACCAGGTACGGTGCGATGGCTGTCCGCTCGATGGCACCCCCTGTCTGCAGAGAAACGGAGTGGGAAATGACACAAACGCTGACTGGATATGAACAAAAATAGTCGGGCACATGCACGTACAGTACATAGGCGCTTCTTCACCCACGCGTGCTAGCGAGCTCTCAAGTTTTCAAAAAGCCGCTGCTGCACATCTACAGGCACGTAATTGAGAATTGGAGACACACACACACAGACACACGCGCACGTACACACGAGGCCATTACCGAAGCGCGCACATTCACAGATAGCGTTGCCTAAGCTATTGCCGCTAACACATCCTCACATGGAGATCCACCCACACACATTGAGAAAAGCACCGTCAGGGGAACAAAGACTTGAAGAGGCCCCTGCACGCCTGCCCTTTGAATCCCCATGCACTTCAAGAGACGATCCGAACAAAAACACGCGGATGCCATTTCATTTTCAAATCAACTCGCCGAGGTGAAAAAAACGTACATCATAACGCGGCGCAAAAAAAAAACAAACAAAAAAAACAACAATATGCTCCATTTTAAATATACCATCTCGCTTCCCTTCATAACAAGTCTCACCCTCTCGCATATTCATCATGCGTTGGGTGTCTACAGTAGACTGACTACCCACGAATACATTCACGCACACACACTGCACACACAGCTCTGTGGTGCTGGAGTCCACTCACAGCCAAGTCTGCCCACATTACCCACTCCTCCTCACTGTGGTCGTGATTACAGCCTTTTTTGCAGCTCTTCTCCGTGGGAATTAGGCAAATATCTCTCGAGAAAAATATTGCCGACACCAGTGACGTCTCTCGTGTGGTGACATTGGTGACAACGAACTATATTTTTCATAACATCACTGTTTGATATCAACTGGTTACGCCACTTTTTTGGGGGGTGGGGGTGGGGGAGGGCTCCCACCATGGTGATACTACAACTTTTATAAAGATTTACTTCATAAAAGCACACTAGACTGCGGTTATCATACGAAACCAAGAGTATTACTACCTTGCACTGATACTGATTGACCAAAAAAAAGTAACTTTTACTTGTAAATATAGAACTGCAAAATTATACAATGATAAAATTATTTCAAAAGAATGTTAAGAATGAGGATTTTTGTCCATCATAACAACTCTCCTTGTACACTGTACTATAATCCATGCGGACATAGCAACTATACACATTATTGATCATGAAACAGAAAACACTGTTGCAACTTACTGAATTAATATTAGCTGATTTTTGCAGAGGGTAAAGAATCTATGACTAATGCTGTGTGCATGTGTGGCTACCCTTGTGTTCAAATCAAATTTGTTTGACGAGACGCTTTACTCATTTTGCCATTTTCCGCCATAATAAATTCATATTTGTCTATAATTAACAGCGGTTGCATTTGACATTTTTTTTTGCTGGCCCATAATTTACAGTCCCATCAGTACGTGGACCCCCTTTCGTCATCTTCAGTCCGTCGTTTTTGGAAGTTTAGCCAAACTGTCATCGTCATTCGTTGAGTCACATGTTCTGTCATCACTTCCGTCGTCAAGGTTGGCCACGTCCAACAATCCATTTTAACCGCTTGAAAAATCATTTTAAGTGTCAGTTTACATAAATTTGACCACATGTCCTTTGTCACATACGCTACAAGTAAAATGCAAGGTTTTGCTGAGCTTAATTTACTAGATAATGTCTTTTGGGGAGATTTTAAAAACATCTATCTTGCAATTCCTGGGTAAGAGCCAATCAGAGCAAGAAGGTCACTTTGCAATGTACCAATTGTTTACTTGAATGGAAAGTTATCCCAGAATGCTTTACTCAACTATGTGCAAGCGATGTATTTGTTAAAATCTTATTTAAATAGCAAAACAACACAAAAATCTTCTAATAGTAAAAATAATTCTTAATTCTCAACATATTCACTTTTTACTGCTGAAAATTGCTAAATAGATATCCCTTTTATCGATAACTGAAGCCTCTGTAATAATTGTATTCACCTGTCTGTGGTGTTTTATATTGTGTGTTAGAATTAACCCAACAGATTTTATGATGCAAAATTATGTGGTTTGGTGAATGTTTGTTTTGTCTGACAGTTAACCATGAATTGGGCTTTGCAATAAACAATTTGAAGCCCATTTTGGAATGATTTCTCAGTATCTCCGTTCAATGAGCGCTTTAAATTTCTCAATTTTAAAAAGCCATCCTGCTACAGCCTCTTGCTATATTGCAATTGACAATATCATCATCTGTCCCCGCAGGCCAGAGAGGAGCTGCGACCTGTAAAGGAAGATTTTGAGGCCAAGAACAAGCAGCTGCTAGATGAAATGCCCAAATTCTACCACAGCCGCATCGACTACTTCCAGCCCAGCTTCGAGGCTCTCATTCGAGCGCAGGTTCGTTACGCCCCCTTCCGCGACACGCCCTCTGACCAGCAGTTAAGTAAGTGAGCATGTACGCCTGTTGTCGCGTCTCCTTTATAATGCGATTAAGGCTCAGTGGCAGCCCACACACTCGGGAAGGCCTCATCTGTCTGGCTTCGTGGCCCCCAAACCTGTGGCTTCTCTCTAGGCAGCTGCCCCACCACCCCGCCCCCACTCTGGAGCCACCCCGGCCCTGTCATTTCCTCCGTGGCACGCTCCCGATTAGCAAATGAGATTATAGCGATCTGCGCTTTGAACTTGCAGGACGGGGACAATCGAATCTTTCAATTTGCTCAATTCCAAAAAAGTTGCGAAATGAAAGGGTGGAAGACGTGCCTTGGATGAGTGACGCGCTCACTCCGGAGGAAATGTAATTGATCATTGGAGTCCCATGAATGAGCAGTTACACACATAAGCAGGCAGGCACACGTGGGTGGCCGGTGGACCTCCCTCGGCTTCGGCCTCCACTCCCTTCTCCTCCGCCGCTCCCAGCAGCATCAGGGCAGGCACAAAGGCCGCCTTTGTTCGCAGCTGGCCGCCGCGAGTGCCGTCCGGTTGGGACGCTAAGGTTCGACTCGCACACCTCTACGCGCGCTGATCAGTTGACGCGTTTTGCATCATCCCTGCAGCATGCGGCTTCATTTTGAAAATGCCACAAAAGACGGTTCTTTATCCTTGTCCCTCGTGATTGTCTTTGTTTCCTTAAACATGTGGATTATGAGCACATGCTGGGAATTTACGGCAGGGCTCTAAAATATGTGTCCCCGATATATGACTACATGTCATCTCATTCTGCATTCTCTGTCTCTTTTTATGGAACTTTCATTCGTTCAATTTATGATTATTTTCTCCCAGCTATTTAAAATAATACTCATTCTATTTTACATTTAACTGACATTTAAAAGGATTGAATAAAAACAACAACAACAAAAAATTGCCATTGTGCAGTGCCCTAATGGTTTGGACATCTGAAGCGCCACCATTTTGGTAGGCAGGTAGTTAGGGGGGGGGGCACGTGGAAACAGAAAAAAATGACTAATATCACTGTAAAAGCCAGCCAAGGAAAGAGCTAAATCTTCACTTAAGTATTTCTGTATTGACCGGAATGAGCAGCACAATGTACATTGAAGGGGACATAGTGTGACAAAAAGTTTTTTATTTCATCTTATTTCATGATGTCATTGCTGTATGTTTTAGAGCACAGGTGTCAAACTCAAGGCCCGGGGGCCAAATCCGCCCCGCCACATCATTTTATGTGGCCCGCTAAAGCAAATCATGTAAGTTTCCATGAACCTTGCTAATCTCTGTTCCAAAACTTTAGCTTGTCGTGTATAATGAAAAATAAAGTTGGGATTTTTTGGTGTGTTCTGTTACAGTAATCTAAACAATAAATGAACAAACTAGCCTGCTTTACTTCTGATTTCAAAACAATTAAGCCATCAATTTGTTTTGTACAGTAATAATACTATGAGACAATTTAAAATTGACTTGGTTTCCTCAACATATCGGCCCAATGAAGGAAGTTCTCGCTACAAAATGGCCCGCGACAAAAATGAGTTTGACACCTCTGTTTTAGAGAGTGTTAATATTAGTATTAGAGAAAAGAGGCATGGAATGGAATGCGTCTTTAAACATGATACTGCCTTCTGCTGCTTCACAACATGTGACACATCAATAATAATGGTCTTATGTCAAGTGGAAAAGTGCACACACTGCACTCCCTGGGTTGTGTAAAAGGGCAAAGTGGCTAATTTGCAGCTCCTCTTTTTTTTGGGTAAATTGAAAATACCTTATATCTTTGGTTTGGTGCACCCAGTGACCTCAAATAACAGGTTATTGTGGTTCAGGTTTTGTGGGTTCGGTACATTGTGAAAGCTTTCAAAAATATTCCTAAAGAAAAAAAAATCAAAACATGAAAAAGCACGAAAAGAAATCCCCCATAATACTTTTTTTTTTTTGCTGGCATCTGTTTGGCTCCGTATCATCAGTCCAAGTGGCCGTACCTGTACTGTATAATGCAGCATTCAAGCTGTCGAAGTGCCCATCTCGCCTCTGCTGAACACTTGCTCCATGCAAACGCTCGTTTTAGATTTGTTTGTGTGTGACGCCCAAGAAATGCCTTGTAAACATCCTGAGTTTTCTAATTCATCGAGTGAACAGAAAAGGAAGGTGATGGTCGTGAACAAAACGTACTCAACGAAGGCGAGGAAGAACTGAAGGGTTTTACGATATAACATGGGATGAGTTGAACAGGCACAACGTGGAGTAGCACACAACAACGACAATAACTTGGTCAGAGCCATGGAGCTCAGCAACCGTGTCAACGGAGTCAGGGCATTATTTAAGGGTGGCCAAAATCAAGAAGCGGCGGAAACAACCCCTTTTCACGATGTTGTCCATTGGAAACCCCTGTCAATGCCTTCCCATCTATCGCAGGGGGGGTTCGGTGGGTTGCTCCGGTCCCCATAAACGAGGGACTGTTTTGCAATGTATGCATGAATTGAAGAGGGCTTGTATATCCTGGTAGTTCCCCTTCAGCCTCTTCTTGTGTTGCTCTTGTTGTGCGCTTAAAGTCTATTAATCATCAAAGCCGCTCTTGAGGGAGCCTCACTCATGGACTCCGGGAAGGATCGGTGAATGCTCTGGCCAACCCTTGTTCCAACAGGAAATAGGAAGAAGAAGAAAAAAAAAAACTCTGTTAACTCGTCATTGAGTTGTTTGATGTAGTGTGCCATGTCAGCAACCGGTAATAGCCGATCGCTTCTCATAAGTGACGTATGAGCTGGCAAAGCCAAGATGGGACTGTTCTAAAACAATGATTTTATCAAATTGCACTGCACATCAAAGAAGAGCATGATATCAAGATCCTTATATATATATATATATATATATATATATATATATATATATATATATATATATATATATATATATATATATATATCTTGCCAAGGCTCCCCTAGGAAAGAGAGGACTTCTCCACTCGACACGCTGACTATTAAGTAAGATTAGTATCTACAAAAATGGTATCCTTATGAATTAACAAAAGAAAAAAACAATATAAATCAACTTTCAACATCTGTTCATTATTTTTTTACAGCATTCACACTGGTTACAGCTTAGTCTAAAACATATCAAAATAACTTAAGGATGCTGCGCTTCTGTTTGAGAAGTACTGATATAGCTATAGATGTGTGTGCGTGTGTGTGTGCATGTGTATGTTGATAAGGTTTATGCTTAGTGTGCATTAAGTTTCAGTTGAATTCCCACGGCACATCCTATTCCCTGTCAAAAATGTTTTAACATAAGGAAGGCATTTTGGGCTTTTATTTTGGTCATCACTTATGTCATGCATTTATTTAGGGACTAAATTAATCATGTCATGCTTTTTTGCATTTGTACTGTACTTAGATGACCAAGTATTGGATAATGCTCATATTTTCTGCCTGTAGTTCATATCCTTCTGTTTGTAGCTTAAAGACCTCACAAATCTTTTTTGAATGATGCAAAAATTGGAATCAGCATCAGCCGGAAAAAAATCAGTGTCATCAGGCCTGGCGTAAAAGTAAAATAACATTCTTAAGTAAATGTTTCAATAGAAATAAGTCTTAAAGACGCGCATGTCAAATACAACTGAACTGCGCTTTGGCAGTGACCGTTTCCCTCTCGGCAGGTGGTGTATTTCACGGAAATGTACAAGGTCTTCAGCGAGCTCACGGATCAGATCGACCAGGCGGGCCTGACCGACGAGCAGCGGCAGAGGGAGAGCGAGGCCAAGCTCAACGAGCTGAGAGCTCTCTCCATCGTGGCCGACGACTGATCTTCTTTCGTCAAACGTTGTTGCGGTCGCTCTTTCCCCACTTCTTTTATTGGACAAAACAACAAAGCCATCAGCCAAGTCCATACGCTATTACCGCTTTCCAGGAGCAGCGGCCGTCCCTCTAATAATAGGTGCCGCGCCCCAATTAGTCACGCCGTCGCAGACTACGGCTGCTTAGCTCGTTTGAATCAATTGTACAACAGTAACCTATAGCTATAATTGTGTTCAATGTTATTCCAAAAATGTCTTGTCAGGTATGGGCAAAACTGCCAATAGGTTGTTTAGTTTTTGTCTTGGTAAGCAGGCACAATCAGCCGTCTTGTAGACACTTAAATCTTTTAACATCCGACGTGATCTTACTTCACTCCAAGTTGACGTTATGTTTGTGGTGCACGAAGCAGCAAAATGCAGTAAGTTACACGGGGAAGTGGAACGGGCTGTACAGGCTTGTCTCAGGCGCGCGGCTAAAACCGAGCCAAGTGCTCCCTCTAGTGGGGAAAGGAACACTCGTTGCTAAAGCGTCTACTCAATCACTGCAAACACCCACTCCGCTAAAAGGGGTCAGGGGTCACAGATGTGCACAACTGGGTGCGCCTACTTTAATTTATACTGTCATACAATTGCCTTGCCTGTGACTTATTGTATTGTCGATTTTTAACTTAAGCTAATGATTTATGTAGGTGGAGGTTCTAGCTAATGAAGGTTTTGTTTTGATTTTTTTTTTCTACTGAATATTTAGGTCACACTAAAAAGAAAATACTAAGGGAACTTACTTACTTTTAACATTATTTTGTTGTAAAAATCAGAACTTGAAAACTTGAAATGTGATAACATCAGAACAGGATACTAATTATGTCAGTATTTTTCATTAATGATATATGTATGTAAATCTTCTGAATTGTACTTTCCATTGAGTTCCTAAAAAAAGAAAACTTAAGTAACGACCACGATTTTCTTGTATTTTAACTTGTTTTCAGTGACGTTAATGTAGGGATTTTGTTTGTTTTTTTACAGCGGTGTTTCACTTGGAGACTTATCCTTTTAAATGAAGATGTTTAAGCATTTTTGTCTGCAATCAGAAAGTAAATGAATGAGAACTTTCTTTCCTCTCTTGAATGGCTCATCTTTTACTGTGTTCATCTCATGGGTGTCTTTTAGAAATGAAGACAAATCAGGTGAAATTTTCACTTTATTGAACTAAACGAGTCAGAAGTGTCCTTATTAGAAGCAAAACCATATTTACAAGCCACACTCACTGTCACCTTATTTGGTAAATGGACTTTCACTTATATAGCTTCGCTACCTTGGGTACTCAAAGCGCTTTACGCTAACCAGTCATTTACCAACTGATGACGCAGCATCAGGAGCAACTGGGAGTTCAGTGTCTTGCTCAAGGACACTTGGGCACGGTCTTGATGGTCGGGGGATCAAACCCACAGCCTCTCGGCTGGGAGACGACCGCTCTACCACCGAGCCGTGCCGCCCCTAATGGAGCGCGTTAGGTTTAATTGAGAAGAGGGCAAAAGGCATGTTACAAGCGAGGCTCGGAAAACTTAAAAAAAAAAAAAAAAAATCGCCATTGTGCAGTACAACACGGGCAACAGGAAAAAAAAAAATCGCCATTGTGCAGTACAACACAGGCAACAGAACAACCATCGGTGGTTCCACTAGAATTTCCATGTTAAATGTTGAACAGGCTTGTGTAAATTAGTCGAATCGAACGTGTATATTTAGGCAATTGCTAGATGTTTCCAGCGTGCGGTCTTTTTTTTCACACGGCCGGCTTGCCGTACATGTTAGCTATCTGCTCCTGGAAAAGCCGGTGGATATCGGCACGTCGGCTCTTGAGTGTGGGCGTGAGGAGGCCGTTGGCCACGCTGAAGGGCTCTGGGTGCAAGTGGATGTCTCTCACCTGGAATTTCCAACAAGGGCAAATCAGTCCAGTGGCACTTTGATCATTTTGTCTTTAAAAAAAAAAAAAAGTCCACTCGCCAAATGCTAACACAAAATGCAAAACGTTATAGGCAGGCTAATGAAACTAGCGTTAAGGATGCAAATATTAAAAATGTTCAAATATATGCAAGAAAGGCAGAGCCACACTTAGGACAGTGGCTCTCAACCTCAGTGATATACCATTGCAAAGCATTTTTGGGTAAAAAAAAAAAAAAAGACTTAAAACATGCCATCAGTGTCTGATTTATTAAACTTTAGACCCATTCAAACCTCATTTGGATTGGTCCACAAAAAAATAATAAACCTAAAGTGTCCTCTTTTGGATCTTTTTGTTATCAAAAAGAAATGACTTAATAATTAATGAATATTTTTCCGCAAAAAATATATATATTGTGACAGGCCGAAAGAATTATTTATTGATAAATATTTGCCCAAAGAAAAATAATCAACTTAAGGCATAACACAGGACTATAGTGAAACGTGTGTGTGAGACTTTGAGCAAGAATTGATGGAGTCCTCACTTGTTCAAAAGATTTGAGGCCTGCCTCCTTCCCAATTGCTCTCATGTCCTCCAGCACTGCCTTCTTTATGTCCTGAGAGAAAGCCAGGTTATAGATATTTTTGTACGAAAAGTGTGACAAAACGTGTACATTATTTCATTTATGACTTACAAGAGTTTGGCACAGTTCTTCATGCGAGTCGACAAATCCTTGTTCCTTTGCCCAGGTGGCAAAAACCTCCGGGTCAGGGACAACGATGCCTACCAGATAAGACTGACCACAGGCAAACACGAGCAACGATCATTAAACTTAACTGCTGGGATGGAAATTCAAAATAATTTGACAACAAATCCTGCTTCAATCTCCATATACATAGATGTGCAAAAAAATCTACTTTAGTCTGCAGAACAAAGACAAATGGAGGCATTAAAGAGAGTATGTGTAATTTTTCGGATGCGCCCGCGGGACCTTTAGGGGCATTGCGGTAAATGCAGCAAAACACACTCCTCCTCCAGTTGTCCGTAGCTATAACAGACATGGCGACCTCTGGAGAAGTGCCACCCCCCAAGTAATACCATTTCATGATAACTACACCTACCATTATATTCAAAACGTACTGTTGGTTGCTAAGAGACGCATTTATTTGCAAGTTTTTGAAATATATAATTTAATTTATTCATAAGTCTAAGTCTTACATATTGTCACTTTAAAGTATTTTTGTATCTACAGATTCGTTTTTATTGGAAGGAAAGTGCTTTTTCCACACAATGTGGAACACCGATACGATGTGGGATCTAAATCTCTACTACTTAGCAGCTAGTGCTAATGCTACAATGACAGCGTATTTAGCTAGCAGTTTTGTAGCATCCATGGTCAGCAATTGAACATGATTTTGTCACGTGTGGGTGTGTTTATATGGGTAGATACGAGATCAGATTGTCGCAAGAAGTAAAGCAAGCTGCTAGGAAGCACCCACCAACCACAAATTTCAAAATAAAAGAATGCTACGGCTACAGCAGTGATGTCCTTGTATTATTTGATGTCTATATTTTGAAGTTATATATAGCATAAGTTTTGAAGGCCCATCCCCAATCAGACGTGCAGCATACCTGTAGACTGTCTCCATGCACAAAGACCTGGAGCACAGGCGTGCAGCGCGTGTACACATTTTCAATCTTTTCCGGGGCGATGTACTCTCCTTGCGACAATTTAAAGATGTGCTTTTTCCGATCAATGATGCGCAGTGTCCCGTTCTAATGGTACCAAAAAAAAATTAGCCACAATGGGATTATATCACGACATCATAGAAAGAAACGAAAATGAAGTCTTGAGTTTTTTTTATTAAAACGCTTACCGGAAGCCACTGGCCCACGTCGCCACTGTGCAGCCAGCCGTCACCATCCAAAGCTTCTGCCGTCCTTTCGGGGTCCTTCAGATACCCTCGGAACACGCTGGGACCGCGGATGCAGATCTGACAGTTACAAAAAAGCGGAGTAAGCGGTCCAAACGGTGCCATTCTGCACAATGCATACAAAATGTTGGCACGCCACTGTTCAAATATTACTGATATAAGAAAAGCAACCAAGATAAATCATTTCAAAAGTGCTTTCAAGCACAAGAATTTTATGATGCTTCCTGTAAATGTTTATTTTTACTTCATCTCTCTAAATGATTTAGCTTGGCCCCATTTTTCCCCTTTAAAAAAAAACAAAAATGTTTGAGCAGGTGTGTGGTGACTTTCTTTTTATCATCTTACCTCTCCCTCTCCATTCTTTGCAAAATAGTTCATGTCAGGGATGTCCACCAGTTTGACTGTCGCACAGGGCAAAGGAGCACCAACGTGTCCTGACAAATGCACACACTAAATGGGTTACCACGAAAGGAAACTGTAGGTCCAGTAAAAAAAAAACAAACAAAAAAAAAAAACCTCTCTCTCTCTGTCTGTCTAGCAGACCAGCATCTCCGTGAGGAGACGCCGGCCAATAGCAGACCAGCATTATAGTGACGCGTTGTATAGAGGCATTGACGGCAACAGAAAATAAGTGCAATTACCTAAAAACGCCTGCAGATGGAGACAAAACAACACAAATACAGCCAACGCCCTAGGGTCATGACAGTTGTTTTTGTGGCAAAGTGGGTAATATATCTTAAAGAGGGGATGAAAAAACTCAGTATTCCACATCGCAACATAAAAAAAACGTAAGCCAGGGACGCTGTAACCCGGGGCTCCACTGTATTATGAGGGATATTTATTCGAGTCGAACTAAGTAGAACATCACTAAAGGCCTCATTGTGAAATGCACGGATCGCCGCTGCACATTGATGAGACCATTACACCATGTCGTTTCATCAATTGAGTTGAAATAGGAAGAAGATGCCCCAGCCAAACCTGCGGTCCAGTCTCCCGGCATGGAGAAGGTGCATCCCGCTGTGCACTCGGTCTGGCCGTAGCCTTCGAAAATGAGGCATCCCATCGTGGCTCGGAGGAAGGAGAGCACCGTGGGGCTAATGGGCGCCGATGCTGTCAGGGCGAAACGCAGGTTTCCTCCGAAGTTGGCCTGGAGCACAAGCAAGCCGCGTGGCTTTTTTATTTATTATTTTTTGTGACACACAATAACCAGAGCACAATCCCACCTCAACAGCAAGCCAGACCATATTTTTTTCCATCGACCTTCGCCGAGCCAAAATGCTCAGTTGCCAGCGAGCGCCCGTCTCCAGTACACTCCCACAGACGCAATATGCTCCACTTGCTTTTGGCACCTCTTGCTGGAAGAGCTCGGCTTCTCCTACTAACTTCTCATGGTGCACTCGCTGCAAGCTGCTTTGTGCTCCCTCCCAACACATTTGTTCAGGGATAAGACTGCATCCAAATGATTGCTTTGCTTAATTATAATCATAATAATATTCGCTTTGTTTTGTCGCATAATTAAACTAGAGAAGATTCCTCGTCTTGACTTGGGGAAAAGTTGCCTTTCGGCTTAGTACCTAAGACTACATTGCCTCACCCAAAGTCAACAGCGAAAAACCGGAGATGGGAAAATTCTGTTCCAGAAAGTACAAATTCTACCACAGTTTGGTTTTGGCAAAATCCAAACTGTGGCAAGGTTTTCACCTACTGGACCTGGATTTCCCATTTGTAAGTCTAGCCATGGTTAGTATAGTTAACAAAAACTAATAAACTAACAAAAGCTACAATTATAAAAAATTCATTCAAAAAAATGAACTGAACAGAAAAAAAGAGCCACAATAAACACTAGACTTTTTTTCATCAAAGCGAACGGCTTGATCGTGATTCGGCTGTGATGTCATCATTCACAGAGAGCAATCAATGACGACATTTATCAGCTCTGCAAATGATATGTACGTTTTGAGGGAAACTTACATATAATTTGCAGAGCTAAACCATGGAAAAATGCTTTCTTTTATGAATATTATATACAGTAAATGTTCCATCCATGCATCCTGTTGATAAGCTATGAACAGTGTACATATCCACATTCAACCTTTTGGAGCTTTTCACCATGTTACAATGGTAATGTGGCACCCTAAACTCTTCTAAAGTGTTATTTCTCTTCCTTGATCCATTTCTGAGGATTCCTTGGCTTGTAGTCTCTCTATGTAAAGTCACAATAAGTTAGAAGGGCCTCGCCCACATTATCTTAGGAGCCATGTCCGCTTTAGTTTTCATTCCGGAATTGGGGAGAAGGTTTTGAACCCAGTTGGTCGAGTAAACAACAACCTTTTCATTCATTAGTAAGTAAAAGAATTAATGTAGAGCGTGACAGGTTCAGCCTAAAAGTACTGTTGACATTTACTTTTGAGTTTCTTGACGTTCAAAGTCGGGCACAATAGTTTACATACATATTATTTTGCGGCTTATCGGCTTCAAAACGACGCCATGAAGGGCGCAGTTTCAGTCAACGAGATGTTTAACTTCCGGGTGAGAAATGTCGCAGCGAAAAGACCTCATATTTCACAAGAAATGGAATGGCCAATAAGAAGGGTAAGATTTCATCATTATATGCATATATTTAACTGTAGAAAGTTTAAAATACCATGACACTGGTCCTTTAAACTCACTGATTGGCCACAAAATTTAAATTTAAAGAGACTTTTTAAAGTGACAAAACAATAAAAATGAACTCTGGGAAAATATGCAAAAACTTTCATAACCCTGACTAGCGCACCAGGATTACAAATACACGTGGCACAACACCAGAAAACTTTTGTTTTTTTTCATGAGGAAGGGAGAGGCCAGCATCTGGTGTCCACCAGTCCTTGACTCAGCGCCAATGATGATGAAAACTCCACTGACCTGAATCTTGTTGAAGACCAGTTTGTCCCAAAGACTGTTGTTGCGTACGACGCCACCGCTGAGCTCGGCCTGCTTCCTCCTGACGGCGTAGTGAAGCAAAGCTCGCCTCAGCGGTGACGTCACCGAGCCCAGGATCTGAACAGGGAGCCGACTTGAACAAAAAGAGACGCCGGCGACCTAGCCGACGACGTCTGTAAGGCAAGACCTTGTCGTAGATGCGGTTCAGCACACGGGGTACGACCGGGAAGAAGGTAGGCTTGAGTGTTTTGATGTCGTCCATCAGGAGGGAGATGTCCCCTTGGTAGAAGCCCACTCGAGCTCCGTGGCAGAACATGGACACCTGAGACGAGAGGAACCTTCATTCGGACGTCAGAGCAAAGAACGAGTCTGAATATGGACTCATTTAGGACAACAATTTGGAATTTGCATGAATGGTAAATGTACCTTAAAAGTTTTTTTCTAGCTTTAAAGAAAGGATTCGATATTATAGATTATTCTGTATGAATGGGAAATTAGAAGACTGGCACATAAATGGATAAAACGTTACTAAGTTGACAGAAAGAGTTTGGACTTGGACTTTCACTTTTATAGCGCTTTTCCACCTTGGGTACTCAAAGCGCTTTACTCTAACAAGTCATTTACCTGCTGATGACCGGCATCAGGAGCAATTAGGGATTCAGTGTCTTGCTCAAGGACACTCTGACATGGTCACGACGGTCGGGAGATCGAACCCACAGCCTCTCGGATGCGGGACGACCACTCTACCACCGAGCCGTGCCGCCCCGACTTACTGCTGCTAATGCGGACCAAACTCTGACATCGGCGGTCCAACCCTTATCAAAGGGTTCGGTGTCCCGTACTCCCTAAACACCCCTCACAGAACTCCCAGAGTGACACGGTCGAGTGCCTTCACACCCTCAGGTTCCCCTCCTTAAAGAGGGGTACCAATACCCAAGTCTGCCAATCCAGAGGTGCTGTCCCCAATGTCTAGGCTACAGTATGCTGCAGAGGCGTGTCAGCCAGGACAGCCCTACAACATCCAGAGCCTTTAGGAACGCCGGGCGGCTCTCAACCACCCCTGGGGCCTCGCCACCTAGCAGTTTTTATATGCCGCGACGACGGGCACCAACCACCTTAAGGCCACAACTCCGATCAGCCGCCTCGACAATGGCGGTGCGGAACATGGTCCACTCAAACTCAATGTTGCCCGCCTCCCCCGGTACATGGGAGAAATTCTGCCGGAGGTGGGAATTGAACCTCCTTTTGTCAGGAGATTCTAACAGACGTTCCCAGTAGAGTCTCACGACATGTTTGGGTCTGCCATGTGAAGGGGGACCAATGTTTTGCTTTCAGACTGGGCTCCATGGGTGCAGGGTGCGGTCACCGGGCGCTCGCCAACAAGCCCCACGTCCAGGCCTGGCTCCAGTGGGGGGCCCAGGTGACCCACTTCTGTGCAAGAGAAACTCGTGTCCAACTATTTTTGTCTGGTCACCCACCTAGGTGACACTACCAGGAGCTTAAAGCCCCAGACAACTTAGCTTCTCCGATCATTGGAACACGCAAACCCCTCCACCATTGTAAGGTGACAGTTTGTGGAGGGGGAGATTCTTTCAATCAATTAATTACAGCGCTTAATTAATCTTTTATTTTAATTTGTGACAGCAACAAAGTGAAACCGATATCCCTTACGATCTTTCATTGCTCAACCCCGCAAGCGTCTTGCTTCTTTTAACAGTGAACCAGTTGAAAAAAAATAAACAGCGCTTATTGCTGCTCAGTCGCTTCAAGACACAATTAACAATCAATTTATTGATTACTAGTCCTGCGATGAGCCCACCTGGATCATCCTCTCAAACATGTGAGCCAAGGGTAGGTAGGAGATGGAAACGTCTTCTTGTCGGATAACAAAGGATCCCTGGCAGAGGGGCAACAACGAGAGAAAGGTTTCAGTCCTCCGGGGAGACATGAAGCCTTGGAGGCAATCAAACATCTTGTATGTTTTTTTTTTTTTTTCTCCTTCCAGCATTTAGAAAGCAGGCTGTCTATAAAGAGGCAATTAGTTTAAGCAGCTTGCGGCCGCAGGGCCAATCAAACACTCAGTTAATCATACCATTACACACAGCGGGGAGGAAATTGAGGGGGGACAGAAACAAAGCAGACAAGAAGAGATGCTGAAGGAGGAGGCGGGATGGAAGACAGACCTCCAGGATCTTAATGACAGAGGAAGTGTTTGAGGCGATGTTGCCGTGGGTGATCATGGCTCCCTTAGGCTTGCCTGCACATAAACAAACAAAGACATTAGTGGCGCTTTGGGAGCTGTAAAAGACGGTGGGCCGCGCCGCCGTGGGATGATGGCGCCGTACCTGTGGTTCCACTGGTGAAGCAAACCACAGCCAGATCCTGAGGCTGGGGGGGCTAAAGTGCAAGGAAATAAAAGAATGTCAACCATCTCCACGAACTCCTGAAGCATTGATGAGTGGATTTTACACGAAAGATTTTAATACCCAATTCGGATTTACTTCCTTGATCTATTGTGTGATATTTTAAGATTTATTTACCGTTTTCCGAGGGTTTTTTTCCCCACACATTTTTGTTCAACTTGTCTTGACATTATTCGCTTGTTTTGATGACATTCCGCTTTTAACTCGTTCTCTATGTTTTCTTCTTTTTATTACATCGCTTTATCCCAAAAATTCTGTCGTGTGTTTTTGGCATTTTTTTTTTTTTTTTTAACACAAGTTATCTCTGGGATTTGACGAAACTCTCATGCCAAGCAGAAGATTTAAAGGCCATTTTATGCATTAAAAATTGCCAATCGGTGGCAGAAGTGCATTTGAGCAAAGAAAAAAAAGGCACAATACAAGCACTCAAGGAAGAATAAGCAGGAAAAGGAACTGTAGAAGCTTGGGAGGAACGTCAAAATGAAGAGAAATGAACTTTGAGAAAAATGCGAATGGAAAACATGAGACAAATGACAACAAAGGACTGCGTGAGGAACAAAATGTCAAAACCGCCATGACAATCTTCCTCTTCTCCCTTCGGCTTTTCCCTTCAGGGGTTGCGACTGTGAATCAATTGCCATAGGTTTGATTTGCAAATTTGATTAGCAAAGGTTTTACGTTGAATGCTCTTCCTGACACTACCTTGTGTATTTATCCGGGCTTGGAACTGGCAAAAAAAAGAAGTCTATGACAATAAAGGTAAATGAACGTTTCCCCCTGTTTGTTTACTGTTTGGCAGCTGCAGCCTTGTATTCACTGATAAATAAATAAATACTGTAAACACATGCTTTTATTTTTAAAGAGAACAAACCTATCCGTCTTTATTCAGGAAACCCAACACTTATTTGCTGTGTTGTCTAGCAAATCCGCAATGGGGATGCTCTAGCTCCCTGATGATGATCCCAGCTCACAAGATATAAATTCCTAGAGAAAGATGATCCTAATTTAGAACTCACCAAAGGCTCTTTGAGGTTCTGTCTTCCCAGATCCTATATCAGAAGAGGAAGAATACACGTTCATATGATGGTGGATTTAAAAAAAAAAAGATATAGCGTACACTGTCTTACCATGAGCTGTGTCAATTTGAGAACCTCCACCTGGCAACCCCTGGCCCTCTCAGCGAAAGCCTCACTGTAGGCATCAAAGAGAACCAAACAGCAGAGTTTGGGCGTGATGCCCTTCTCCTTATTCTCCAGCAGGGAGGTAGCCTTCTCCTCGCGGTCACACACCACCAGGTAAATCTCCGCTAAATCCGACACCCCGAAGCACAACTGTGAGTTCTATCGATCGACGGTATCTATTAAGAATGTATTTTTAGGGCATTCTAATCTCGTCACTTCTACACAGGACGACTTACCCAGGTGCAAAATATGGACCATAGCCTCAATCCCCAGTGTCTCATACAGAGGAACCAGCGCCATGGAGTAAGTGTAACAGGCCAGCTCCGTAATAATCCACTGCCACCAACAGAGGGAGACAAAACAGAACTTTTATACTCCTCTCCCTTTCCTCGTTCCGTCAGTCAGATAACGCTTTTGAAGTGAAGTAAAATGTCAGCCAAATCAAACAAAAACCCTTGGAAAAATTATAATTATGGTTTTGGAGCTAATCTCATGGTTGAAATAGCGCAAATAATAGTTTTGACCTGTTTAGTCTGTGGAAATGTTTTTTCCTGTCGTATGACAGAAATGATGATTATAGCAGACTACTTGAATGAGTAATAGCTGTCTAGAGACACACAGGGACTACAGTATCTTCTCTCCACATATTGATTTATGAAGTTAAATAATTAGTTAATTTTGAGGGCACCAAGAAACTGCCAAAAGCAAGTTGAGAGCATCATTGAGCTTCCTGGACACGATCGGTGGTAGATTTGCAGGAAGTCTCTCTCCGTTATGAGGTCATGTTATGCAAATTAAAAAGACAAATTGGCAGTTAATCATCCTGAATTCTGGCTTCAAATGGAAATTACTATTGTATTATTCACTAAAGCAAATATGAGTAGTAAAGTCATTACAGTTTATATTTGTTTGACAAACACTTCTAAGGCTTTAAAATAATCAATTTTGGGGGGAAAAATTAAAATCGGTATGTGAGAGCCTAAATTAATCTGGGAGTAAATCATTAACATAATTATCATGAATAAATATCATTATTAATATATCAATATCTTTAACATGCATGCATCGGAAGACCACTCACAAATCTTTTTATTTGCTGATGTTTTAATTTTTAATATTTTAATTTTTGTCATTTGTGTTTATGCCCAATTGAAATCAGCAGTCTTTAGTGATTACTCTTATTAACATTATTATTGTTACCAGATATCATTATACATTATTACAATTTTTCTCCAATTGGATAAAGGGAGGCTTCCATTTGTCTTCAACTGGATGATGCTGAATAATTGGAGGCACGTCACATCTTTAAGCCGGTTCTATGATTTGAGAAAATACATGGCCGAAAAGCTGCAAATGCAAACTGTAAAAGAATTGTCATGTGTTATACATTTATCAATCAAATACTACATTTTACTCATTCTAATAAATACTTTCTTGTCCTTTAATTACTGGCAGTCATGTCTACATTTCAATTCAACTTGTCAGTGATTTTGGCACAAACAAAACAAACGATACCTCTGGTCTGTTCTGTGCAAATATACCAACAAACTGCTCAGGGTTGGGCTTGCAGCCTTTCGCCAGCAGACCAGAACCCAGCGCCTGTGCTTGTTCAGCCACCTGACGGGTCCAAAGACAAAATGCATAAATGAGTTGTACACGACAAAGAAAAAATTCATGTGAGCTTCAAAATACAAACTGAGGTTTCATACCTCCACGTAGGATATCCACTGGTAGGGTTGGCCTGGCCTCCTGAATCCGAGGCATGGTGCATTACCTAAAAAGTAACACACAAGTCCATTTACAGTACTGTAGCGTTATTGTTATTGGATATCCCTCACTAACTTGTACAAGCTCAAGGCCATGTTTTTACATAGTGCGTTATTTTAAGAAGGATGTGGGTTATTTTAACAGGTGTGTGTTCACTATCCGTTATTAATGTATGTCAACAATTGCAGTCGCATAATTCTTGATTTATGGGCGTGCCATTACTGAGATAATGTTGATAATACTGTTCAACACCTCTGCGCTATCCCAAGTGATCCCATTGGTTCAGATGTGTTTTTTTTCCTTGGGCAAATAGAGGTTGAAATAGGTGGTTAATGGTAACTGATGATCTTACAAACTGCCCTAATATATATATTTCAGCACGTTCCAATGTCGCAACGCCCTTTAATCAGCTTGCCATGATGACCTGCTGTGCCCCAATCACAACTGATTTAATTTTGCTGATACTGCAATGATAGTGCAGACTTGAATAAAAATGGGCAGATTGGTTATTGATTCCTTGCATCTTGAAGAAATTGACACAAAATTGAGCCCACTCCTCGGCTGCAACTTGGTGCTGACTAGACATGGGCCGATATCAGATTCTGACAGGATAGTAACCTTCAGCAAAAATGAAACGGTTTAACAGTCTGCAATAGAAAAAGCTATGGTCATAAATCAAAATCCCCGATAGAAAGAAGACGCAAGAGCAAAACCAAAATGATCGTATATTCGTATATAGTACAGTTGACTAGATAAGTAAAACAGTCAATAAGGACGTATAATAAAAAGGTATAGTATAGTGCAGTACAGTATAGACAACACACCACAATACAAAGTCATTTTTGTGAATTTACAATTGTGATATTCAGTGACCCACCTGCAATCCTCAGGCCTCTCTGGAACATATCGTAAGCCGTCCTGGTGTCGTCGTGGTAAAACTCCAACAGCGAATCATCTTGAAGAAGAGCTGATCGCCTGCAGCTGGGATCTCCCTGTCGCAAAGCACGACTACTGTAAGATCCCAAAGCAACCCTGAGCAAAGCCACCTATGCAGTCATTAACGCACATTGACAGCTACAGACTGGGCATGAAGGTCACAGGGAGGGCGCATGGGGCGCGGACGAGTCACCAGCCAGTATGCTGTGAGGGAGGCAAGGGCTCCTATACCCAGCAGGGACAACGACGACAGGGAGGTCAGCGAGAAGGACGAAGGTAGGGGCAGCGGACACCAGTCTCCCGCCTGGTCGGATTTGGAAATTTTGAGCCCCACGTTGGATTGAAGGGACTGTAACCACTCCTGGAAATGCATAGCTGAATGACATAGAGTCAAATACATTTAGTTAGACAAAAATTTGATTCAACAATTCTTTAAAAAACAAAAGGCTTCAAGCTTTTTATTGCTACCCCCAGTCGGAATCATTTGTCAAACTTATTCTAAGTATTAATACAACCATATAATGTAGCTGTATAACATTTTGAACAGGTATTTGAAAACTACCATAAAACAAAACATGTACATATGTATTATACTGCCCTTAGGAGGCAAAGGTGTGCACAGCTGGAGGAGCTATAGCATTTACAATATGTTGAATTTAATAAAACGTGAGACAAAAATGTTTCGCAGCGACAAATTTTAAAATGTTCTTCAAAATTCTGAATAATAAATTATCGGTGAATTCACATACATCAAAGGGGTTGAATTCTGGGAGTCCGCTCTAAATACTCCCAAAGTATAATTTCCCTTTATTGATGCATTGCTAATCATTCTTTGCTTACTTATTCTGCGCTCAGCAGCGGCCTCGAGCAGATAATCATAGACTTGTGAGAGACCAGATGACGATTGCAAGCCCTCGTACCACCCGTGCAAGAGTAAAGACACGTCAACCTTATCCACATCTTTTGGTTTCGTTTTAGTTCCAGAGCTAAGGAGGAGAGATTTTGCACCAAGTTGGCCAAGTAAACGACATTATTTCATTCATTAGTTCAAACGTTTTACTGTAGAAATTGCCCAAGTGGCAAAAATGTGTGTCTGGGAACATGCACTCGGACAATCAACGTCAGTAGTAAATAATTCAACTGCGGGCGGAACTGTTATGTGTGTTCATTTCCCACAGTACTGATTTGAGAGAAAGAACAGCTCTTAGTGAGTGTGGCCTCTAGACTTTGTTTTGTATTTTAATGTCAGTAAAACACCTCTTTTGGCTCCTTTATTCACTCTTCTGGGGTAGTTACCAGCGCTCTGCGATTGTGAGGATCAGCGCTGAAGATTATGGATGAATGTGGCCAGCCGGCATTGAATGATGTCATGAGGTGGTGAAGCAGCCAAACAGTAAGAGGTGCAGCTTCAGTAAACAAGACGTTTCACTTCCTGGGTAGAAATGTAGGTACGATAAACCTCATATATAATAAGAGTTTAATCATCAATGTGCTAAAAGTAATTTTTATGCATATATTTCACTGTCAGAGGTTTAAAATATCATGATATTGGCCCTTTAAAGGCATTTCCAGTGTTTGAAAATTTCTGAAATAATGCAGCTCTCTCTCTCTCTCTTTCTCGCTCTCTCTCTCTCTCGCTCTATCTATCTATCTATATATATATATATATATATATATATATATATATATATATATATATATATATATATATATATATATATATATATATATATATATATAAACTTTCAAAATAAATAGATATACATTTTAGACGATAAAATGATGTTTTCCCCATTTCATTCTTGATTCCTGACATGTATGTAGCCAGAAGGGAGAAATTTGCGTTCCAGAAAAGTGATTGGCCCCAGCCTCTCTTGAGAAACTGGTGAAAAGAGCGAGTCATGCTGGGACACACACTTGGCACTGCACATCTACTAAAAGAGAAATTGGAGCAACACCAGGAAGTAATAATGAAAGCAGTGGCCCCCAAGCCCCCCACCACCACTGCCATGTCCTGCCACTTTTCTGTCCAACATGAGGGGAGTCTCTCCCCAGCGCACACTAGTGAACATTTGGTAGCAAGACAGGGTGAGGGGAGGACTGGGTGACAGCCCCTCCTCCACGCCCACCCCGTTTGTCACTTATATTGTTCATATCCCGACTGAATGAAAGAAGACAACCTTGAGGGAGGGCAAAACCCTTCAAATGAGACCATTTACTAAAAAATCTGATCTCCCACCACCTTAGGTATTTTTCCTAATACATGAACGTAGACTAACAAGCCTTTCTAACCTTTCACCCACTTTCTTCTCTTTCGCACAGTAGGAGAGGCAAAGCTTTCCAAACACTTGCCTCAGTGGACAAAGTGGTACCCACACTCAGCTTGATTGGACTCACAGTCGGCCATAGCCCCCATTTACATGCCACTCATCAAGTTACGTCACAATTTACAGGACGGTTGAAACTGCCAGCAGACTACAGTAGTTCTCCATAATGCCAGCCATTTAAGAACATTTGGACTGATCTTTCAAAAGGAAACAAATAGTGTTGTGAAACAATATGAAAAGCTACCAAGGAAAGGAAATAAATAATATTTTAATAATAAGTTAATAATAACAAGTCCAGTTCACACATTTGGGAGTTATTGTTGGAAATTAGTGACCAATCCAAAATTTTGAAAATTGCTTGCTTTCTTACACAATGCCATTAATGGTTGAACTAACATTTTTTGGGTCTTCTGAAAATGGATGATTTTGGAGCTACAAGGATTTCGCCCGATACCAATGAGAAAAAGAAAAGAAAACAAACAAAAAAAAAAACAACTTTAAAATATGACTCAAGGATGAAACGTCATTTCTTTGCATAATTCCTTTTGGGAACAATTAAGGATTTGTTGAAACCTATTAACAGATGTTAACACATACACACACTAAAGACAATTCACTGTGACAGCAACTAATTGAAGCGTCCGTTCCACAACCCCCCTGTGCCCCCCCCCTCTCACTCATTCAAGACAATGGTCACGACCTAGACAGGCACCATTGTCTGAAAGCTTCGACACCCAAGAAACAAGACAAAAGACGTGGAAAAATATAGTAAAAGAAAGAATTCACCAACGACACAACTTATTTAGTAACTTTAGGGTTAGTTGTATCAAAGATGATAACTTCACACTTCATAATAATGCTCAGTTTTGGCCAATGGTGTTTGCTGTCATATTTATATTCTTGTCATGCTGTTTCCTATGCAGTTCTCCCTTCAAAAGGTCATTAAACTTTTGAAATGAACCAACGCTTCATATTTTTCCAAAACTTAGCATACTGTCAACTATTTGTGTCAATTTTGATTTGAGGCACTTTGCTTAGTTGGTGCTGGTTAAAAAAGCTTTAAAAAGTCATCAATTTGTTGTCGTTTATAGTGTTACTTTCAATGGGATGGATTTTTTTTTCTGAATGTTCTGAGCTCTACTTTATTATTAGCTCGATTATGGAATGTAGTCTGCTCAGGGAAGTGAATCAGAATAAGACTTTCATTGTGTAGTATTACTATGCATTTGATGATAAAACTCTTGAATTATTATTTCGGATTAGTGCGTGTTTATCCATGTGTGTGATTTTGCATGTGTTCTGCCTTTTACTTGGACGTCTGAACAAATTGGAAGTCAGCAACTGCTACAGAACAGTGTGAGGTCCATAATAGAAGTTTTGTTGCATTTTTCTAATAAGATAACCAAAAGTATTAGAAACACCTTTTTTATAAAACCACCAGTTATAAACCTAATGTTAAATAATTATACCCACGTGGCTGTATTAAGACCAACTTAGGTAAAAAAGTAACATGAATGCATCTCCCAGATGAAATTACAACGAACGCATGTACAGAAACGGTAAACCTACAAACTTACACCCACAAACAAGCCAAACGTCAATAAATTTAGGAAACCTGAGAAACACTCGTTAAGCTTTGTTAAATAAATAACACTAAACTTATATGGCTTCCTCTTAATAAACATGCAGCTTTACCTTTCATCTGAAACCTTGGGGAAATCCAGTGAGCGCAGCCACCTTGTAAATGACACAAAAGTCAACAAAACACACCAATGACATCCTGCTTGAGCACGACAATAAAAGCAAAGAATGCAGCTTCCCAGGCAGACGTGTAAGAGCCTGAGGCAACGTGCAGGTCTGTGCCCATCCGCTTCACTGATCACGCGAGAGCCTTTATCGCATTCAAAATCACATTCCCGAGTCATTTTGTTTCTGATACGTTTATGTATGGCTGACAAGATGACTGCAACACTGTTTACTGTAGCTATCATTTTGATAAGCTGATAATAGAAACACTATTTTTTCTACATGGCATTACAACATTAAGATTGCAGTGAAAAATAACTTTTTTTTTAAGCCATACCTTAAGGGGCCACTCGGTGACTGTATCATCATACATATGATGAAACACGTTCCTGTGCCCTATTACCCTTCTCTAAGGTTATTTAAATGCAGTATTTTATCACAAACGCAGATTTTCCTTATGTGAATAAAGACAAAAAAGTAAAAATGTTCTCAGAACATTGCCTGTATGTTACAGTTCACTTTATCTTTTTGTTTTGTGATGACAGTATCAGTATACTGTAAAAAGCAAAGACAATAAATGTCAGCCTGACAGGAATACTAAGGCTGCATAGTAGCTGACAGACAATGAGAGCAATTCTAGGGAATTCCTCCCCCTGACCCAGAAAACTACAGGAGGCGACACCGGGAGGGGGGAGGCTTTTAATGGCCAGGAGCGGCAGCAACTAAAAGACCAGCTGGAGGAATGAATTCTGTGCTTCGTGCAGCCACAGCAACGTGTGGCCAAGGGGAGGGTTAGGAGATGAGGTAGCTGGATATAGGGGACTATTAAGCCGGCTGGGCAGTGTAGGAACTGAGGAAACAGTGGACAGAAGGAACAAGAAACGATAGGAGGTAGTTATTTTTCCCTCCTGATGTAATCCAGTGTTCGGGATCTAGCAGTGTTATTTATTTTTTAACTTTGGGGGTGAAAAAAAAAGAAAGAAAAACAGCAGTGGGTTGTCAAAGGCTGAGTTGTTAGCACGTTGTCAAGATTTCTATGGTGCATGTACAGTACATTCAAATCTCAATGTCTTTGGGACACACAGGGATGTATTCCTCTATTTTGAGAAGAGGAAGAGTCGATTGTAATGATGGGACAAGTCACATAAGGAGAAATTATGGTTGATGAATTAAGTGTTTATAGAAAATATCACAGGCCCCAGGACACAGGCCTGAGGGATAGAATGAATGAACTACAGAGGTTTTGTGACAATGTAAAGAAAGAAAAAAAATTCTGCACCTCCTATATGCTAAAAGCAAATGGAGCTTACGTATTATCAAAATATTTTAATTTTTGTCGTTTGTGTTTATGTCCAAACCCTGAAAACAGGTGAGCAAATTATAAATTGGTTGTTACTTGCAAACACATCCCATCCATCCCTTTTGAATAACCGCTTATCCTCACAAAGGTCGCAGGCTTGCTGTTGCCTATCCCAGCTGACTTGGAGCTGTAGGCAGGAGACAGGTTGCGACTGGTTGCCAGCCAATTAGAGGGCACACAGAGACGAACAACCATTCACCCACCCAATCGCACCTAAGGACAATTTAGTATGTCCAATACACCTGCCATGCATGTTCCTGGGAGTGTGGGAGGAAGCTGGACTGCCCCAGGAGAACCCACGTGGCCTAGGGAAGAACATGCAAACTCCACACACGAAGGCCAGAGCGAAGGCCAGAGCGAGGTGGATTTGAACTCGGTTCCCTGAACTGTGAGGCAGACGTGCTATTCACTGCCCCACAGCGTGTGTTATCAATGTGCAGTTGCCATCATTATTGGTTTGTTAACTATTTCAATTTGGGTGGTATGATGACATTCTCCATTAGTGTGTTTGAAGCACATACCGTAGTTATTTTTCCACCTTTACATGCTATTATCAAAAGAGAAAAATTATAATGCTGATAATAAGCATCATTATTATGAATATATATTATTATTTGTAAATAAAGTCGATTTTTCCTGCTGAATGCAGGACCGTTGCAGTTGCCAATTTCATAGTGTCATGCATACCAGTTCGCAGTTGAACCTGTAATACGTATTTTCAATTTAATATCACAAAGAAAGTTGGCAATTTTGTACTTTTTTTAAAGCTTTGTCCAGAGGTCACCCTTGTGTATTTGTGATGTTCTGTGTAGCAATAATAATAATAATAATAATAATAATAATAATAATAATAATAATAATAATAATAATAATAATAATAATAATAATAATAATCGTGACGGTGCCAGTGGCACTTTTTAATGGATGCTATCGGCTGGTGCAGGTGTACCTAACGAAGTAACCGATGAAAGTGCTGTGCTTGGCGAAGAGTTGATAATCAAATAGTATGTAATAAACCAATCGAGTAAAAGCAGAGTGTGATTAAGACGAAGCGTATACGCACAAAAGCATTTTTCGTTCATCTTCCAGCGTGACGTTCGCGCCTCAGCAGGCGACGACGGCCACAACACCCAAACTTGGCCAAACATTATTGAAGAACTGAAGTTTTATCAGGTCGATATTGGAAGAAAACGACATTATACAATCGAAGAAAGAACAAAAGTAAATCACCTGTTAGATCCGAGCTTCGCGCTAGATGGCTTTGCGCTCCAAAACTTTCCGCTCATCCATCGGAATCTGCGTACTACTAAGTTAGCGGTGATCATCAACCGTTTCCTGTAGCAACTTTCAAATCAAAGGCCTATTTATCTATTAGCGTGCTTGATTTGCAACGGTTGTTCATATAAAGAACACATAAAATAAAAAAATAAAATAAAATAAAACAAAAATATAAAAGTTCATGTCAACAAAAACCATGCCGTCAAATCGGTGTGAAGAAACGTTTGTGTTCGCTAATCCATCTAATTTCTTTTCTTATAATTCAATCTTTAATTAACCTGACATGCATGTTTTTGCAAATTTACAGAAAACATCGATATCATTTCATTCATGTGCACCAGTGCCACTTGAAGACAAACCTTTGCGCTAATTATCACTATTATGACCTTATCACTATTATGACCAACATTACAAAACAAAACAAGGGAACGGTTCATTTTCAATAGTATATTCAATATTAATGAAAGTCACTATAACATTACAAACAAACAATATAATTGCGCTTAAATAGTACAAAGAAGTTGTTCTTACATAATTCAATAAAAAATAGAATGCGTATAAAAGTAAGATAACAATTACACCTAAATAAACATTTCAAAACAAACTGTTCTCAAATATTAAATGCAATTGTACGGCGCCCCCTTGGTGCCAGGGTAAAAAAAAAATATTTGCACTGATCCGTACTACGATTGTATTACATTTAAAAGTACAATACAATTATCTTTGACCACTTGGCCGGTGGTGATTATTTTATTTACCAGAAGAGGGAGCCCACATACAACAATGTACTGTACTTTACTTTCTTAAATTCTTTCCATAGCTGTATGTATTTATCAACAAGTTACTGGCCAAACAGTTCACGCCATTCCCTTTTGAACAACGGCATTCTCATTCAACTGCATAATTTTTTAACTAGAAAAAAATAAAAAAAATAAAAATCCCACTTATGCTAAATTATGTATATTGAAATTCAAATGAAAATACTTCCTGTATACTTGCTTCTCCGCAGGATTTTGCAGAGCGCTGACATCAATTTTGAAGTGGAAACTGTTCCAATTAAAATCTCGGACTGTGAGCTGGAGCTGGAGCTGCTTTTTGCATTCAACTGCGGTGACATCAGTGAGGCCCAAATATGAGCGCGCGTTTCCTTTAATCAACAAAAGAATGAAACGTGCTCGTTGGAGACAAGCATATGTTCTTTATCAAATAAGATGTGTTGATAATACAAAAATAATAGCTACGTTTTTCCTGGCAGTGAGTGAATTGTTCTTGACCATTACACATAAAAAATAGAAAAATGAAAAAAAAAGACTTGAGTAAAGAGTTTATCCATCAGAAGTCCTCCCATGCGTGCAGCTCAGCTGCATCTCCACTATAATGAGTACATGTACCGCTGTTGTTCCAAATGTGTTTTACCTTAAAGAGAAAATAACACACACATAAAATCATTTGAAGTTTTTCAAAATGTTTCACAAAAAATAAGTGGATGCTCACTTTTGGGCTGAGTGGTGGACTTAACGTTCCTCGACTTAGTCCATCCCAGTTGAATCCTTCAAACCATCTAATGAAAGACAGAATCTTTAATCCTCTTGTTACATTGTGGGTCAAACCGAGCTATTGCAGAGAAATAAAAACTTAATACACGGGTGTAAGTTAAGCAATGCCTTGTTACTTTGTGAATGAGTTTCCATACAAAAAAATAGTTTGTGACACAGTTTCTGAGAAACGAATTTAACTCACTGGTTAAAAGGAAATCAGGATTTGGACTACACATGTTTTGGACATTTTTGGGTGACTAACTACACCTCGAGTCAAAGTGGCCCAAAGACATTTTTGCCTTATCCTTATAAACATAACAGGAGGGTTAAATAATGGTTAGTAGGACATAATTCACAAGATAAACAACTTGCAGGGGTTCTGTTTTGTCGTTTGTTTTTAACTATTAACCTTTATCTTTTGAGCAAATTTAAAACAGTGGTAGCTCCATTTGAGCGTCTTCAGGTTTTTCAAGATGCAAACCACTGTTTGAACATTTTTTTTAAACCTGCGACTGCATCGAACGACAAATATTAATGCCGTACAGATGAGTAAGAAGAGGAGTTGAGGCCTTTAAATGAACAGTACATCTGCCAAGGAAGGCACGTCAGAAGTCGTAGTGCAGTGTGCCAAAATCTTTAAATAGTTTTGTTTATTAAATTGTGCTTTTACTGTATGTTTTTATAAAGTAAAATCTGAGAGAGTATCGTGGACCCCCGTTTACGACGTCCCTGGCCTCCGTTTTTCTTCACCTTACGATGTTGTGGCTTTTTTTTTGACCCCTCTTTATGCCATTTTTTTGCGTTATGACAAAAACCCCTCCTCAAACATGGCGGTAAATGTGCGTGTGACTGCAAGTCGCTCCGCGCTCATACGTCATCTGCTATTGGTGGGCGTCACGGTTTCCAAAATGGTGGAACGTTAAAGCTTTGTTCACACGTGAGTGCTTCAAAAACATATTTACAGTGCATTTTAGTACTTAATTCAAACTTGAATTGGTTAGCCATGGGTCCCAAGATTGCTAAACATGTTAAAGAGAGAAGTCAGATGATGATTTATATGGAAACAAAGCTGGAGATAATCAAGAAAAACGAAGGAGGCTAAGCTAGGCAAGGCTACCTTCACTATGAAATACGGCCATAACAAGCTCTCACGGCACTCAAAGATAAATAAATCCTTTCTACTTTGTATATCTTTTATTTATGATTTCATTTAATTGTATACATGTACATCATATAAAGCACCATTCACTATGCATCTTTGATACAAATTTTTAAAATGTATACACAATTTTTATGTTTTTACACGCATTTGCTATTTGACATAAAGTGCATGTTTGGATTGCCCGCCATACGGCGAATTCGCGTTACGATCCCAACCACGGCACGGATTAATCTCGTAAACCGGGGGTCCACTGTACTACAATTGCTCATTAAAACACATGACAAGATTTTTGCTCATCGGGGAGGGAAGACTCAAACAGATAAATGTCCTTTTGAGATTAAAATATTTTAGTCACAACATTTGTGATAACTAAATGAAATGTCATATCTCAAGGCGCCCTTGTATTTTGAATCTCAGGCGAACATGTAGTACAATATAACCTGCAGTCTTACTTGTGCTTCTGAATGTCCTTGGCCCCGTTTCTACGATTTCCTAGCCTCTCTGAGGGATTGTGCCTTGGCAACGGAGCAGAGAGAGAGGACAAAAAAATAAGTACAGCAGCATGATTGTGTCAGTCAAGATCTGGCACTGCATTGTGGGTGCGTATGCTTTCAACACCTGCACAGCTTCTTTATGAGACTGGAGGCACTCTTGCTGATTGCTTTAGGGAAGTCAATGTTATCAATGCCACGCATGGTCTCGCTGAGGAGTCTCATCGGGTCAGCGTCGCAGAACGGAAGTCTTGAGACACAAGCAGATGTACAATTTTCAAATTATGAAGCGTGGAACAACCCGAAGGTTTCACTGATCCAAGTTTGACAAACACTGATCTCTGCTGTGTGTAAAATAACGCGTGCCCTGAAAAAAAGATTTTTTTTTTTTTCTGCTTGACCATCCCTCTTGATTACTGACTCACAAGTCAAATACTAAAGAAAAAAAAAAAGAAATCTGGATTTTTGGTTGTGATTTTTTTGTGTCCATTGTAATTGTTAAAACGTTTTGTTTTATCATCGCAGTTATATATTTCAAAAGGGAGCTAAGTGAGTCAGCAGAAATGACATATTGGCTAATTGCACTCACCTTAAAGGCCTTTCTATTTTACATGTTTTTCGATTTCAAATGTCACTCAAAACAGTGCAATCTTGTGGGTCATATCAGAAAAAGACATATTAATATATATTTTTTTCATTTTTTATGCTTTACCAAGGTTTCTCATACCATTTAGCATAGCATCTAACTCAACTAGCATACTTGTGAGCAAATATCAAAGCCAAAGACCAAAAAAGAACAATAGCATTTATTTAGAACCCTGTATAAATAGCCTTCAACAATAATAAAATGAAATTACTAAAATTTTTGTTTTATTTAATTGTAAAGGATTTTTTTTATTAAAATACATATTCTGTATATATTTTTTGAAGTAGGTCCAGTATTAGTATCTGCATGGTTGTCTTGGTGATGGTTGAGCTGGGCAAATCAAATTATTTGATGGCCCTGTTTTCCCTTGAAAACAGTGTAATTATAGAATGAATAGGGTTATTGTTTTATGCAGAAATTGTCCTCAACTCCTGGAATAACCCATATCGAAATTTTAGTTAGGTCACTGCTCAAACAGCAGAATTATCTCACAAATGAACGAGCCCCCTATATATTCCTGTCGTTATTAAAGGTGACAAAGAATTACATGCATTCCCCTACTGTAGTTTCATATGGAACTACAAAACATCATAAGAGGAAAGTTGAGCAAATAGAAAGTATTCAATGGTAAGCTCGAATAATATGCGGAACTCACCCACCAGTCAGGAGCTCAAACACAAAAACACCCAAAGACCAGAAGTCTGCAGCAACACTGTGACCTTTGTTGAATAAGACTTCTGGGGCCATGTAGCCTGGAGTACCACAGAAGGTGTACGTCTTCTTTCCCACTTCAATCTTCTTCAAACATCTGGAACCTACCTAAGGTTGACAAAAAAGGACAGTGATCAGTGAATCCAAAGTACATTTATCTAGCTCGGCTTTGGCTTTGTGCTATGACGGCCACTGAGCGATGACTGAGTGGGATGTCTTCAAGACTGAATATTGAGACGCGTTTTCAAAATATTCAGGGATTAATTAACTTAAAATTTGAGGGAAGAAATGGCGGATCATTTTTCTTAGTTATGGAGCCTCATTTTATGTACTTGGCAATTTTTTTAATCATTCAAATTTGGCAAGGGTGTTAGGAAACCCTTCCACGTGTTGTGTCAAATTTAGTTGACTTATAAATTGTCATTCTACTGAGACTTGAAAAGGATTTATTTATGAGAATTGCACCTGACGTATGCTTGTACACTTACGCTGTTACGCTAATACTGTAGCAAAAAAAAGTTTGTATTTTTTTCATTTGGGTTAAATCACATCGGGGGGAACAAAACATTTCTAAAATAACATGCACTTTCACTGTCTTTTTACCAGTTTGGCATATCCTCGCTCATCCAAAACAACATTTTCAGGCTTGACATCTCTATAGACGACATTTCGAGCATGAAGAAAGGTCAAGGCTTGCGTCACGCAAGCCGTGTAGAACTTGGTGCTACGCTCGTCCAGAAAACCTCTGTGGAATATACTCACTCTTAGGCAATTTTGTTCAGATGTTTGAGGGTCTTCATAACCTTGGAATAAAAAGTACATACTTGTCTTGCAGCAAGCTATAAAGATCGCCATGGAGACAAGCCTCAGTCAACATATAGAGGCACTCAGTATCTTGAAAGGTTCTGTACAACCTTGGATAAACAAGAGAATGTGTTATGTTTAGATTGGTGCTTTTATACAGTACACTATCCCACTGTCAGAATTTGTACAGCCAACACAAAACAAAAACATCTTTTCCACTCCAAACATTCATCCAATGCTAACTTGATATCATGCAGCATTTATAAAAAAGATCATGAATAAGCATGAGCACAATCCCATCCTGACACAGTCTAAAAAAAAATCTCACTGTAATGCAAAATTGTAAGCCATTAATACTGAAAAATTGTTCATGTATGACCATTGAATAAATTAACTTTGGCATAACCAAGCCATACAAGTGTTTTTTCTCCTAACATTTCCATTTGTTGGACATTAAAAAAATCTTCCATTGACATTTTCCATTCAGTCATTCATCATCTTTATCATAGGTGTCAAACCACAGTCCTCAAGGGCCAGCATCCTGCATGTTTTCGGCCCTTCTCTGCAGAGCTTGGTGATAAGCTAAGTACTGTATGTTAAACAGGTGTGTTGGGTAGAGAAAACTGGAAAACATATAGGATACCGGCCCTCAAGGACTGCAGATTGATACCTATGATCTACTCTACAGTATACTGTATGTCTGTATTCTTCACGCCTGACTGTGAACTCATTGGACAAAAGAAATGTCAATCTAATCAGAAATCATGAGTGAGGGGTCATCATAGTAGTCAAGCATCTCAAACTGTATATGCATAGAATCTATATGCATTGAGTCTGTGGCAGTAAAAAACAACCAAGTCCAATTTGTATATAATGCAGTATGTAGAAAAAGTACAAATGAACAGATGGCATCTGAAGTGTAGATACCTGACTAGGAATGGACATTCAACATCCTTTAGAATGTTTCGCTCTCTCAGAACCTGCTCTCGCAGGCCATTGAGGATAATGGCCTTCTTCTCAAGAACCTTCATGACTAAGAGATCCTTGACGTTGCTTTTGATTTGGACCTGAAAGAGGCAAATCAATAGATGACACTCCAATGCCGCAGAAAAAGCAGCAGGCATAGCATAGTAACGGAATCTCACCAGGTCTATGTGACCAAACTCCCCAGCTCCTAGAGTGCTGATTATATGGAAATCGCTTAAGGCGGCGGATGAAAGGACGGCAAGATCCTTGACATCTAACCTGCTCACATGGGAAACAAATTGGGCTGTAAATCCTTGATATATATATAGTTTATTTCTTGTGACTGTTTGGTCTCCGGATCAGGTTATTAACAAATTCTCCTTACTCATCTCCCCATGCAGGGTTCTGTGGCTCCTCTTGGCTGCTGTCAAATACCATTCCTCCAATGATATCCCTGAAGGTCCTGGAAAATAAGAAAAAGGCTATCACCGGAGACTTGATGAAATATTCTCCAAAGTGCATTCATCCTTGGTAAGGTATCTTACTCTCTGTCAATGACCAGGCACACGACATCACCGGCTGCAACGACATTCACGGCACGCACATCCTCTCTGAATGAGGAGAAGATATTTGATTCAATTAAAATCTATAGAAAGCTTGCGATAAGAAGTGAACTGATATTTCGCTTTACCCCCACAAAGCCTTTTCTCCAAACCACTGCTTCTCTGTGAGCTCGGAAAGGACTTGCTCTTCATCTGCTGATTTCTTTTCTGTGATTTTCACCTGCCCAATCACAATGGAGTCGCAAGAAGCAATAAAGAAAGGCGACAAATTCAATTGTCGCTATTGCGGAGACATTTCTAAAGCTGTGCTGACATTTGGCCCTGGTTGCGCCCGACTTTACCTGGCCTTTGTTAATGATATAAAAGGTGTCCCCTGAGGCGCCTTGTCGAATGATGTAGTCGCCATGATTGTAGCGAGACTGCGGGAAAGAAAGAAAAGACGAGAAAAACAATCCAACTGAACATAAAAGGTCTGCGATGAGAGACAGCATCCAAAGTGAAATGAAGGAACAGGGAAAACAAAGACATGATGATCGATAGGCGAGGTTGTGTGCATTGGAAGTGACACAGCGGTATGCTGCACTTGAATACGGTATGTACCTCCTCCATGAGATCACACATCTTCATGATGGCATCCTTTGGCAGGGACAGCAAAGAGGGAACACTGCAGACACAAAGCGGGATTCACATCACTAAGAAATTTGAGGTCCTTTCCTGTCTCATTCCGCTCTGTCTTGTCCTCTCCTGTCCGGGGCCTACTTGCTAATTGTTGCATTCCTTCAAGATAGATCAAGATATCAATCAATCAAGATAGACTTCATTGTTTTCTAGTTATGTCTTTTTATATCATTTTGTCACCCACAGTGGTTGAAAAGGGAACAGACTTATTTTTAGAGAAGCGCATAGGGTAGAGATATGTGTTTCGAATTGAGGAGATAGAGTAAAAAAATCATGGGAAAGATTAAGTCGTCTTGGCCCGTAAATATGACACATCAAAACGAGCTGGGATTTAAATTTAAAAAAAAAAAAAAAAAAGAGGGAGTGGGGTGTAGTGGGATGAAAGTGACGGCATCCATTGATGATACTCACCTGCTCAGCAGCTCCGACGTTCGTGTAAGTCTTTCATGGGCACTCTGCATGAGCACAGTCTGGTAACTCTTGCGCTCGATAACCCACAGCTTGCTGTCCAACTGTGCTGAGGAGAAAAAGAGAGAAAGATGACACATCAAGAAGGTTCATGTGAAGGGCCACAAAAAATGAGAACACTTATTATTCATAAGTGGACATTATTAATACCCAGAAGGACAGCTACCCTAAATCTGATTTCCTAAACTATAATTAAAATTGCTTTATAATGGAACTGGATGTTTGAATTAATAATGATATTCAGATGGGTTCACTGAAGGTGCCTGTGAACGGAGACAGCAGATGTCCACTGTCTGAACTGTCTAATTACGTCCTCCATCTGATAGACAGCAGTGGTCGATATCTTAACAGTGACATTAGAAACAGAATTATTAAGAAAGCTGAGCAGGATCGTTTAATTTCCTGGAAGATGGACAGGTGACAGCTCTGCCTCTTGTTCTGCAAAATACTAGCTTTGTAACATCCGAGAAGGGCTTATTTACATAACAACCACCTCCAAATGGAGTTTCTCTGTCCATGGCTTTAACAACTCAGATAGCCAAAGATCCACATCCTGATCCCATCTGTCCGCTTTTCTTTTTCCTGCCTACACCCTGGCAGTGGTGCAGAAGTTTATTAGACAATCAAGTAGGGCTCCGCCCTCTGTATTCCTGATAATACTATTCATTAACATGAATACATATAGTGATCTTGTACATATACTGATCATCCTAAAAGTAAGGGTACCAAAGTAACAGATTAATTGCGATCAATTAAAAATACAATGAATACAGTGAGACTATTTTTCAATGGCTAACGTTATGCTTTATACTAAGTACATAGGTTTTTTTGCATCGGGTTCTTGTGTTTGAGTTGTTGAGGGTTGGAAAAAAAAGGCTAATCACACCCTGAAGTGGACACTGATTGGCTGTCATTGTCATGGGCATTACCTGATAAGTTTCTGATGTGGTTTAGGGGGCACATTCAGGAGTAGAAGGAAGACAGGAAAATGGAAGAGCATGTGACAGTTGCCAGTTTAATTAACAGTAATTTTAACTTTAAAAAAACAAACAAAAAACAAACGCCCCGACAGCAGGGATCAGAGTTATAAGCATTCTTTGTAAGGAGCTTGCTTACCACAGAAGCAGCTCAAATTTAGCCTACCACATAGATGCAAAGTACCCTACTCTGACTGTAGACACAGCTAAAGATAGCAACAAAAATACAAATGTAGAGAGCCCCAGTGTTGTACTTAAATGTTAATATTTTCAAATTATTTGGTGATTGACAAAAGAAAACAACATCATTCCTCCTGATGATCAAAAGTGAAGGTTGTAGTTTGCGCTTGGGGCTAGTCTCAGATTAACCAGAGGGTAAATGTGTACAACTGCATCTATTCAAACAATAAATCACCGAAGCCACTTCTTTTAATTTTGTATATGTATACATACATACATATATGAATCTTTTCATGTACCACAATAGCACATTGTATCTGAATTTAAATAAAAGGAAAAAACGCAGGATTTCTTTCAGAATTTTTTAGGGGAGTTTATATAGATCAATTAATAACAGATCTTGTTTAACGAATCTCTTGTGTTTCAATCTCTTGACAGCCCTAAATTAATATTGTTTTAAATGAAATTACAGTATTTTGTATGACTATAACATTGATAATACGCCTGTTTTCTGAGTTTGGCCACGAAATGTTCGCAAGCTGAGCCATAATTGGTTGTTACCTGAACCCTGAGAAAATGTGATGACAGCAAAATGGCCACCTCCTGAGGTGAGGTTAATTCATAGTCCACAAACTCAATACTAATCTCAATACTATCTTTAAACTAAGGGGCCACAAAGAATAGAATATTGCAGACGATTTTTGTGTTCACTTCACTTTTAAGATGCATCAAGGTTAGGAGAAGGATTTGAAATTCTAAAGGTGACTTTTGTCTAGCAGCTTTGTAAACAAGCAGGGGTGTCCTTCAAATTTTGTTGCAGACACCTTTTAATAGAGTATTCGTGTAATGAATGTGCTTGTCGAATGCAGTTCTTTCTGTTGAAAGCTTTGTTCACCTTGTCTCGCTTATTGAAGAAAAGAGACTTACATTTAGCGATTTCCAATGTCACTTGAACAATAGAATGTTCTAATGTGGATAAATGAACACAAAAAACAAAAGGCTAACCAGAAGTGGAGACTGTCGGTTACTAATGACTACAGCACTTTGCGCGACTGCAATCTGCAACCACAGTAATGAACATTTATTTGAGTTAAGACCTCACTGACAATGTAGATAAGAACTTTACCATAACATTAGAAGGTAGGATGCGTCATAGAGCTTCTGTGTCAGATAGTATTTGGATTAGATTGTATCGCTATGCTAATGTGCTCTTCCCAAAGGTGACATCTTGTTCCATCTGTCAAGATCACAGATGGCAAACAAATAATTTTGATGCTGATAAAAAGAAAAGCTATTAGAGAAGGGCACGCCACAAAGGACACTCACGCAGCGTTGTCATGGTGTTTGGTCAGAAGATAAAGACGGCAAACAAAGTTATTTTTCAATTTCAGATGATCCCGCAGTCTATTTACTTGTTGCTTGACAGAGCTTTCCCGCAATTCTCTGCCGTGATGGCCTCTCATTTACCAAAACAAAAATCCTGTCACACTTGTGAAATTCGATAACCACCTTTGAGATGTTCATATTTGTGCTGAATGCGGCATTGCGGGGAACAGATGGACTGCTTTAAATTCCACACGTACAGTATGCTTGGAAGTCATTCAGCAGGCCTGGTGTTGTCTGTGACCTCTAGCCACAATAAGCCCGCTTGTGATCATTTCCTCTCAGAAATGAATCCCACCCATATCTAATCTCAACATTGAAATGCCACAGCAGTTGAATTTGAGCAAAATCAGCCTATATATAAAAAAGATCCAAACAAGACACATAAACATGGTGTTACCTGTGACAGAGTAGACTTGTGTGCAGTTGTAGAGCAGCGCCACTTCTCCGAACACTTCCCCTGCTTCGATTGTAAGCAATTTCTGTCCATCTTTAGTCACATCCAGCCTCCCCTCTGTGATTGCACACACTTGGTAAAGATGGTCATCATGAAAGTGTGCATTACATTAAAAAGCAAGAAGTGATCTCTATTTCTAGTTCCAGCCCTTTAGACCCCTGTAACAGCAACCCAACAGAAAAAAAAAAGATATGACATGCAATTTCTTTACTTCATTTTAGGGCTGAATGATAGTGAAAAGTAATTAATCTGATTGCGCACCACCCACCCCAATTTTCCAATGTATTTATGCACACACTCAAGCAAGAAATAGTACCAGATTTGTAATACATTTTATAGGTTAGGCTCATGCTAAAATAAAGGAAAATGGTCCATGAGTTAATCTGAAAGACGTTTTAACTGCTTCAGTTAGACATGTTAACATATTAAACACTTTGAATTGTAATCATGAAAAGTTGACATGTGCACTGTGCCTTACAAGTACTGACCTTATCTAGAAAAATAAATAAATAAAACAAATTGATCGAGAGGAATTAAGCGTTTTTTGTTTCTCCAGAATTGCATTTTACTAACATGGTGGTGTCGATTAATTGGCCATCCAGACGTTTCACTCAAATTGTATTATAAAGCCAAATTATAAAATACGCCCCGATGACAAAACTCCTCACAGAATGGACTGAGATTGAAACCCAAAACTCTGAGGCAAATGTACAAACAACTAGAGGTGTTATTCTGACAATAAATGTGATGTTTTGGTAGTTTCTAGCATTGTAGTCAAGACCATACTCACTAAGACCAAGACAACATCGAGTCTTGAGAGTATTAAGACCAAGGCAAGGCTAAACTTGCATAATATCAAAGAGAAATCACAAATATATCAAAATAACTAGTCATTTTGATTAGGTTTTCAACAAAAACAAAATCTTGATCAAAACTCCTGTTTGTTCTGTGGGAGACCAAGACAAAACCAAGTGAAAATGTCTTTGACTCCATAACAAAAGTGAGACCGTTAAAAAGTATGCCTTGGATTGGTCCAGTAAAGCCTTGCATCAAAATGTTAACAAAACAGACCTCATCCCTGTGAAATGAGCACGATGAGCGAGAAAAAGGGAACAGCCGTCACATTCTAAATCAGGAGTCCTGAGGACCAGCGCCCGCTCTGGTTACTAATCATTTCCACACTCAAGCACTTCACAGATCCTCCGACGTGATTAAGATTGCTGCGCAATGAGCATGATTTACCCTGTACAACATAAGCTTGCGAGCCGCTGGTTCCCTCCTGGATCACGCAGCAGCCGCGATGGAAGGTCATGAGTTGCATGCAGGATGTAACGGCCTTCGTTTCATCTTCGTTGAGGTTCCTCAACAAGTTACTCTTCGAGAATGCTGCCGGGATCAACTTCGGGCATCTGGAAGCGTGGAGGGAGGATGATCAGTGTAATTTATGCATGATCATAGTCAGGAATAAGAGGTACAATTACTTCATTTCTGTCACTCAAGATATAAACCACACCACAGGTGTCAAACTCAAAGTGTGAGGGCCACATTTGGCCCTGCTTCAATTGAATCACCTTCCAAGATTCTTGCTGAAAGCTTTACAAAAATGAAGAATTGTCTTACATAATGAATAACATTTTGATATGATTATTATTAGGACAATCAAAGTTAAAGCGGTTACTTTTACGATTAAGCATAAAAAAATAACTTTCGTTTACTTCCTGTGGCAGCTGAAGTCTGCTAGTTGCCATCAAATAAAGCTAGAGTAGAGTCACCACCACAAAAATGAATCTTTATGCAGTTTTACCTTAAAAATGTGCTTTTTTTTTAACTTATATATCACTTTTCTACCTTGGGTACTCAAAGCGCTTTATACTTACTAGTCTTCTACCACCGAGCCACGTCGCCCCCTTAAAAATTTGCTTGTAAGCTCATTGGGAAATTGAAAACTTCGCACTTTCCAAAGACAAGTTCAAACAATGTACATATTTAGCTTGCCATCTCAAAGCAAACATCCTGCACAACTGTTGAATTTTACAGAACATTAATTGTATTAAAGGGTCAAAGAAAGCTATTGCAATTAAATATTTTGCATTTGATAATTTTACATCACATACCAAGATTTTATTCAAGTAGATATTTGTTATAAAATTTGTAGAATATAGTTATTAAAAAAGTATGATCAATCTTGACTAATTTGGGAAAATATTGCATTTAATAAGTTAGAAACTTGTAATCACTAGGTACCACTAATTATTATATATTTACTGAAGAAAAATCATCTTTGCTTACTCTTGTTTTTTGTCACTCAATGTGAAGAGATGTGCTGAATCCAGAGTGAAAGATTCCGAAATGACAGTTTTCCTGTTTGCAACTCTCCGGTCATCACCATGAGTAGAGGAAGCTGCAATTAAAAAAAAAAAATTATGTTGACACAAAAGGGGCAAATGATCCAAAGGAGAGCATTGCACACTGACCAGCGCCTGCTACAGAGGGTCCCGGCAGGACCACTGAGGCTCTGTAGCGATCCAGCTCCTCCTGAAGTCTCCGAATGAGTTCGTCCTTGGTATCAAGTTCTAGCTCCAGCTCATCGATCAGGGTGTCCCTCTGACGGAGCTCCTCAATCTTTAGCTGCAGGGCGAACTGAAGGTCTCGAAGCGTCCCCATGACCTGCTTTTACTGTGCAATCACACATCATGTCTAAGTGTTGCATTCAGCCACAAGTTGCAGCTATCCCCTTGTATATGTGTAAATGCAATGTCACTTAAAAGAGGATGTTTGTCGCTTGAATTTGAAGCACTCTTAAATTTAAAAAAGTAGGGAGCTGGGTGGGTAGGTAGGAAGGTAGGTAGGTAGGTAGGAGGGTGATTGATTGATAGATAGATAGATAGATAGATAGATAGATAGATAGATAGATAGATAGATAGATAGATAGATAGATAGATAGATAGATAGATAGATAGATAGATAGATAGATAGATAGATAGATAGATAGATAGATAGATAGATAGATAGATAGATAGATAGCACTTACCCTGTGCAGACAGTCCATTCGACAGGTGCATGCAGACGTCCTCTGCAAGTGAAGAGAAGGATGATACTCCCTCCTTTCCAGATCAGAGGGAGGGGGGGGGGTTAGATGGCAGCAGCCTGTCACGTGACTAAGAGCCAGTCCGGTAGGCTGAGATGAGATGGGGAGTGGGTCAGAGTGTTTTTTTGGGATAGAAGGAAGCCAGAAAGTGGTGATGACACGAGAGAATGACTTCAAACTAGTGATGACTGCAGTCATCATATCATACAGGACCACGTTTTTTAATTGGTTAATAATTATCATATGACGAAAAGACTGAAAATGCAGGTCTGCTTAATGTTTTGTTTGCAGAGTTTTATTGTTATGAGTGTGTGTGGTATGGGTGGTAAATGTTTATGATTCTCGGTATACACTTTGTAGCCTTGCTTTTAAGTGCGCTGAGGTAAGTACTGTTTTAGATTTCGTTGCAGTAAAGCCTCCTATTGTACTGCTGCTTTGTAATTTATTTTCAGTCAACCATCTACAAAAAAAGTGAATGTTCACATTCCATCAATCTATTTCCTGTAACGCTTGTCGTCACTATGGTCACGGTGGGGGACCTGGAGACAACCTGGCATATTTAAATTTTTCATTAAACATAAACAGCTTCCCTAGAAGGCCTTGATTCAAACTCAGAACCTCAGGACAGTTGGCATTCAGTTGGCTAGCATGCAACCCCTATTGGTATAAATCACAGAAAATATACTACTATAAGACTTCATTCAAGCAGAGATGCTATATTTATAGTAATATGTCAAGGTGGCTTGGTGGAAGAGTGTGATTGGCTGGGAACCAGTTAAGAACTAGAATATAATGTGATTAGTAAAAATGTATACTGTAGTCGGGATTTACTTAATAGAAAAATAAGATGCTTGCATGTATAAATGTGAAATAGAAAATAGTGGGCTCATGCCTACCCAATCCACAGAGCTTTGGATTTGCTCAAAGCTAGTATGGAGGACTAATTGCTTATGCAGATTTTATCGAAATGCTTTCTCATCATATATCGGGGTGCACTTTTTTAAAATGTTCCAAATATTGTTTTGCAAATTATTTTTCTGAACTCTAAGATACATATGTGGATTCCTGGGGCTCCGCGGACCTCAGTTTGAGAACATTCGACTCACTCACTTGCAGCTCCCAGCAGGCCTAACGCATCCTCGCCACCCGAGGGCGCTTGAGAGCAGCAGCAGAACATGGGCCACTAACAAAGAAGAAACCCCAGGCTTCCTTAGCTAAACTAGCCGAGAGATTTTGTCGTCTAATCACCGAAAGAGTCGTCTTTTTTCTCATAGTTCGATCCAAAATGATTCTCACTGTGAAGCCGCTTCAGGGGAAAGAATGCAGCGTCCACGTAAGTGAACGATAACGCGCTGCTGACGTGCTAAGCTACGTGAAGCTACAGGCGGCTAATGCTTTTGGTCGGTGTAGCTCCCTAGCAGCTAATCACATGTTAGTCCACTTTTTGATTTAAAAAAAAAATCCAGTAATTTTACTTAGAGTTGTGGTTTTCTAATTTGATTCCTTTCCGCACTCCGGAAGCGGCCGTGACTTGATTTTGAGTCATAAATTCGGGTAGTCTATCGTAGTTTACTAGTAACGTTCAGACAAAGACGCAGGCTACCCATAGTCAATGGTCTCATTTCCCCACACAGAGGCGAGTTATTTGGTCGCGTTTTATATGTTGAAATGTGATTTTTGGCTGAACATATGATCATAAATACGTTTGATATCATTGTTTATCAATTATCTGCGTTAAATATTCAATGCAGCGGCGACACAGTTGCAATTGGTCCAGGTATGATCGATCCTGATTTGCCGTTTTTATAGTGGTTGTGATTACTGCAGGATTGAATTTGTGCGGTACCAGTAAGCAGAACCTAGGGGTGTGACAAACGATCTCTCTCGAGCTAAAAGTATGGAAGGATGCTCAAATGGTAACTGCCAGGTAGATGACAAAATGAAAGACCGAGGATGAACTTTGTGGATGTGCCCAGAGAGCACTTACAGTAGGCTGGAACCACAGCTGAAGATACAGATGACAGGATTGGAGAAAATTATTCATTGTGGCGATGCCTAAACAAGGTTAAAACAAAACAATAAAATAAAAGGTGCCAAAAGTCTTCAGACTCACAATTGAAGTAGAAGGATACTTATACTTAAAAAAAACTGGCTAAGCAGAGCTGATTAATTTATTTAAGTGTAAGTAAGGCAGGGAATTTTTGAACGTGTAGGATGGAAAAATTCAAAGGGGAAAATTTGCTTAACATGCTCATTTTACAGTAGTTTCACCATGTGTGTCATCTTCCAGGTAACTGAAGATGAAAAGGTTTCCACAGTGAAAGAGCTGGTGTCGGAACGTCTCAACATTCCAGCCAATCAGCAACGTTTGCTTTATAAAGGCAAAGCGCTCGCAGGTACCACTTTGTGTTTTATTAACCATCCTACCTACTTGATTAACCCAGCATGACAACAGGAGTTTGAATGTGACTGGTGAACACAGAACAAGGATATGCACACTTGTGCAACCACAATATTTGAGTTTTTTGTTACTTCCCATTAAAGTTTTTGTGCACATCATGTTAAAACCTGCCATCAGACGATGGTTGCGGTGACTTTTTATATCCACTGCAATATTGTGTTTGATTGTGATGATCGATTGTGCCTTTAGATGAGCACAAACTAAGTGACTACTCCATCGGACCAGAAGCCAAATTAAATCTGGTCATCCGTCCAGTGGGAGAGAGGACCGGAGCCTCGGGAACGGCCACCTGCAGCAGCAACGGCACCACGGCACAAGCAGGAGTGTGGCAGACTGTGTCCACTATCCTTGCAAAACATTTCAGTCCTGCAGATGCTGTAAAAGTTCACGAACAGCTGATTAAGGTATCTGTATAGTATAGGTAGTCTATAACGTGACGATTTAACAGCAGTTCAAATGGCGTGTTGCGAACCCGGTTTTGAAATGAAGTAGCACAGAACGAATGGATTTTCGCTTGGGATGTTGCACTGTACATAAAAAAAGAGGAGTAAACAATGTAGAATAGGACAAGGAAAATGCAGTTTTCAGCTGTTGGTTAAGTAGAAAGCACAGACACTGGTTGCAAACAATGGCCAGAAGAGAAAGCAAAACTTGCAATATACGAAGTTTTATAGATCGGAGAACCTCGGAACTATGTGCATTCGTTAAGTACCTTGATAATGTGACGTAAAAAAAAAAAAAAAAAAAAAAAAAAAAAAACTTTGCTTCAAGTACCCATACATCTGTGTCGAATGGCCCCACAAAAAAGGGGGTTTTGTTCAGTACAACCTTTGTTAGTGGAAAAAAAACGAGAGCAAAACGAGCATGCGTGGGGCACACTGAGGTGTACTTTATTTAGCTTCCAGAGCCCCGTACAATACCAGTACTGCGGTCATAGGGGGCACCTTTAATCAGCTATCAATAACATTCCGTCTCCCATTTGAAGTTAACTTCCAGAGAATGACGTTTCACAATATGTTGAAACATACAGATGTTCAAACACCCCACACAATTTTTGCAACAAAAGTCTTATTCTAATGCTAGCAAATAATGTGAAAAGCCTCATATGGTTTTGTCGAAATTAGCATTGAGGTCAGAGTCCTTCGAAAAAGGTTTTATTTAAAAAAATAAATAAAAAAGGGGGGGGGGGGGGGGGGGTGTTAATAGTCCAGGTCTTCAATTTCGATGCTTTTTATTATTATTTTTTAAGTATTTGGCTGAAGGGGGCTCTCATATAAATCAAGCGCTAAAGTAATCTGTTACTTGAACCAATTAGGTACTAAATTAATTGATTGCTTTTGATAATCAATTACGAATGAGATCATTTTAGTTACTAATGTACTGAAGTAGTTAGAAGTAGAGTTACTCTGATTACTTGAGGTACTTAGGTACTAAAAGTAATCAGTTACTTTAGGTTCCCAAAGCACTAAAGTAATCAGTTAACCTTGGCAGACAAGTATTTGTGTGTGTGAGTGTGTGTGTGTGTGTGTGTGTGTGTGTGTGTGTGTGCGCGTGTGTGTGTGCGCGTGTGTGTGTGTGTGTGCGTGTGCGTGTGTGCGTGTGTGTCATTAAATACATGTGCTTGAATGTCGGGACTCTTAAAAAAAAGTCATGTTTTCAGAATTTAATTTTCCTTTTTGAAGGATTATGAACGTTCACTCCGACAACTTAGCCTGGACGACATCGAGCGCTTGGCCGGCAGACTGCTTCACCCCGAAGTGGACGACATGGACACGGCGTCTTATATGGACTAAGGGACAGACGGACATGCCAGGAGCTGCCTACTGTGAATGCTTGGACATGCGTTAAAATGTGATGCAGAGCGCTCATCGTGTGTCTGATCAGCTGAGCTTCGGGTAGCTTGTTACATTTGTGACAAGCACCCTTGTATCCGCAGAGAGTTGGTTTGTTGTTAAGGCTGGTCACGAGACCCCAGCACACAATATTTGAATACAAAGGAATCATTCATGTTTTACAGCTCCCAGGGAACACAACTGTGGGCTTTGAGGATATTTATTTTTAATGTTTGGGTGATGTGTGTTGTTTTGAGACAAGGCAGTGCATTTTCGCTTTGTTGATAAATAATGATCATTGTTTGAAATGTAAATATTCTGTTTATATTCGGATATTAAAAGCGAGACTTACCATTGTGTGTGTTATATCGAAGAAGAGCTTGAGAAACGCACGTTCAGAGGCGGGTGCTGAAAGGTGCGCGCCGACCAATCAGCCGCCGCCTACGCTTGTAGTTAATATTTACCAACCAATCAGATTCACGAACAGCACAGCGGGAGCCGCCCACACTTGGACGCCTGGTTCGCTGCTCGGATGCCGATTTCGGATGACGCTTTGGAACGCAAGACGAATATATCGGACCTCTGTGTGTACTTCAACGAATGATGACGGATAAACACGTCTGATGAGACGGGACATAGACGTCGTAACGCCAGTAAGTGAGAGCTTAGTTTGTATTGTACTGTGGCTAACCGCAATGCTAGCAAGACCCATGACTTCCTGTCTCCAATTGTAGCTAGCTAACGTTAGCTGATGTAAATAGGCACCCTGTCTGTTTTATTCTGATGCCCTTAATCGTCTAAATGCGATGAAACTTTGACACTGAACCAATGTAAGTATTTGTAGCGTTGTAGAAAATAATCCCATGAAATGGTGACATAGTAGCCGTGCGTTTGGTCAGATAGTGAGCTGCTGAGCCCTCTCATCAGCACCACTCCTCCTTATAATCACGATGAAATTCTTCCCTGCACTTGTACTGTACTGCGATTCAGCATGCTCGTTCATGCGTATTTTGCTGTTTTTCTGACTCCAGCTAGACTTTCAACACAGCGAGTCCACTCTTGTGGAAGCAGGATGGAGTCTTTAATTCCTACCATCAACCGTTTGCAAGAGGTTTTCCTCACAGTGGGCGCAGAGATTATACATCTGCCTCAAATTGTTGTGGTCGGATCTCAGGTAAGACGCTGCATGTACATTTATTGCTCACATTTGGCAGTCTTGCAAATAAGTAGAAAACCATAGGAGGTAAACATTGGCAAATTGGAAAACACTCCCAAATCGTAGTTTTTGCTTTCCAAGCAGTATTTGGCCAAGCATCATTCAAATTGAATTGAATTTCTTCTTTTTAGTCTCAACCACACCTGTACACTTTCCATTCAGGTAAAGTGAGCTCATAGGCTATATGTTTGTTATTGTTCACAACCACATTCATACTGCATTACTCAAGATTTGAAGCTGGTGAAAACACTGGTTGTGGATAAGCTTATGCTTATTACAGTCGACTCTGGGCAAAAGGCAAGGCTGAGGGGAGCATGCCCTAAACAACATTAATCTTTGACAATACAAACTTGTCAGCTGTTTGCAGTTCTCTAGCGTATCTGATTACGCCCACTTTTTTGTATTCTTTAAAAGAGAGTTTTAAAAAAATACTGAGAAAGGGGGAAACAAAAACACAATTGACAAACATTCAGAAAAGAGGCCTAGAAAAACATGAACGGCATAAAAGCATTATTCTTTTTACAGCTCTGTGTGGTTGGAAGTGTGTCATAAAAAAATTCTATAGTGTACTCTAAAGTGATGACTCAATGGGCGGTGCAGTTACAGGTGTCACTCTGGTATGTTGACTTGTCTCGTAACAGAGTAGCGGGAAGAGCTCGGTGCTAGAGAGCCTTGTGGGACGGGATTTCCTACCCCGAGGCTCAGGGATCGTCACCAGACGGCCGCTAGTGCTGCAACTTGTCAACGTTGCACCTCTGGAGGAGCGGCTGAAGGCTGAAAATGGTCTGTAGCATTGTCATCATGAAGCAGATGAATTAGGAGCATGTTCACAATTATTCAGTTAATATTTTTATATATTTTTTTTCTTCTTGTGGAATAGTTTGTCACCTCATGGTTACTCACTATTTGATATTTCTTTTAAAGCCTTCATTCTTCTGTATTAACACACTTTCCCCCCCACTTTCTTTTTTCCATAATACTTTACAGGAAATGGGGTTAAACAAACTGCACAAAACAGCTACCCAGGTCTCTTCAAATTTCTCTCTGCATGTAGTCTTTTCCTCTTATGTCTCTCTCCTTTGGTACCAGAGATACATCTGAATAAATTAAAATGTCATGGAAATCAGTGGTTCTCAAATGATGGTACGAGTACCCCTGGGAGTACTTAAAGCAACTCCATGAGGTACTCAAGATTTTAAATAAAACAAACATGAAAATGTCCTTTAAAAATAGTTATTGAATTAATGAAATGTTTCAGTATAAGTTCGTGAAACATTTTATGTTCAGGAGGTTATTCAATTTCATTCTTTTAAAAAGCCAGATTCGCCCCCATTCTAGAATGGTTCAACCCAACGTGTCACGTGCCACCTCTCGTTACCTGTCAAGTTAATGATTTATTTTTGTGAACAGATTTCAACTATGATCCTAAAAGAGGGCCTTTTAAGTTGAATATTCTGTGGACAAATATTTATTTAGAATTATTTCTTTTGCAAACAGGTCTTACACGTTATGTGGATTATTTTCTGTGGTTAAATATTTATTAATTAAATGAATGACTTATTTTTGTGAACATATCGACTGTAAGAAAGAAGACTCTTTGTTTAATATTTTTCTGTGGACAAATATTTATTTGTAATGATTTTTTTGAGAGCTGGGCCAACACGTTATGTTGATTATTTTTTGTCAACAAATATTTATTAATAGTTCAAAAAAAAATTATAACAGATCTCTTTTACGATCCAAAAGAGGACTCATTATGTTGATTATTGTTTTACGGACCAATACATATTAAGTTTCTAAAGTTTAATAGATCAGACTGATGGCATGTTTTAAGTCCTTTTTTTTTTTTAACCCAAAATGCTTTGCACTGAACAAGGGTAACTTGGCTGAAAAGATATTTCACAGGGGGTACATCATTGAAAAAAGGTTGAGAGCCACTGATGTAAATCTTTTGACTAATTCAATTCATAAAATTATAATTTCTGTATATGGATTCATTAAACTAAGTTAAATGTTTTTCCTCATCAAGCAGCTAAAAAAATCTTACTGTTAGACATCAATCTCTGGAGGCCCATAGTGTTTTTGTAGGATTATTGACTCCAAATGACTCGATTCCATTTGTCCGACTAGGCGTCAAAGCTGAAGAATGGGGCACCTTTCTGCACTGCAAGAATCAGGTATGCTGAAAAGCAATGCGCTCGCTGCTGTTTTCCGTGTGTGACTTTTGAGCTCATCCTCATTTGAGACTTATTTCAAAAAAGGTTTTCACAGATTTTGGGGAAATTCGCCAGGAAATTGAGGCAGAAACTGAACGTTCTTCAGGTGACAACAAGGTAAAGAGGACACTTTGTCATGATGGTTTTTTTATGTATTTTATACTTTCTTCCTTGTCCACCAGGGAATCACTCCTGAGCCCATACATTTGAAGATTTTCTCCCCAAAAGTCCTCAATTTGACCCTTGTTGACTTACCCGGCATCACAAAGGTAAAGTCGTGTTTTCATACATGCATTCCAACCGTACTTCATTAATTAACTCAGGTTGCTCACTATGGGTGCAGGTCCCTGTTGGGGATCAGCCCGAGGACATTGAGTCTCAAGTGCAGGAGATGATCTTGTCGTTCATCTCCAATCCCAACTCCCTCATTCTCGCCGTGTCCCCCGCGAACTCTGACTTGGCCACCTCGGACGCCCTGAAATTGGCGCGCGAGGTCGATCCAGATGGTGAGATATTTGAAACACAGTAGCAGCTCATGTTTTTTACTTTTATATTGTCATTGTGTTATATAAGGTGCTGAAAACTGGGGCACAAGCTATGCGAGTGAGGAAGCCTACTAGTTTTGTCATAGTTTTATTAACATAGTTGTTTTTGATGTGTGTGGACCTTTTGAGAGAAATGGTCCAGCATTGTTAACCAAACAATTCTCAATCATATTTAGAAATGTTCTAATTGGCATTAACCTCTTTACTGCTCCTGATGGCTTAAGGTGTCAAACATTTTCACTGGGCCTTCGGTGAATATACTGTAGATTAGCAAAATGTGGTACACAAGTCACATCGCTATATAATGTAATACTAGTTTCACCAATCAGATGTTTGAAGAAATCACTCATTTGCAGGTGAGGTGCACCCAAAAAAAAAGCCTTTTATTTTGAAATTGGCCTTCGCATCTGTGGTTGCGTAACATCCAGCCTTACTCCTCCTCGCATATCACAACACATATCTACCAACATCAACACACCACCATTTAAATAAATGATCTTTAATAGTTGTAAGGATGCTAAAAAAAAAACGTTAGTCAATAATGCTGCCCTTGTACCAGTCTCCAGAGTTAGCGCCAGTCGCTAACTACATTGGTGCTTTCAAATGCAGTCGAACATTTCCAACTCAGCCAGAAAAAAGGTCCATCTATGCATTAAATGTGAATAACTGCGATAATCTGAACATTGGCCTTTCTATACATATATAAAAAATGAGATCAAGAAGAATGATGGGGTGAAATTATTTTTATATTTGACTTAATTACAGTAAAGGGTTCATGATGTCACTTAGATTAATAATACCTAATCAAATAACACGCCCTCCGTCCAACATTCTCGTGGTTGGTATGTCAATGAATCAAAATAACAAAAATAAAGTAGTATTTAATTGTATTTAGGTTGCGTGCACAGTGACTGGAAATCATTACCTTACAATGATGTCCTCGTTTTGATCAGGTCGGCGGACTCTGCTCGTGGTCAGCAAGTTGGATTTGATGGACGCGGGGACAGATGCTCTGGAGGTACTTCTCGGTCGAGTCATTCCAATCAGGCTCGGTATCATCGGGGTGGTTAACAGGTCCGTTGTGATAAAGAGCCCAGAGTTCCCCAAGTTCTTGACGATTGTCCATCAAATAATGATGTCGATGGTCCTCAGGAGCCAGCATGATATCAACACTCAGAAGAGCATGGGGGACAGCATGAAGGATGAGCAGGCCTTCTTGCAGCGCCACTACCCATCGTTGGCCTCTCGCGCCGGCTCCCGCTACCTGGCCAAAGCGCTCAGCAGGCTACTCATGCACCACATCCGAGACTGCCTGCCGGACCTCAAGACCCGCGTGACGGTGCTGAGCGCCCAGTACCAGTCGCGCCTCAACAGCTACGGCCAGCCGGTGGACGATCACAGCGCCACTCTGCTGCAGATCGTCACCAAGTTTGCCAGCGACTACTGCAACACCATCGAGGGAACGGCGCGCTACATTCAAACCTCGGAGCTGTGAGTGCGGTAACTTTATTAAACAGTTGTTGTTTTTTTTAAATTTTATTTTAATCAAAGGCAACAGAAATCTTTTTTAAAAACAATCTTTACAACAAATTCAGGAAACCTCAGGTGTCATCAGTATGTTTTAAAGTTAAATGAAGACCTAAACAAGGAAACACCCATGGGCAGAGCCTCCTAGTGGCGGGGCTTGGCCTTAACCACCTCTTGCCATTCTCTGGCCACTACCACAACTTGGGAAAAATTTTGCTATCTTTCACTTTTCTAATGCATACAAATGCCTCTGAGTTACGATAAGTAACTAAAACGAGGTGGTTGCAGTACAGACAGAGCAGTTATCTTCATACTCTTGGACTGGTAATACAAAAAAAGCATCAGTTCTGAGTTATAGCGCATAGTGAAAATGGCGCTGACAAGTAACATGAATGTTTCTCCCTTGCAGCTGTGGCGGAGCGCGCATCTGTTACATCTTTCACGAAACCTTCGGCCGCACCCTGCAGTCCATCGACCCTCTCGCTGGACTGACAGAACTTGATATCCTCACTGCCATCCGCAATGCTACTGTACGGCCCTCCAACTTTTGCACTATTTTCACAGTATGAGGGAGCTTATTAATATTGAGTTGTTTGCCCTCCAGGGTCCACGCCCTGCACTTTTTGTCCCGGAGGTGTCCTTCGAGTTGCTGGTCAAGCGTCAAATCAAGCGTCTGGAGGAGCCCAGCCTGCGTTGCGTGGAGCTGGTCCACGAAGAGCTGCAGAGGATCATTCAGCACTGCACTTCATTTAGCACGCAGGTACGAAAAAGGACTTTCAACCTCCCTCCTTGCTTTAAGGCAAGAAAATGCATAAAATGTTCAGACAGTAATATATATACAAAATTTAAAACTGTTGTAACATATTTGACTTTAATACCGTGCAAAACATAGCAATTCATAGCTTGTGGATCACATGATTAAATGGCACATGTACACGGCGCAACATAGGGCAATTTTGTTATAGCTATAGCATGTGACTCGCTGCAATTTTATTTGTTTCTGATGTTGGCCAGGAGCTTCTGAGATTCCCCAAACTGCATGACTCCATTGTGGAAGTGGTGACTGGATTATTGAGGAAGCGCCTCCCAATTGCCAATGAAATGGTGATCCTCCTTTTAGTTTTGTTAAATAATTAACCGTAGCATCTTTTAAATCACTTCCACTTCTGCTCTTTTTCCAGGTGCATAATTTAGTAGCAATCGAATTCGCCTACATCAACACAAAGCATCCGGACTTCACAGATGCGGCGCAGGTCTCGGCATCCGTCAACAGTCAGCAGGTAGTTGAACGTATCATCTTATATTCGGAATATAGTTGGGCCTGACTTTCTGCGGCCATTAGGCGGAGGCCCTGGATGGAAGCAAGCGCTGGAAGAACGACAAGGTCGCCGAGGAGAAAGCCCCAGCTGCAGGCTTTGGCAGCCCTAGCAAAGGGCAGCCCATTAACCTTCTTGACACAGTGAGTGATGGCAAACATTCCACCCGGCGCCTCTTGATGAGCGCACGAATGCTTCCTTTTGTTATCTCCCTTTTGAAGGGCACGTTTACAACAATGCCCACTATAAAACAATAATATGTTGGGGCCACGCAATAAAACAATACTATGTTGGGTTCTTGTTGAGAACTTCCGTAACAGGAGCCTTTACATCTTATCATCGCAACTGTTATTTAAAATGAAAAATGATAGCTTTTGTGTGAATAGTGCCCTCTGCTGGTTATGGATAACGAGCACGCTCTATGGTCTACGTCACAGTATCTTTCTTTCAGGCGTTCTCCCATGTTGACAGATAATGTAGTTTGGACGTTTTTACAAAAACAGAGAAAAAAGTTTTTTGGCTGCCCTTTAAGTCTGACTGTATGATAACTGTAACCAAAAGTATTGACGTATCATATTGGAATTACAGTGTGAAAGTACTTTTTTTTTTTTTTTTTAATGCCATCCGTTTTGGCAAAAGAGAACCTGCAAAGCAGCTAATCCTAGTGTGCCGTGTTTAGATGTCGCCTCAAAAAGAAAAGAAGGGCTTATTGCATGTTACAGACAACTTTGAAACCTTAACTTGTTAAAACCACAGTAAAACATCAAACCGGTTATTGGCCAAGTGTCAATGTGCCACTGTATGTATTGGACTCGTTCTTCTCTTCAAGGCAGTTCCCGTGTCCCGCAAGTTAAGCTCGAAGGAGCAGAAGGACTGTGAGGTTATCCAGCGCCTCATCAAGTCTTACTTCCTCATCGTCCGCAAGACCATCCAAGACAGGTCAGACCGTCCGTGCAATTCGAAGCGTTCGGCTTCCCCTCGGCTTGTTTTGCAGATCGTCTTAACCTTTTAACCTTTTTATATGCGCAGCGTGCCCAAGACTGTCATGCACTTCCTGGTGAACTATGTCAAGGAGCACCTGCAGAGCGAGCTGGTCGGTCAGCTGTATAAGCAGACGCTCCTCCAGGACCTGCTCATTGAGTCTCAGGACACAGCGCAGCAGAGGACTGAGGTTGCTCAAATGCTTCAGGTAAATCTAACGGATGTTTTTATTGCCCCCTGCTATTTGAATAAAAGGGGTTTCATGGATTTTCCTTTGTCTTCCTCTCAGGCGCTTAAGAAGGCCAATAACATCATCTCTGAGATCAGAGAGACACACCTGTGGTAGCTAAAAGAAACTCTCACTTTCTGGACAATAATGATGCACAGTGGATTTAAGGCTACACACCTCTGTGGAACTCTTTTGATATCAAAAATGACACAGAGATAAATCACTTAAGAACATTTCCCACCATTAATGTGATGTGAACAGCAAAGGAGGAATAAAAAAAAAAACGGAGGTAATTCACCATTCAAAGTGCCTCTTGTAAAGTTCAGCTGTTCTCATAGGCTTCATATGCAGCCACATTAACTCATTCACTGCCATTGACAGCAAAATAACAAAAAAAACATCTATTTTTACTGAGCTGTCAATGATTGGGTTAAAAAACACACAAACCTATCTTTGGAATTGCATGAGATAATCATGAAAAAACATTTACGATAACTTTCTTTGGTCTCTTTTTTTTTTTTTTTTTAAGAATTATGATAACATGGCTTTTGAACAGGGGTGTGTAGCTTTTTTACAACCACTGTTTGTCATTGTACGTTTGTGTGTTGATGTAATTGTGTATGCGTGCGATTTCTCCTGGACCAATGAACATTTAGCACATTTCATTGCCCTAAAGCAAAACCACGAGGGCTCCTCACTCAGGCCAAAAGTGTTCCGACTCAAACTCATTCGTATCCTTTTGTCATACAATGTGTCTATGTGTTACACATGTACATTACATGTGTAATGTTTCAGTTTTGTACGCCTAAAAAATGCCCATCCAACGGGATGGCCTGTGGGATTGTTTAGCAGTTGCTGGAAGAGGTTTTTTTTTTTTTTTTTAACCAAAATGTTTGAGGTAGTGATGTCAGAGCTGTTTGTGCTCCTGAGCTTTAATAGATGAGGAATATGTTCTCTAATCGGTGAAGTTGTCACTAGAACCCAGTTGATTGTTTTTTTTCTCAATTGTATTCTCGTTTGAGGTACTGTACATACCCCTTGTCAGGGTTAATATTATTTTCAACCTGTCATTTTTTTCATGGAAATGATTTTTTATTGTATCTTATCATTTGGTACGCGATCCTTTTCACAACCATTAAAAGAAGAAAACAGAGCATCACGCTTTCAGGGTTTATCCTTAGGGATTTGCTTTTGCGTGATATACGATAAAGAAATATTGAAGGTTAGTAAGTACGTGCCAGAGGAAGAATCTTCATGATTTCTTACAATTTATTTTATTCAAACAATTTATCACAATGTTAAAAAAAAGCTCATAGTGGAGGGCTGGTGTTTCTCTTTGTATTTCCTGCTAGATGCAGTTTTTGCACCTGGCTTTTTGCTCACTCGATATAAGAGCCCTGTTGATTTTTGTACAGTATTGCCCCCAAATTAGGTACGTGCCTCCTTGTGGCCAAACAAAGTCTTTTCCGACGGTAGACATAGTGATGGCACATGTTATTCCAGTTCAAGTTTTTCATTTGTCCATCAGATGAAAAAAATCCCAAACTTTTTTTTCTTAGCGGCAAGTGAGGCTCTTCAGCGATTACAACTAAGAAATCATACTAGTCAGAAACACCCAGCATGCAATATTTTTCCCACCTTCCACATACCTGCCTGTGTCCTGATAGGAATTCGTAATGAAACTGAGAGCGTAACCTTGACTACTATATGTAAATGTTGTTTGGATCTGTCAGCCAATGCTGGTATTAAGAATTAATGTTTCTCTGAACGCTGCGCCTCATACGTATTGTATATGTATCGCTTTGCATAGCGAACACTGCAATGTGGTTTTAGGGCTGCACTGAAAGAGGAAAAAAAAAAAAAATATGAGGAAATGCTTGTTATTTTATAAGACTAAAGATGTAGCATTGCAAGACAATATTTGGAACATTGCAAGACAGATAAGACAGTCACTGCCATTGATGTCTATAGACATAAAAGAGCTATTTTAGTCGGGGTGGGAGTTGAAAGAACAAAAAACGATGAGGAAATAGGTACCAAAAAAGGAAGATGAAACAGTCATGCAGATTTAGTGCTGTGGTGGGGGGAATGTCATTCTATCAAAGTGAGAAAGATGTAATTGCATGAAAAAGTAGAACATGGTCAATGAAAAGACATATTAAATTCAGAAGAACAGCGTAGTCATCTGAGATTGAAAATGTGACATTAAAAATGCATAATGTTATGGAAACAAAGTTGTGTTAAGAGAATATAATTATCATATTGTCCAAATGTTATGATAATCAAAACTGATTAGGAGAATAAAAGAGATAGTTTATTTTAATAAATGAGACATGAGAAGTGACAATACTAAACTCAAAAGAACAAAATTGATAGAATATGTTCGTAAAAAGTAGTTAAAATGTCTTACATGTTTCTTATATGTTGCATTGAAAGATTTTTTTCTTTTAATGTCAAAATTACTTTCACGATGTACAATTTACCGTACCTTTTTTTAATTGTAATATTAAAGTGATTGTACTTTTTTTTTTCTCAATTACCATTTCTATTATTCCCAACTTTGTCATAATTTATTTTACTATTATTTTCTTTATTCCACTTTATTCTCATAAAGGTCTGAGGTTTTCTTAATTTTTGTCAAGGAAAATGGCTTTCATTGCACTGTTTTTTTTTTTTTTTTACCAGTATAATTTTACGTTTGTAATTTCTGTGGGTTTGTCTATTTAGGTTCCCTCTCTCTGTGGCCCAATTGCTTATTTGTAACTCCCTCAAAAGAGACATTTTATCGTTAAGAAAGAAATAGCTTAACGGGACCATCATACTGCACCATCCTTTATCAAATCAGGGACATGATGTAAATGAGCTGTGTATGTTTTGCATGCATCGAGAATGCACTGAGCCCGGTATGAACGAGTGGTAATTTCATATTATTTAAATGTAAATTATTTACAATGCGTGGACTGCCTCTGAGTTCTTGCCTGCCAATATTTGTGATAAATGTTTTACCTTTGGAGGCCATTAAACTTCAGTGAAGGACAACGTACAGAGTGGGACTTTTTATTCATGACGTGCACACATGTGCACACACACATCCAGTCTCCACTTTTCTGCATTTTTTTTTTTAAGATTTCATGTTTCAATATGAATGTTTTTTAGCACCAGATTGTCAAATTTGGTGCTTTTGTATTCTCATACATCTGTTGATATTATATTTTAAAACTCAGTCAAAGAGTCAAGTTCGAAATGTATTGAATTCATTTTAATCCAAGATACCTTTTCAAATCTCATAAATCAAACTTTATCAAGCGCAAGTGACGTTGTAGTTAGCTTTAACTGGAATTTATTACAGTCAGAGATGAGTTTTAGCCAAGTTACATACGTAAGCTTGTTTACCCGCCTGCTGAAGATAATTGAGTCTCAAGCGAGACAGGATATTTACTTTTTGGACCTAAAGTTCCCATTTATTTTACAAGTCAAAATGATCATGGTTTTATCTGTACTTAAGAGAGATCTACAATTCAGCTGTGGATATTCTAAAACTGACAGGCTGATTTCATCAGCTGAATTGTAGATTGCAGATACATATAACGACTAGTCACAAGGGTTGTTCGTATCTACAAAGATGCAGAAAGTGAATATTAGATGCATGTAAGCATCTGAATGCATTAAGTCGAGCGATACTGCAACAAATCTCGTTCCAAAGCTTAAAAATCAGCACTTTGTTTTAAATCTTTTTTTTTCCCACCCACAACAAAATGCTTTGCACTTTTTCGAGGTACTTGGCTGAAAAAAAAGACTTCACAGATTGGGGGTTTAGAACACCAGTTGTGATGTTTACCGAATATCATCACTCCTGGTGTGACTTATCTAATCAAATAACAATTATTTTTTCTTTTTAAAATGCGCATTTTTAATGAAAACACTGACCTACTATGCTGCTGTATTTTTAGTTGGTCATGATGTGTTTTTGAGTATTTTTCGCTAGTTAAAAGTCGGTGTTAAAATTTGAAGAAGCACTGCTTTAGATGCTAAATCAACACTACTTGATGTCAAGCTGATCCGCAGCAATAGAGACCGAGAAATGAGCGGATGGATAGTTTGCTTGTGTGGAGCCAGTAGATGAGAGACGCTGCAGGGAAAATCAGACCCACAACGGGGTACACGCACACACACAGCACCCACCGTGAAATGAACCTGTCGCTAATAAACTCTTATTCCACATGATTATGCCAAATTGCTTGCACTTTATGTCCCACTGTAGCCAATCATTCTGATCACCCTTTTATGGCACGCCCCCATCAACCGTGACCGGGCCGGATGGTACCAAGTCAGCCCGAAAACCAGGGGAAGTTCTGGGGTGGGGGGGCTCCCTAGTAACACCCCAGCTGAACAGCTCATCTTCACACTGCGTAATCAAGCGAATCTGAGTGTGCAACCATATGAGGTGTTTATTTTTCTCCCTCCACTCTCATCATCCTCTTCTGTCCTCTGTGCTAGCAGCGTTTGCACAAATGCTTTGGTACGCTCCTTGCCTGCCTTCCACTCAGAACAAAGCCACGAGAGAGAAAGAGAGGGAGGGAGAGATAGAGAGAGAGAGATAGAGAGAGAGAGAGAGAGAGTGAGAGAGAGAGAAAGGGAAGAAATGTCTCGCTGACTCTGTCGCCTGGACGACCGGCAGCAAGGAGAAGAGAGCAGTGAGAGAAACCAGTGCAAAAATCAAAACAAAAGGAAAGCCACATAGTTTTCTCTTGAATGAGTTTTTAGTGTTGCTGTGAATGCTTGATGATTTGTGACTATCATCATCTTTCAGGAGCAGCAGAAGGCGATGATACCGCAAAGCGTGCATTGCAAGTGGAGCCTGAAGGCCTGAATGGACCCCCATGAGACCTTGAGCCCCTCCGCTCATCAGTCTCAGGTAAGTGCTGCTTGACTAACAATGAGTGCTTTGCCACTTTGGCTTGACGGATTAAGGAGATTTCTGTTATGAGAAAATTGATGTGTAAAAGGAGTGCAAAGTGAAAGGAGTTAAAGGTCACAACCACTGTCAAAGCCTCAGCATGAGCACTCACTTTACTCTTGCAAGTGTGGTCAAATTAGTGCACTGGCCATAGCTAGTTATTCCCCCTAATTTGTCTGTTTTATTTTTGATTCGTTTTTATATACTGTACATTGAAGCATTTTTTTCCCATTGAAGTGAGAGAAGATGACATCTTTCCCAAGTACTAATAGAACCCTGCATTATTACACTTTCTAAAATCGTACAGCAGAAACGTCCTTCAATTTAATGAGAAAAAAACTAACTTGTGTTTCATTGATTTTATCCTACAATGCCTATTGACATTCACGTGCTTCTCCAGGCGTGTCAGCCTTGGTCGCTATGAAGCAGTCACTATTCTTTTACCTGTTTTTCCACAATTAAAGGGGAAGTCCCCCCCTCCCCAAATGTTTCACCTTAACTATGTTCAACACAGCCCATCTTGTCTAAAGATAACATTCTGATTAATGTTTGTCTTGTGCAACATGAACAATGCAGCAAAGTCTTCCAGTTTTTTTTTCAATTAATCCTTTGGCGTGGCCATTTTGATAAGGGATTCCTTTATACATTATTTAGCCATTTTAAGCTGTAAAAAATTAAAATTCTGTCCTTATTTTCTTGTACAATTAATACCTGTTAATGAAAAGAACTATTGAAACAAAACAAAACAAAAAACATAATAAACATGCACCTTGTGAACATGAAGATTCCCTGTGAAGCTAGAATGAGAACCTTGAACCTAGAACCTTGACAGTTAAGTAGAGAAATGACAGATCGGTTTTTCTTTCCTTCTGTGAATAATAATCTTCTCTTTCACTCTCTCACATACCTTTGATTGTTCTGTTAGACTTGTGTTCATTTGAAGCTTCAAATACAAAGAAACCCACAATTTTGTTTTCCAGACGACTGACTTCTGAGCCTTGAGCTTGCCTAAATCGTGAAATTTCCACAATATACCTTTAAAAACACAAATTTCCTCATGTTGTCAACTGAAAATGACATCACAGTTGCTCAGCGCTCCGGTAATGACCAATAACAGCTCCCACACTATCCCTTTAAGGTATGAAAAAAACCTGACATTTAGTAAGTCCTTGTCGGTTTTAAGTGGTGCTTGCCGTACATCGGCAGTGTGACACATTGGCGACTCATCAAGTGCATAAGAAAGAAAGTTTTTTGTTATATTGAATACAATTTTACACTCTATCAAAAGTACTCAAGGTAAACTTCCATTTTTTTTCAATACAGCTATATAGAGTGTAACTAACTTATCCATGGATATTTGCTGTTCATGGGCCGGCCCGGTCGCAATCCCCTTCCGAGTTGCAAGTGTCCACTCTAAAAGCATGCATGTTTAGTTAATTGAAACTTTGAACATATCCTTAAGTCATTTACTGCCCTTGATGCCTATAGATGTTAAAGATTCATTTCACTGGGCCGCCAGTGAATAAGTGGAGTGCGAAAGTGATTACATATTGTTCAATTCTGTTTTGTCTAAGTGTGCCCTGCGATTTGCTGGCATCCAGTCTAGGTTGTGCCTCTGCTGGGATCGGCTCCAGCGCATCCACAATCCTAATGAGGATAAACGGTGTAGAAAATGTTCGGATACCTAATGTAAATGTGAATTGTAGGCATGATGATTACTTGTACAAACACCAGAGGCAGCAGAAGCCCCCCCCCACACACACACACCTGCACAGCCTGCGAATGGACTTTGTGTTTCTAATATGCGCTGAAAAATTGAAGTGTTGAACAATGGTGGCAGGCGCTAAACACAATGTGGTTAAGGCAGCCAGCACGTTGCGGTGCACAACTCTGCGCCTTGTTCTCTTGGCAGCTTCTCGCCGCACAGTCACGGTGTGCCTATCGGGCTCAAACGGTCTCACTTTGTAATGTCTTATCATAACTTTTTGGTGTTGGAACGCAAGAACAGCTTGTCTTGTCATTCAAAAAGCGGAGGACGTGATTTCGGTGCAGTGAGTGTGTCATCACAGTGATTTGTGATTGGGCACAAAAAGAGAATGGAATGGAGGTTCCAACGTCTAGGACGATTTGAAGACTATAGATTAATTTGAAATCTTTATTTCATTCGAACAGAAAAACAGATCAGTATGTTGTTTTTGGTCTTGTTACCGCTTACTGTAGAACAGGGGTGCCCAAACATTCTTGCCCCAGCTAACCTCCTCTGATCCGACATATTTATTTATGCTTGCTTGACATATTGATCTAGAAATGTGCTGGCAAAAACTCAATATTTATAATGTACATTCTATTTAAATATGAGTTTTACATTTGGGGACTTCCTGCAGTCACACATTCTGTTCCGAGTGAATGCACGAAATTCTTTTATTTTAACTTTTATTGAAGCGATGTTGATAACAGTGTTGACTGTGCAACAAACCTTAATATTTTTGTTTTTAGCTGACGCAAACTCAAAATAGTGACTTCCAGTTTGCATCTTGAAAACACTATGTCACTCAGATATTAACGGTTATTTTGAATACTCCCAAGTATGCATTTCACTCTGCCAGAAGTCCCCTTACTTGGGGTTTGATGATATATAATCATTTCTTTAGACACTTTAGTGATTACTATAGTGTTGGACTTGGATTTTCTGTATTCAATTGCTCATTACTACTTTTGTATTGAGAGGCGGCTCGACGGAGCAGTGGTTTGCACACCCGCCTCACAGTTCAGGGAGCCGAGTTCAAACCCACCTCATTCCGGCCTTCCTGTGTGGGGTTTGCATGCTCTCCCTGAGGAGAGTTCACTCTGGGCACTCCGGCTTCATCCCACACTCCAAAAAAAAACACGCAGAGCAGGTGTATTGAACATACTAAGTTGTCCTTAGTGTGTGAATGGTTGTTGGTCTCTGTGTGCCCTGCATTTGGCTGGCAACTAGTTCAGGGTGTCCCCTGTCTGCTGCCCAAAGTCAGCTGGGTTAGGCACCAGCAAGATTGCCACCCTTGCGAGGATAAGCGACTCAAGGTATTGGATGGATGGAAAGTGAGAGCTTTTCATTTATACAGTATGTTGTCAATTCTTGGTGACTGCTGTCCCTTGCAGGCCAAAAGGTGTTTTTCATGAAAGTAATGATTAGGCTTCTTCCTTTATGTTCAATTTACTCATATTTAGGAGCTTATACATCTACTGAAGATGAATAGACAACTGAGCCCTTCATTGAACTGTACCTTTAATTTGGTTACTCAGAAAAGTATCTTTTTTTGTTCAACTGACTGCTATATAGCTTTGAGCCCTGTTGTTGCACACCCCTGACAGAATACAAAACTGATGTGTGTTCAACTGGAGCAATACAAAGATGGCAGCCATCTCTCTATTAGAGCTAAGCTCCCTCCTGCATTTTGCCTTAAACGTTCCACTCACTTTTGTCAATAACAAGATGAGTAAAATGATTGGATTTGCGAGAGTGCTGTTCAGACGCTCCCTGCAGGTGAGAATGTTTTGCACGAGCCATCAGAGAAGAGGAGAATAAATCATACCGTGTACTGAAAAAATACACTTTTACCTTTACAGGCGAACTTAATTTGACCATCTCTAACCTTTCAAATGTCAAACTGTTCAGTCTTTCAATGCTTTTTGCCTAAAATTGCTGTGCTCTAACAAAAACTGAAAGTGCAAAATTCAGACAGGTTTGACAGGACAAATGAAAATTTGTCCGGTGTTTGAAATATTTTCTTTTTAAATTTTCAAATTTAAATATAAATACCCCTGACCTATTGTCTGCAATTGAATCTGCTCTTCTTATTTGACTTTATTTGTCTCTCCCAGACATCAAGGATGGATGAGGACGACGATGCGCTCTCGTTTCACACAACTTGGCGAGGAGGGGAGCAGGCGGAGGTGGCGGCGGTTTGCAATTTGAGGCATGGGGTGATGTGGGGGCCGTGGAGGGTTGTGGCCTGGGTCTACACGCGGCCCTGGGCCAGCGGGTTGGTCCTCGGGGGATTTGTCCTCCTGCCTTGCACCTTGTTTGCCTTCATGCTCCTCTACTGCCCCCCTCTGGACATCGACCTCTCCTATAGTGCCTTTGAGGTTCACACTCACTTCTCCGCTGAACGTTTTGATGCCCTCACCATAGCGGTGAAGACCCAGCTAGGCTCCTGGGACAGACAGAGGAGGGACAGTGGAGAGGCCGAAGCCCTCCGGGAGCTACTGATGGAGAAGCTGGTGGACAACGGGACACTCAACAAGACAACGAAAGGCAATCGGGAGTCGTCCCTCCGGAGACGGCGCTTGGCTCCCGACTACCACTTCCAGAGTCAGGCCCTGTGGAGGATGGAGCTGGTGTTTGTCGCTCAGGGCAAGGGTGACCAAAACATCTTCACCCCCGAGCGCTTACGGACCATCCACAACGTAGAGCGCCTTCTCATGCAGCACCCGCATTTCTCTCAGTTTTGCTGGAAGCCCGTGGAGGTGCTGAGGGACCTCCCGCTGGGGCCGTCATACTGCTCCCCACCCAGCTCCCTCTTGTCGTACCTCTACCCCAGCGAGCGAGGAGGGAAGGTCTATTACGATGGCATGGGTCCAGATCTGGCTGACATCCAAGGTGAGCGCACAGTTGGAATAAACAAGACCCTAATGCCCCTATTTTTTGATGACCGATGGGGGCAAAAGTGCTGCCACTGGCAAAATGCTATTGAAGAGATTCACAAAGACAGAATGTTGGGGGAAGACCAAACTTGTTCCTGACCCATTCTCTCTTGCTCTCTCTCTCTCGCTTTTTCTCCCTCGCTTTTTCTCCCTCCAGCTTTTATTACTACTTTTGCACCCACTTGGTGTGACTGATTGATGTATGCCTTTCGGTCGCACCCTTCAGTGATGTCACTTTCATTGAGTGTTGCAAACTTGCATCAGTTTTCTTCTGATGTGTTTGCATTTTTTGTTTGCAGCTGTAATAATCTTGGTTGGTTATTTTTTTTTTTTTTGCATTTGTTTTGTCGTAAGTTGACTTCTAGTTTGTTTTGCATGAATTGCATAAATTGCATAAATTAACCACACCACATTTTAAACGTTAAAAGTAGCTGCTTGTAGTCATGAAAAAGAAGTGAAGGGACTGCTTTTCCCCACAGGTTCGTTGAGACTGGCCATCACCCACCCTCAATTCTACTGGTATGTGGACGAGAGTGTCTCCCCCGACCATCTCTCCTCTTCCCTCCTGCGAAGCGAAATCCACTTCGGCGCTCCTCTACCGTCCTATTACTCCGTGCAGGACCGAGCCGATGAGCAGAGAAACCACTTCAAGAACTTTGTGGTGCAGTATGCCGAAATCCTAGCCAAGCAATCCACCAGGTCAGAGGAAGTCTTGTCAATGGGATGACAGTCTCATTAGTTCTTCCTCTCATGCTGCTGTGCTGGTGTCAGCCAGGTGAAGGTTCTCTATGGGGGGACGGAGCTGTTTGACCATGAAGTGAGGCACACTTTCAGGAATGATATGATGCTGGCAGTCTTCAGTGGACTTTGCATTACAGTGCTGGTCTACATCCTGACCTCTTTTTCCGGTATGACTCATAGTCACACTAGTATATCAAAAGGTTCGTGGTAGGATTCATTCCCCCCCATTAAGTAGAGTTAATTGTTAAGTAGCTTTTTTGTTCCGAGAGTGTTCCCGCTGAACTGCATTTCAACTAACAGAGCTGCAAACAAAAAGGAGCCAATTTATTAATGTGCAACGTCCAACTCATTTTCCAAACCCTTTAGAGAGTCTTTTTTCAAAATAGCTACTAATGAACAACAAAAGCAACTATTGAACAACCTGAGTGGACTCATTTTTTATATGACAAAAAAGGAGCTTGATGAAAGGCAACCAGTGAATCATGTTAAATATTTCCTAATGTATGGTTGTTCTTATACATTGAATAAGCAGTGATTTCAGCCCATTAGAACCCTTTGACTTAAAGACCTTTACTAATGTGCTATTTTGACATCAACTTATCGTTTTTCATCAGGTAGCACTTCTTTACCTTCCTTAAATTATCTGTAAAGTCCAATGGTATAGTGGGGATTTTTTAAGTGGGTGTATGCAATTCTGGGATGTTCTATATATGCATAAAGAACATCAATCATAGGCTACAAAACCAGTTGAACTAACGTTAAATTTAATGTTTTACTACTCCAAAATAATCACAGGCCAACGTCATTAAGCATAACTCGAACCGAAATAAAAATTGAACGCGGCGTCGGGAGAAGTGGGTGGACAGCGGTAAAATCTTTTCATTATTTCTGTGGAAGTTGGTGAAAAAAATTGGGTGGGGACTGAAGCTTGTTTGTTGTCAGGAAAAAAGAAACTCAAACGTAACTACAGAGAGCATTGGAACACTAGACTCGGGAACTAGACTCGGACCTTAGACTGGGAAAGAAACTAGAAGTAATCTCAGAAATTTAGACGTGGGGAAACACCATGACATGACAACTTGAAAAATTGAAGTAGTGGCAAAGTGTTGGTGAGAACCCAGGGCTAACATACTATCAGACATAAAACCTGAATGACATAGCAAACTAAAAAGCTATAGCAACTGCATGTCAGATTACATGACTATGTGCACCAGTGAACACAGGACCCTATATAATAAAGGTGGTAAAAACAATAATAGGTAAAAGTACAAAAATAAGTGAAGCAGCGCGAATACTTTCCGGATGCACTGTATAGATGTCGTACCGGTGTGTGATTTTTGTCCTTTTCTTCTGCGTAGCCTTTCTGACATTCTTCGGCTTGGCCAGCATCGGTCTGAGTTGCCTGATGGCTCTTTTCTTGTACCACGTGGTGTTCGGCGTGAGGTACCTGGGTATTCTGAACGGAGTGGCAGCCTTTGTCATTATCGGAATCGGTACGGGAAACGAACGCGATTGGAAAGTGGCCGGGGGAAATGATAGCCCATCATTCTCTCTGCTTCTTGGTTCAGGGGTGGATGATGTGTTTGTATTCATCAACACCTTCAGACAGGCGGCCCATCTCGCTCCTCCGCAGCAGCGTATAGTCTACACTATCAAGACAGCCGGCCGAGCCACTTTCCTCACCTCTTTCACCACGGCGGCCGCCTACGCTGCCAACGCCTTCTCCAAGGTAATCACAGGAGCCGTCCAATTTTCCGTCTGTTCCCTGCATGAATAGAAAGTGCCTCTCTCAGCAGTGATTTTCTGCAAAATGAACGTTTCAAGGTTTCTTACACAGATCCCGGCAGTGCACGACTTTGGCCTATTCATGGCCCTCATTGTCAGCTGCTGCTGGCTTTGGGTGTGTGTATTGATGCCGGCCGCCTTGTGTATCTGGACGCGGTATGTGGAGTCCCACGAGCATGACGGCTTTCACTGGTGAGAGAATTGTGTTTGTTTCGCAACCAAACAAAATCTACAGTCGGTGTAATGAATATATCTAAATATATAATATCATAAAAACATACAGTCATCACTTCAGCAATGGGAATTTAAAAAATCAACTCCTGCGTTATGATAAGTCAGTTTGTGTGTGTTCCTTGACCACCAAAAGGCAATATTTACAAAACTGCTTAACACGTACGTATCTTTGGTAATGAAACATAGAAAGAGACCCCTGGAACTAGGCTGCAATAAGGGTCGTTTTGTGCAGAGGATAATGAATATATGCCTGTGAATATTAAGAAATGTCCTGTTTGCATGTGTTGCTACCGCTTGTGTTTGAATTTGAGTTATTTTAAGGTTTGTCTTTACTGCTACATTGATGCTAGTTTTGTTTGACATTTTGTTAGCGTAAAGCAAGCTGACATCCACGGGGGTTTGATTAAATACACATGTAAATACAAATGTAATTCTCATTGTATACATTGCTTTAAATGAACCGACACTGGCAAGCGCCACTTGCAATTATAATTAGTCTCTCTCTTATGGAAATGTAGAAGAAAAGAAATCGTTGTGTTTGTGCATGCTGCGCAACACCAAGCCTGAGATGTAATCCCCTCAGCTGTCTTCATCACTAAAGTACCTCTTCTTTACAAGCTGCAAGTCGTTTGGGGGCCTGTCACCTAGCCTCGGCCCTTTATCGGATGAGGATGACGACGTGGCCCTGCTGTCAGTGGAGATGGAGCCAGGTGGGATCATTATCCAGAACGGGTTGCAAAATACTGTTTGTGCACAATCTCCCTGACGTCCTGTGTCTGGAGCTAGAATCCCTCGAGGCAGATGGCGATGCGGGCATTCTTTCCCTATCAGTGGAAATGCCAATGAACCCCGCAGAGCACCGGCATCAAGGTGTGGTCAACATGAAGCTTCAGTGGGCCCTCAAGTATTTTGTGGTGCAGCCAGCTGTGGACAGGAGGAAAATTATTCTAGGTAGGGCAATCACTGAGTGAATTGGGGTGAACATCTCCAAACACACCGTATCCTATGCCTTTAATCATTAGGCCGATTAATTGATTGGTGTAATTTTGTATATCGGAGTTGGTTTAAAGAAATAATTGATCGGGCCTTAATGGATACGGATGTGGAAAAATATACGATATACGAATACCATCTTTTAAAAATTGTATTATACAGTACTAACGGTATGTATGTTAAGTGCACCGGGTTTACTATTAATGATTACTCAGTGGTATTTACATTTGCAATAATTGACAAATGTACTTGTCACGTAAGTGTGCATTTGAATTACTTTTCCCATCCCCTGGAGCAGTTGTTATTTTGTGTTGTGATTGACTGGCAAGAAGCGTACTGCGCCTTTTGCCCAAAGTCCACCTAGATTGCCTCAGAAGAATGTGTTGTTCCTCGAATCAATTTCCCCTTTGAGTTGCTGTACTTCTAATGAGCACAATAAATTAAGCCATATAAAGGACAAAAACCTGCACAGCTCTTTGTCTAGACATGCAGAATAAGTGGGGTAATTTTGGTTTAAGGACAAATGATGCTAAATGACAGTGTTCACCAATGTGGTATCATCATGAAACACCCTTGAGTATATGTACAAAGACGATGAAATGTTTCCCCCAGTTTATCTGTCATCCTATCAAATCTATCATTCACTTTGATTTTCACACAGGCATCTTCCTTGTGGTTTTGCTGGTATCCGCCTTCTGTTGCTGTCTGCTGAAGCCAGCCTCGCACGCCCCCATACTCTTCCGCCAGGACACAAACCTCCAGATGCTTCTGGCACTCAGGAGCAATCTCAGTAGTCAAGGTATCTCCTGCCCCATGTGCTCAGGTAAGGCAAATTCAGGTGAGAACGACACGGAAACAGAAGAATGTATTTTTTAAGCTTAATCCTTTCTTTAGGTGTGTTCATGGAGAAGCCGCACTTAATTTACAGTCACACTTCCTCGTCAACATTCAGGACGTCCACGCATCAGGAGGCCCGCAACCCAGCACCCTCAAGTGCATCTCTAAACACAGCGGAACAAAATGCAAGCATCAACCAAACAGGTAAACGTGTGGGAGAGAAAAACAGAAACTTAGTATTTGAAGAGAGGAGATATGCCATTTTGTTTACTCTGAGAGCAATGTCTTTACATGCCATGTTTTTACATTGTAAAAATAAGACCGGAATAAATAGTTTCAAAACATTTTCCGAAATTTACGTGAATCTTAACACAATTTAAAAAAAAGTATTTTCAAGGGAAAAATAAAAGAAATTGAGCGAATGTGATTGAACATGTTGGTTGCACTGGGGATGTGACTTAGGTAGAATGTGAAAGACCAAAATTTAAACTTACGTTTATATTTGTTGGTCATGTGTTTTGTTGCATTCTTGCATCTTGTCAGCAAGTTCATTTCCTCCCAAGCAAACACATGAAACGGTGTTGCAAAGGCCACTATGTCTTTTACTGAGCAGGATATGGGGCCGGATCCACTAAAAGAGGGCATGGCTTTTGATGGAGCAAATAAAAATCATCTAATTCATTAAGCAGTCACAAATAATGAAATGTTTCTCTAAATGTGCTTCTTGGTGCACTTTATAAACATAGTGCATAGATTTGAAGTATTGACTTTGTTAATTTGTAAATGGGCTTACTGAGATTTTGACAGTTTCGGATAATAACACAGGCCTCCAGGTCACACTGACCCAGAGGTAATATAACTGTTCTTGAGAAATTAACATAAATCACAAGTTAAAAAAAAATTGCATTTGGATTTGGATTTTGTACTTTTCTGACAGGTTTGGATAACTTATATGCGCCCCAGGTCAAAGTGATCCAGGTACATAAATTCTGTTCCTTGCAAACAAACCTAACAGGAGTGTTTAAGGTGTCTTTTTTTGCCACTAAACGCCATAGAATGTCTTACATTACATTAAAAAAAAGAAAAAAACAATTTAAAAAATGGAAATAAAGAAATAAATGAAAAAGAAATAGAAGCACGGCAAATGGCAGTGCAAAAATGACATTAGGTTGAGTAAACATGTTTTAAACAGGTGTTTTGAGTGAAAAAGTATTTTCCTAACTGCCATGGTTGCGGTGCAATGTCCTTGGCACAAAGCAAGCATTTTACTCTGCCTTGAGTAGTAATCAGCAGGAAAACAGGTGCAAACCGCACTTGAGCTGTCAAACTTTGTGGGCGTGATTGTGCTGCTATGTCATTAGCACAATATAAAAGATGCAATCAATGGCCGCAGTTTTTTCCTTGTGAATTCAGCCCTCAGTAGGGTAGCACAAATGAATCAAAAGATACAGACCAAAAACAAATGTCCACACCAGTGGACACAAAAGAATAGGGTGGGTCTCACCAATATGAGAGCCAGCACACATAAATTAAAGGTCCTCTGATGAACGCCAAACAAAGTTCACCTGTTCTTCTTAGCTTTTCCTTACATGTACTTGCTCACTTTACTTTGCTTTTGTCACACTTTTTTTTAGTTGCTTCTGTTATACTAACTGCTATTTACTGTTTCTTCTCGCTACTACAGTATATACCAGGCATGTCCAAACCCGGTCCTCGAGGGCCGCCTATCCTGCATGTTTTTGATGTTTCCGTCATCCAATGCAGCTGATTGAAATGATCAGGTTTGTTGTCAGGCTTCCGCTGAGCTTGCTGATGAGCTGATCATTTGAATCAGGTGTGTTAGGAGGACAGAAACCTCCAAAACATGCCGGATAGGCGGCCCTCGAGGACTGGGTTTGGACATGCCTGCAGTATATACAGTCTTAAAAAGTGAGACATTTTGGTGCGTGCACAGCTAGGTAGTTTGGAAGCAAGGTAGTTGAGTAAATATGGACTGACTCGTGGGATAATAGGTAGTAGTATGGGATAGGATAATAGTATGCAGGACGGTAAGTACGGTATTTGCATACAAGTAGAATTGAATGGGTAGCATAGGTTTGTTAGTAGGTTGATAGCTGTGTCTACGATTATTGAAGTACCACCCCATTTGTGTACATTTTTATTTTTCTAGGCTTTTTAATCACAGTGTTTATATCAAAGTTGGAGCTGAGGAGCTCCATCAGAGTTTACCGCTTCTCCCTTAACGCCAGTACGCCTTCCCCATGGACGCCGTGCAGCACGGAGCACGGGCAGGTGTCTTCATTTCAGGTCAGCACACACATGCGCTACACACAAGTGACGTACTGTATGTGCAAGTCATCAGTTGCAAGTGTTAACTTTCAAGCAAGACTGACGGTGACAGAAATCAAATCGAGTGTAGTACCTCAAATTGACATTATGGTTTAATCGTGTTGGATGAAATTTGATGTTATTCCTGTCGTGTTTCGTATCGAAATTCACATTTTATAAGCACAATAATAATCAGAATGCTGTCTTTTTCTGTATGTAAATGCATTTTGCTGGGAGTTAAAGTGCATAATCCCTTCTAAAAGATGGGGTTTAATGAATTGAAGTTTACGAATGAAGCAAATGTCTAAAATTTAAAACATTCTTAAGTAGTATGCTTAACTGATACGGCGGCCATTAAAGGCATAAAACAAATCTGATTTGCTTCTAGAAATGTTTTGGAAAATGGTCGACGTTATTAATGTATATTTTTTAAAAACATAATACACGCACAAACAGCATATTTTTTTAAAATAAGGTGAAAATGAAGACCTTTCTTTAAAAAATGCTACTTTTTGTCCTTGAAATATTGCAGTAGACTTGATGATCTGCCTTTTCTTCCTGAAAAAAAATCTTGATCGTTTCTTGGGGTTGCTTTCAAACGTGTAGTTTCGTTTTGTATTGAATTGAGTGCAAAATCTCATTTTAACAAATCAAAAAAGTCTGCTAGCTTAAAAAGATACCATTCAAAGCGCTATAGTTGGGCTGAGGAAACTAGCATCAGTTTCACGGTTATTTTAAGCCTTTGCGCAATTAAATGTAAACAAAATTGGTAGCCGTTCCCAACCTCTGCTCCACCCACGTATGCTTAATGTCTGATTCTGACTTGTACATGGGCAGGCCTTTAATCATCCATGGCTCAACTACACTCAAAGAATGACCGTGTGCGTATCCAACGATTACTACCCGTACCCCAGCTGGATGATCACATCTGGGTCCTGTGACCGTCGCCACAACTGGATGCCCGAGTTTTCCTTTTATGCGGCGGTATCAGCGCAGCAGCACAGCAGGTGCACACACTGCACAGTTCAGTTGTGTTTAACTTTTGACTTCATGATATTAGCAGGGAATCTTTCAGCGCTGTTTGGTTTTTAAATTGAAATATTTTAAATTGATAGGAAACTGCATTTTGCCCAGCACAAACTAAGGCCTCATCCTACTCGAGTGTGCGTAAGCCCGCCCGGCTGCGGCATCAGTAGCATGCCTGATGGACCCACTAGGGGATCCTTTTACACGCCTCTTCCCAAAGGTCAGAATGAGGCAACATTGACCTGAGGTACGTTGTCCACGTGTTGATTTCTTTCGTGCTTTCGTTGAAGATTCCACCTCTGTGGAGTCAGAGAAAGCATCCAAGATGTTTGGCTTCAACCCGTGCAGCGACGACACCTGCGGCCGGCCGGCCGTGCGTCCTTTGGTCGACACGGGCGCCATGGTCTTTGTGGTCTTTGGCATCTTGGGAGTCAATCGGACAGAGCGCAGAGACAACCACGTCATTGGAGACATTGTAGGCTGCTGCGTCCTCATTGCATATCCGTCAACAGAATTCTCTGAAGTTTGTTTTTATTTCCCTCAACAGGGCAGCGTCATTTTGGACCCTGACTTTGACATTTTCCGGGAAATGGGATACCTTTGCAAGATTTGTAAAGCTGTTGGTGCAAATAAGCAACTTGTGAAGCCCGGGGGAGCGCAGTGCCTGCCTTCAGGTAACATCCAACAGGGAATAGCTGTGAAAAGCTTTATTGGTGGAGAAAGAGGCCAGGACATCTCTGATCCTTATCTTAGTGTCTTAAAAATTGATATGTAGATTGTAAAAAATACAGACATAATCTAGGCAATGCAAAAGAGCGTCAAAAATTATTTACTAAAAGTTAAAATTGCCATTTCAAATAAAAAAGATTTTAGATTGATCCATTTAGTCGTCTTTTTGCCTATAAGGCAACTTTGCACATCTTTATTTTCTCCGTCATCTTCAAGATGTGGATGATGCTCTATGACCTTAGATGATTTTCACTTCACAGATTTCCATTTTCAGGGAGCAAGTGTTTGACTTCTTAATGTGTTGAGGCATTTGCATTTAAAAGTGCTTCCAAACGTTTGACTGAAACTATACATAAATGCACGCACGCATATATAGTGCCTCATACATACAGCACATGGATAAACACAAACTAACATAGACATACATGCACATGTATGTATGCACTATATACTTACACACGCACTGAATACATGCTACAGAGACACACACACACACATACACACATTATGATCATACTACATAATGTATTTCTTAGTTCCTAAACCCAACCAAAATTTAATTCAAACCTAATCTCCTAAAACCGAATATTAACCCTCAAAAAGAGGTCTGATCTAATGGGGCACAACAATGGCCAAATGTCCCTACAAAGACAGTAAAAACCAGGAATACAGCCCCCACTATGTTTCAAAAACAAGCACACTTTCATACATACATACTGTACTTGTAGATATTGACAAACAAATACTGTCATGTGAAGAACATTTGGCCCAGGAAGAAGACAGGACACAAGTGGAAAAGTAGAAAGTTTTTATTCAAAAAAGTCCAGTGTAACCCCAACAGGAAACGTAGACTGGGAAAACTAGGAAAATCTTATATGTGACAAATACATGCCCTTGGCAACTGTTATCACAACACACACACGCATGATTGGAAATGTGCATACTGTAGTTTCAAGTAGTTGTTCGCCTTAAGTAGGTATCACACAAAGCCAAAAAAGCAGTCATGTTTTTGGTCTTTTTGTACTTACTGTAGGTAATAAGCTGTCGTCCGTTCTGCCTCTGTTGCACCCGGAGTGTCATGCTCTCCCTGAGCCCAACCTGCTCCCGGGCCAGCTCTCTCACGGAGCTGTGGGCACGCACGCCGGGAAGGTTCGATGGCTTTCCATGGCTTTTGAGTCGGTCAGTGGCCTTCTCGCCTCTTAGCGTCCCGCTGCTGCCGTTCATTCCTTGATCCTCTTGTTCCAGACTACGTACAAGGGCAAGTCGTCCTTCCAGACCTACTCCGACTTTCTCCGGTGGGAGACCTTCATCCAGGAGCAACTCTCTGCTCTCCCGCAGTCTTCGGCCTTAAAGCGAGGCTTCCAGACCTGTGAGCACTGGAAGCAGATCTTCATGGAGATCATAGGTAAAGATGAGACGTGCCCGTGGCCTAAGTGTGAGTGATGAGGCACCTGAAGCCAACGTTTTCTAGGTGTGGAGAGCGCCCTCTGGAGTCTGCTGCTGTCTTTGGTTATCTGCGTGGCGGCCGTCTCTGTTTTTACCGCTCATCTTTTTCTACTGCTTCCAGTCCTTATTACCATCTTAGGTACAGTCCCCTTTTTAAGAGGTTGAAGCTCCTCAGGTCCTGTTTAGGCCACTTTGGTGTTTTCTTAGGGGTGATCTGCGTGGTGGGTGCCATCATGTATTTATTGGGCTGGGAGTTAGGAGCGGTGGAGGCCATTTCTCTGTCCATCCTGGTGGGATCCTCAGTGGATTACTGCCTGCACCTGGTGGAAGGATACATGCTGGCCGGGGAGGCGGCACTTTCTACCGCAGGACTTGGCTGCGTGAGTCTGGCCCTTCCGCTATCGTCTACATTTACCTACAGTGCATACAGCACCTAACTATTAACTAGCAATTATTCCTCCACATTATGTTTGCACCTTCTACCTATCATCCTGCCATCCATTTTCATACTTGTTCAGCTATTGCCTATCCATCAGTGTTATCTATGCACAATATCTGCATACCTACAGTATTTCTACAATAGATACACATCCTTCCGCATTCCCTACATACTATCCATCCATTTTTCCTGTATCTACATATTCACTTTTTAGTTTACTGGCGCATCTATTTAGCTTTCATCATCCACCACCTTTTCAGCTCGCATCCATTCGTCGGTACATCCATCCATCCATCCATTCGGCGTACATTAATCCATCATCCATCCATCCATTGTTCCATCTGTACATCAACCATTCATCATACATTAATCCATCCATTCATCCATCCACCATCCACCCATCATCTACTGTATTAATCCATGTATCCATCCATCTATCATCATACATCATTCCATCCATCATACATGAATCCATCCATATATCCATCCATACAGCCATCCTACACCCACCCATTCATCCATCTATCCTTTTCATCTAAATACCGACGTCGTTAATCTATGTTCCTTGTGCTGTTTTATAGCATAAATAGTGCTGGGCAATGACATCGATATGTCGATACATTGTGATACAAAGTGACGTAATGCACTAATTGCAATACGACGTTCCGTTTCCAATATATCAGGCATTGGTTTTGAAATACCTTATTTTCGTATATTTCGTTTTGTTAAATCGATCCGCTCCGGAGTGGCTTTCGTATCATGACTCTCACACTTTCATCCATCATCAATTTTCAAATTGTAGCCATCTAGCTGAAATATTTTTCTTTATGCATCTACATACATAAATAGTTGTCATGCAGCTCCCACTAGCTGTCATCCAATCGCCCATCCAGCCTCTTTTCCCTACATAAGTTTGAGTTGCCACCCATCCACCCATTTTCTTGTGTTCCTACACACGGTTCCTATTTAGATATCATATCATATCTATCTAACTAGAGACAGCTTCTTAAAGAAAAAAAAATCGCCAGGTTGCCCAGGCACGTGACAATAATGCCTAGAGGTTTGTTCAGAGCCTTTGAAGGGAGCTAGTTAGACGTGAAATGAGGCCCAGACCACCATGTGGCATTCATGTAGCCTTTTGTTGGCAGGAGGCTTCGGCTTCAAGGCAGAAACGCAGCGTGGAGGCAGTCAACCATGTGGGCGTTGCCATAGTGTCCAGCGCCGTTACCACGGTGATCTCCACGCTTCCCCTCTTCTTCTGTGTGATCGTGCCTTTCGCCAAGTTCGGCCAGATCGTGGCCATTAACACCGCCGTCTCCATTTTCTTCACCCTGACCGTGACCGTGGCCACCCTGGCCAGCGCGGCGCCCGCCGACTTTAGCAGGAGCCCCGGCGGCGTGCTGAAGGCCGCCGCTGTCGTGCTGGCGCTGGCGACCGCCGGGGGAGCCGTATGCTGGGCGGGGCGCCGAGTGGGCTTGTCGACACCCTGGCTCTCTGTCGGTCTTTGAGCACTATCAGGTTGTGGAGCAGCGGGAAAAAAGTCATGCCCGAGTACACATGAGATGTGTTTTTTACAAATTGTTTAGTGTGTGGTTGTTTTGTCTTTGTGTACCCTACCATTTGGCTGGCAAGCAGTTCAAGGTGTATCCCGCCTACGGAGTATACTCCGGCACGTCCTTGCAAGAATAAGCGTTTTGAGAGGATGGATGGATGGACCAAGTGATTGATCTTTATTCGGTTTGGTCAATTATTTATTGAACTTTTATCTGCCATATTTAGGGTCCATTTTGATTATTTAAGGCAGAATGTAAGGCCATTTTCAAAAAACATAACTAGAGAGTTACTTTTAAAATGTTTTTTTAGGAATACATAAAATATCTGCCTCATTTGTAACACTCGGGCTCGTGCTACCGGATTTTATGATAGTGGCATTTGGCGGGAAAATTATTTTTTTAGGTGGTACTTGGTGTAAAATGTTGGCAAACATGTCTCAGAGAACTTCTCACGGGAACCCTAGTTTGTACTCACAATGTTAAAGATGTCATTTATAATTACAGGTGCAAAAACAAACAAACAAACAAACAAAAAACTTATGTGACTCATTTGTGGAACAAGCTATATTTTTTTTATTAGCCAAACAGCTGATTTTCTTTCTTCCCTTAATCTATTTCTGCCAAAAATCACACATGATGATCTAGGATTGCCAGGGCAATGAAAGATTCTTTTCTTAACATCAATGGAGCTGTTATTTTGAGATAACTTTACTTGTTTGAAGTGACACTCTGCTGTATATGCCTTTTAATTGGGATTTTCTTTTATTTTTTTGGAAAAGAAGCCTGCCTCTGTAGTTCACTACAACATATTTTTAATTAAATACAAATGTTATTTAATTAAATTTTTAAGTGACGTTGAATTGGCATTACCTCTGAAACTCACTGCACCACACATTTAAATGAATTCACTTGCATCATTTAAAAAATGCATTTAATTAAAATAGAAGCACACACCACTGCAGCTTTTTGCACCATCAATTTTTCTTTTTTTAAATGTAACTTTAGGGGCATACCACTAAAGCAGAGTCAATTCTTGATGTATGTTGATGTATGTATACGAGTATTCCGTATATAGATCTGAATGTTATCCTTTTCTACTCTATTTATTAACGCTTTTAATCATATTTATACGTTGATTTGAAAGTCTTGCTCTCAATAGGTTGTAAACCATGTTGCAAAAAGAGAGACTGATGTTGTGTGTTGTGACCTGCTGACATTTTTGTGTTTACTTTGTAGTGAATGTAATTTTTAGCATGTCCTCTTGGTGACAGGATTACCCCCCCCCCCCCCCCAAAAAAAAAAAAAAAAGTGCAAAAAAGTGGTTTTCCTGCTTTTAAAGTGTGCTTTAAATGTTTAGTATTCATCCCACACATTTCCAGTATTGCTCAAACGTGGACACGAGAGATTCGTTTGCCCTTTTCTGACCTTCTTTTTCACACATGTCATTCACGTGGCAACACCCTTAATGCTGGCGCACATCAGGTGATAGCTGTTGCTGAGGGAGGAGCACTTGCATGAAGGCCTCAGGTCATTTTTCAATGATAAACACTCATTTTTGTGTTATGTAACAAAGCAGAGAACTCAGCTTTTTTTTTCACTCTCTCTCTCTGCTGTTCTGGTCACATCATCACAGGATGGAGCCAGGACATGTGGGACTCGTCATTTATTATTCAAATGGCTCAGACTGAACATTAAATTGTAATGTATTGTTGACGGGAGTCTTTCCAGGCAAGAGCCGAAGCTCCCAGGACACTTCATTAGGTACATCTACAATCTAGCTGCTCAATTTCTACCGACACTGTGAATCAGACAGCTGGTCAACATATTAGAAACAGCTCCAATTATGATGCAGTTGCCTACAGTTAGTAACACGTGACAATAGAAGCCACTAGCACAAGAGGCATATTGCAAAATACAATTTTTATTAAATCCAAAGTAAGTTTTGGGTCTTGTTAGGATTTGCTGTTTTAATCTTTTATTTGACACAATTTACTATTTGATAGCCTAATATTGTTTTATAAAACCATGGTTTGATACTCTTAATACTCAAAATTTCTTGGATCGACTTTACTAGAGTATATCAAAACAACATTACAGGAGCACAATCAGCACTAACAAGTTTGAAGGCATGTAAATGGAATTTTTTGACTTTTAAAAACCACACAAAGACAGCAATGAACTGAAGCTTTGTGAGACGGTCAAAAGAATGTGAATGTCATGAATGTGCCATAAAGTATTGTTTATTGTTTTGATCAGATCATGTTCAATTAAAAACATAATTAATGGAATTGCATTTTGTTCTGTTCTGCATTTGGTTCAATTCTTAACGTTAATATTCATATTTTACTAACACGCTTAATATTTTACTAATACACTTGCTATACTTGAACCTTTTTTAAAATGCCCTACAGTACTTTTTCTTTATTTATAAAAATGTTTCTGTACATATTTTTTTTTTGAGGTGGGGGTGCTTAAACTGCTTTATCAGAGCGAGGACCTTACTTTTTTTTTTTAAACCTTAGTAAAGATTTAAAAAAAAGAAAACCAATACCTTCCCATACATGGTTGTTAAAAACACATATGCCATTTTTTTAAATAAAATAAAAAAAAATACTGTTTTGTGAGATATATATATATATATATATATATATATATATATATATATATATATATATATATATATATAAAACATTATTTTTTTTAGTATGAATATATACACTATATGAATACAATACAGTGTATATATTCATACTGTGTATATATAGACAAAGATAAAACGAGGAAGAGATTGACTTGAGCAATCATATATTCAGCAAACAACAATGACTATATATTAGAAGGCATTAATAGGGCTCTATAGTAGGTGTTCAAGTGGTGGTTCTTGAGGAATACGTCACTGGAGCAAGGAGGGAAATAAGAGGCATTGCCTTAATCCTAGGATAAAGTGTAAAAAGACAGACACATAAGTCATTATCTTTATTACCCCACGTCACAGGGCACACACATAGTTCAAGTATGCCTGAGGAACTAAAATGGAGCAACTGGGAAAAAAAAATGAAAACAATGTTGAATAAGAGAGATAAAATGCATTTAAAAATAAGTGAACTGGCATTGCATTTCACAAAAATTCATAGACGCTCAATGATTTTGGAACAATTCACTGTAAAGTGCTAACTGGTTTGAGCTGAGAAAAAAAAAAGCACATGTTCCCTTTGAAAGCTCTCACACACACACACACCCACACACACAAACACACGCGCGCACGCACGCTCACATACGCTACACATCATGGAGGTACAGTAATGACCAACCAGAAGACCATGGACCACATTTCATTGATTAGTCCTTTAATAAGAAAACTGCTTCCTTATGTTCCTTTGTTAATGCTAACAGTGAGCGTGTGGCCGTCACGTTGCTGGTTACACAAAACGCCGCTGCCGCTGTTGTAGCACGTCTCCCGCGACACAGCCGACATCTCCGCTCAAGTCCTTCGTGATGACGATGATGAGGATGATGATGATGGGGATGATGATGATGATGATGAGGGCGGTCTGGTGCGGCGTGGCAAAAGCAGAGGTCGATCCGGCTGATGCCCGCCATTTCCTATAGGTCCTGAGAATCCACTGGTTTCCTTGTTGTGCCATATGTTAGGAGGCACCCTTAAAAAGAAAAAGAAAAAAAAAATCCCACTAAAACAAAAGAACCAAAACGGGTGGGGGGCCAGGTCGGTAAACTGCCCCCGCCCCAACCGCCCGCCGCCGTCCGCCAAAGCCCGATCCTAAGCGTAAAAAGGTACAAACAAGGTGTGACTGCAAAATGGCTTTACTCCTCACAGTCTGCGGGGGGAGCTGGAGCCCCTGGGAGCTGAGGTGCGCTTGGTGGCGGTCTTGCGGCTGCTCTGTCGCGTCTGATTGGCGTTGGTGGCCGAAGGTTTCCGAGCGGTAGGCGGGAGCCTCCCTTTGGGGCCCCTCCGGGTGGCCCTCTGCCCCGCGCGGCCCCTTGCGGCCCCCGCTCGTCACTTGCGCGAGTGCAGCGTGTCCTGGAACTTGGTGCTGGTGTAGCGCACGTGGAATCCTTTCTTGTTGATGGTGTCGTCCGAGCGGAACTTGATCACGATGGAGTCGCCGGCAGAGTAGATCTCCTCGGGAGGCTGGGGGAGACAAGGGGTGGCAAAAACAGTGAGTTGGGAGCGCGCCTCCTCAATTTGCGGCTAAAACCGAAAATGTCACTGTTGGGCTGAAGCCGATTTACAAGCAATATTTAATTAATGTCATAACATTTTTCCAAAGATATGCTCAATACCTTTGCAAATTATTAACTCATTTAAAGTGTGTGGGGGGAATGGGAAAAAAAATGTCTGAAAAGTGAATTGAAGGATTTCAAAATAAAAGAATGGAGACTGACAGATAACTAACAAACTACATTGGACTTTGTGTTTATAAATAAAGTGAAACAAATTAACGATAAAAATATTTCTTTGACTTCATTTTTATCAATTAATATCATACATGAGACTTACCAATTTATTTTCATAATTTATTTTATTTCATTATGCATTTATTTTGGTCGTACTAGCCAAACGAATTAAGGGGGGTCAAAAAGTCATTTGGTAACTGTGGAGTACATTATTACTATACCTAGTGAGTTTTTTTAAATCCTTCACTCAACAAATATCCCACATATTAAAATAAGAAAGCTAAGACTAATTCTAAAACCCAATTAAAATGAAACATACAAAAAAACAACAACAACACAAAAACCTGAAAAGGCCAAGGAAAACAACTTTTTAGGAAATTAAGTGAAAAAGCTCAGCAGAAACAGTTGGAATTGTATTTTTGGGAGCTTGCGGCCGAATATCCAGCATCTGTTTGTCTGTCATCGCCCTTTCTCAGAGGAGTCTGTCCCGCCTGGTGAAACTTGGACAGTACCATTGGGGAATGGCCAGATAATTAAACCTTGGAACTAGTGTAATTCAAACCTGATGGAGAGGCAATAGCACTACGTAATATACTGACACTATATTAGCATTAATGCATGAACTGGCTTTGTTGTCAAACATGATGTGATGCTTTGTGCACTTCAAAATCTTGATTCTGGATCGATGATATAAGACTCCACATTCTTCTAGCTTTACTTTTATTTACCGTTTCGTAGATGGTGTGCTAATTTGGCCCATCTACCGAGTATTGCAATATATGTTAGCATTTGCTTGAAGGTCCTGGTGTTTAAATAGCCTGTTTTTCTTCTGTTTCTTCTGAAGGACTTTTTTTTCTTAGGTTGAGTTGCAAAGTTTTGAAAGGAGTTATCTCGGTCTCATCTTTTAAGCATTGTTACGCTTACCCCGGAACCACAGTAACGACCCAATCGTGGAGATTTGGTGTCAGCCCCGTCAAAGAGCTCCATGTAGTCGTAGCCGCAGTCCGCCTCCTCCTCGATCTCGAAGGTCTGGAAGATGAGCTCCACGCCGTAGCCTTTCTCGGCCGAGATCACCCACTGGCAGTCGGAGGCTCCGGGGTAGTTGTTGTCGCCAAACTGGGCGTGGGAGAACAGGTCTTTGGTCTTGACCTCAGCCTTCAGCCGACCGCCGCACTCTGTGCGTAGAAAAGTCAAGTAAAGAGCTCAACTTTTCTGTATGCAAAGAGATTATTTTGTGATAAAGTCTCTAGCCCAGGCAAGTAGCACTTTGACTTACAAGTGCCCCAACTTGCAAGTATTTCAAATGAAAGTTCAGATACTTTTCCAGTCGGATGGTGGGAGGAAATCAGGCCCCCATCAGTTTCTTCACAGTGAATGTACCGAGATATATTGATTAAGCAATTAAAGCAATCAATTGTATTTCAAATTGATTGTGCTGTGTACACAATAGCCTTAAAAAAACAAACAAACAAAAAAATCATCCATCTCTAATCCGTATATGTGACAGTACCTGCGGTGTGAGATGCCTCAAAGCCCTTCTTCTGCACAGAGTTGTCAGAGAAAAAGCGGATGAAGAGTCGATTGCCGCTGGATACGATGGGCTGCGGCTTCTTTGTGCCGCAGAAGCGACCGAGGGATTGAGCTTTGCCGTCTTTCCCGTCGTAGATTTCGATGTGGTCGTAAGCGCACTCCAGATGAGCCTCCATGTCAATCTCATTGAAAGCCTACGACAGAGAAAGAATGATGACGTTACATTCACATCCGGTGCTTCTTATGAGACGGTGACAGGCCACTTCATTAAGTACATGTACAGTGCAACCTACATATACAATACAGTGCCGCCTTGATATGTGACTTACATGTTTTTAGTGATGCAAGTAATAATGCTGACGTGCATATATTCTTTATCCTCCATACAAGACTGTAATCACAGCATCCTACTGAGCTAATTTACAGTATTAGAAGGCTCCCGGTGGCTAACCAGGGGGGCAGACCAGAAAGAGCGGGACAATGATTTGAATTGAGTTATTCATTGTTTACATTGTATTTGATTATGTTATTACTTATAGTTTTTTTTTTTTTTAACTCCATTATGCTCTTTTTGCTTATTAAAAGCAAAAACACATACATTGTTTTTAGTGTGGAATCCGAAAACAAATTAGTAGCATTTCAATTCATTCGTAAAGAGGATTTGAGATGTGTTTTGAGTTACAAGCATGGTCACGGTAAGAGTTAAGCTCATATCTTAAGGCATCACTGTACCTGTGAATGTACTAAGCAACACTTGAGATGTCCTGGTCACAGGCCAATCTCAGTTCACAAATTGACATGAACAAAAATTCAACCATCCGCTCTCACATTTGCATCAATAAGTAATTTAGACTTCACGTAATAAAAAACAAATATTCTGAGGAAGTAAGTAACATAAGCAGAACGTGCAAACTCCACACACAAAGGAGTCTGGATTGGAACCTTCAACCTAGGAAGTGTGAAAAGCAATGTGTAACGTACGATTTTGATGCGGTGGCCAGGCGTGGTGGTGAGCGCCCAGGTGCACGCCTTCTTGCTCGGATATTTATCCGGCCAGTTGGGACTGGTGATGGTGCCGCTCACACTGGTCACTGTGTGATCGCAGCCGGCTGCAGAGAAAACACAAGTGAGTGTATGACGATGTCATCATCATGCGACGAAAAGGCATTTCGGGCCGGTTACCTTCTTTGCAGTCGTGCTTGTTCTCGTGCAGCACAAATCCGCTCCTGCACTGGCAACTGTAGCTTCCGAAGGTGTTGACGCATTCGTGCTGACAGCCGCCGTTCTCCTTGGAGCACTCGTCTTTGTCTGAGGACGCGCACGAGCGACAGTCACGTCAATGACAGAGATTTTGATCACAGGTGTCAGAATAAAAGCTCACTGACCAATGAGTGAACATATGAGTGTAAAGGACAAGAAGTGTAAAAAACAACCAGCCAGCATAAAAAGTCATCGTACTTACTATCATTTTATTTATAGATTTACAGTATGTATATATTATATTATATTATATTATATTATATTATATTATATTATATTATATTATATTATATTATATTATATTATATTATATTATATTATTATACTGTAAGTTTTAAAAAAATCTGAATAAATGTGGTAACTGTGTATGTACTGCACATGCATGTACGTGTGAAAATTATATTGAATATGAAATTTGGTGTTGATTGTTGGAAGCGTGTTTGCAAACTGTTGTTTTTATGGATTCTCTGGGATAGCGTTGTCCCCACACTCCCACCCCACCCCACCCACTGACACAAACAGACACGTGCATGCACACTGATAAAAGTCTGCTCCGCCACTGCTGCTCCACAAACAACATGTTGTATGCAATAAAGGTTGTTTTAAAAATAGATAAAGTTGGGTTGAGAATTACTACTTCATCCTGTACTACAAAGAATACCATACTATTTATGTTGCAGTAAAAAAAAGCTGTTGTATGGAACAGCAAATGAAATATTTCATTTTAACGTCATTAAATCTGTATGTTTTTGAGGCTTCTTCTGAACTACATCATGCGAAAGCCAATTAGTTTGATACATTATTCTGTAATAACAAATGAATTCCGTAGTAGATTCTTACGTTATAACTCTATCAACTCTACTTGCGCGTGACTTGTGAAGAAATCTAATTTGAGCGAGAGGAACTCACCTGAGAAGAACTGTGCTTTAAAGCCCTTTTTGGACACCGTGTTGTCGGACTTGAACTCAATGCGCATGTTGTTGTACTGAGAGGTGATGGCTTCGGGTTTCTCGGCGCCACAGAACTTTCCGTGTAGCCTGGAATCCGCAGAGAGGCCGCTGCGCACTTCCACGTAGTCATACTTGCAAACCTGAGCATAGATACGAAGGCCGATAAAGCGGCTGCAACATCCTTGGCGGTGACAATAGGGATTTGTGGAGGGGGGGCGACAGCAATGCGCACGGTGACAAAAGGAAAACAGAACAAACCCACCCAGCGCCGATACATAAGAACCCCAGTGCTCACGTCATTGCCCTCAGTCTCAAAGACGTCAAAGAGCAGAGTGATGCGGTACTGCGTGGGGGCCACCAGTTGCCAGATGCAGTTCTTGTTGGGGGGGTACTCTCTGGGCCAACCGGGGCTGGTGATGGAGCCGTTCAGCTTGGTGATGAAGCCTCCGCAGGCAGCTGCGCAACACAGAAAGTCCAAGAATGCTCAGGATGAATTATGTAACCTAGCAATCTGCTACAACAACAACTGCTACGCCCTAACTTGGCTATTCGTGGTTGAGAGGAATGTTCAGAAGTCAATTTCAAGGTAAACATGGAAAAGAGGCTTATATCAATTCTTTATTTGCATGAACTTTCAAAGGATCCACACACTGTCAAGCTCCGTGATCTGACGTCTTCATCAAATGCTTGTTTACGCGGGACTACTTGTGTCAAGACCAGTGTGTTCTCCAGGGTGAAACGTGGCTTTGGCAGCATTGAAAAGGTGAAAATGCAATAGTTCCGACCTAAGAAAACACCGTCCAACATACCCTCGCAGCTGCGCTTGTCAGCGGCCAGCTCATAGCCTGGGTCACAGGCACACTTGTAGCTGCCCAGCGTGTTGACACAGCGTTGCTCACAGCGACCGTTGTCCGGCTTGGAGCACTCGTCCATCTCTGAAACACAAAGATACGTTCGGCCCCTTTCAGCTGGGCCCCCTGCTTCCATGGGGCCGTACAAGACATCCTCCAAACAAGGAGGTTCACACAGAACCCAATGGCTCAATAACATATGGTGACCACCGAGCTTAAACGCCCCAAATGACGTACAATGGCACCTCGACTTGACTTTTTTTTTCCGACTGAAAGGAAGCGAAATCCTATGATTCTGTTCCAACCCTCCCACCCAGAATAAAACACCAAAATCTTTTGTGTTTTTCTCAGAACAATTGTATATCAAAAGAAATCACAATTTAAAAAAAGATATCATTATCAAAGAAACGGGGAAAAAAAAAAACAGTTTTAGGAAGTGTAATTACTGTTCATAGTATTTGTGTGCACTCTGACAACAGTTGGGTCAAAAAAAAAAAAAAAAAAAAAAAGGACCAACACAATGTTTGGGTCAATTTGACCCTTCTAGGTGACATTATATAAAAGAAATTGATTTTTAAGGTTGTTTTGAACAAAATGACATATTTGTGGGGCTGTTTGTAGAAAAAAAACGGACCTAAATATTGTGTCAGTTCTTTTGTGACCAGAATTGAGTTGTTTTTAACCCAACTGTTTTTAGAATGTAGGATGTGTGCCTTTAAGCAGCATGATCTGGTGAGTGAAGCCAAAAGTTGGAGTTGGTTAGTTTTCTTGCAAGTACCATCATGGGTTGTGGCTTCAGATTACAAAATTTTACACTATGTAAACTCTAAAATCAGTTTGGTCAAATATAACCAAATTATGAGCCAAGTTGTCTTGGACAAAAGGAAGCTTTTTTTGGGACCTAAATATTGGATCGGCCTTTTGGGACCCATAATTGAATTATTTTTTTCATCATTTAACACATAATTGGGTGAGAATGTCAATCATTAAAGGACACATAAAAAAAAAAAAGTCTTGAGGAACATTCCCCGAAATAGAACGTAAACTAGGTTTCACTCAATAAGTGACGCAGTCTCGATAGTTCGATATCATCCACTGAAACAGTAGAAAATAGCTAGGTGGTGTGAGATTCTGTTCATTAACTCATTCAGTGCCATGGATGAGAATTCTCATCTTTTAAAATAGTAATACATCATAAAATTCTGGTCAAATACGTTTTTATGGAGAAGAGCTGACACCCTTAACTAATGTTTACCTAATATAAGCCAATTGAGCACTGTAGTGATAACTGTGACCACTGAATGGCAGTGTTTCCACACTTACAACACAGCTGTTACCTACATGCAAGTGTAACTGAAGAATGGAAGTCAATCTTTTGATGGCAGCACCCATATTTACAGAGGCATAGCACACATTCTGTTGGCCTTGAAAGGTGAGTGAAAACGCTAAATATACCGGCCCTCTAGAGGTTTCCTTTTTCAATAATGCTTGGTATTGAAAGAGTTAAAGCTTATTATGATAACAATCTCCAACTTTCAATATTTCCAATGGGAGGGAGGGGACTTTGAGCTTTGAGGTTCCAGTGAGATTTAGAGTGGTAATGCCAAACACATTACTTCTCCCTCCGGCGTTCACAACCTTTAAACTCTGACCTTTGAAGAAGTTGGCCGCAAATCCGGCCTTGTTGACGGAGCCATCTGAAACAAATTTCATCCACAGCTGGTTGGAGCTGGTTTTGATGTCATCTGGTTTGTCGTAGCCACAGAAGCGGCCCAGCAGGGGGCTGTTCTCCGAGTTTCCGTCACGCACCTCCAGGTAGTCGTATGCGCAACTGTCATGTCTCTCAATCTGCGTGACAGAAGGTTTGTTTTTGGGCCGGTGAGCTTCGGGCCAAATTTTGGAGGAGGCATGCTTTTAAGATTTGCCAGGGCGGGGCCTTACTTCAAAGGACTGGAAGGTAAGGCCTACGTGGTAGCCCTGAGCTACAGTAACCTTCCACACACATCCTTTGTTGGGTCGATAGTCGTCCGGGTAGTTGGGGGACTGGATCTGGCCGCTGTCCTTCTTCACCTCCCCACCACAGATGGCTGCACATGACAGGAAGAAAAGAATACAAATTCAATTCATAGTCAAATGATTATCGTGTGCCTTAAGAAAATAAAACGTGTGCGCACTGATCGGATTTTCGCAATGTGGATTAGCTGACATGCACATACACACTCAGTGACTAACACGCGCACACACAGACACACACACACGCGCGCTTCTGCACGGCCTGGAAACAATAGAGCCGATTCTGAGGGCTGGCCAAAATCTGATTAATGCAGCATAAAGTGGCTGACACATCAGCAGTGAGGGTGCCAAAAAAGGAGGATATTACTGCAGCTTGGAGACGGATGTGCGAGTTCACTCAGCTGAGCGACATCGCCGACGCTGAGGAGTAGAGGTCGGGAACCGGCTTGCTCGCTTACCCTCATAAACGGCAGAAAAACCTTTCCCCACCCAGTTGCTGCTGCTGCGGAACTCGATCCACAGCCGGCTGTCGGTGGAAATGATTGGCTCGGGGAGTTTGTCGCCGCAAAATCGACCTGAAGGAGAAGGGAAACACACACATACACACACAAAAAAAAACAAGATTTTAAATTGTAATGTAAACGTTATTCACTGTGCAGTATTTTGGCCTCCTTTATTTCAAAGATGTTTCTCCTATTTTGGTTGGTATTTTAATTGTGAAAATCTAGAATTTTTGACAAGTGTGAAGTTTTTTGGCATCAAACCCGCTCAAAAATTGTGAATTTTGAAAAATGTGAGTGTTTGAGTCTTGGAAATGTCAACTTTTTGGTTAGTGGTTAGTATGTCCACCTCACAGTACAGAGGTCATACATTCGCGTCTGGCTCTGGCTTTGCTGTGTGGAGTTTGCATGTTCTCCCCGTGCCTACATAGGTTTTCATCGGGTTTCCTCCCACGTTCCAAAAAATATGCACAGTATTTTAGACACTCTTAATTGACCTTAGGTCTGTTTGTATGTGTGAATGGTTGTTATTCTTTGTGTGCCCAGTCATTGGCTAGCATCAGTAGGGATAAAGTGAGTAGTTTAAAGTTAGAAGGATTTGAATAGATCACGAAAAGGTCACATTTATAGCAGAAAAAAAAAAAATCCTTTTGAACATTTTTGAGGTGTTTTAATGGTGAAAATGTTGAATTTTTGGTATGTGTGGATTTTTTGAAGTTTTAGACTTTCACTTACATAGCTACCTTGGGTTCTCAAATCACTTTACACTAACAAGTCATTTACGTACTAATGACATAGCATCAGGAGCAGTCAGGGGTTCAGTGTCTTGCTCAAGGACACTTTGACATGGTCTGGATGGTCAGGGGATCAAACCCACAGCCTCTCAGCTGGGGGACGACCACTTTACTCCCGAGCCATGCTGCCCACGCTGTTTGGGATTTCCAAAGGGAATGATGTGAATGTGTAATGTTGAATTTTTGCTTGAAAAACTTGAAATTTTAATAAAACTGAACATTTTTGGAATTTAAAAAAGAGAGCAACCACACTGAATGTTTGGAACATGTTGAAATTGGAGTTATGTATATCAGAAAAATTAAGGGGAAGTAGTAACTCATCATAAAAGTGTGAGGAATTAAACATGGGTTACACAGGGTGTGGAATAATGTGAGAAAAACTAGTGAGGCCACATAGAACACATCATTGCTATAAAACACTATTTTTGACTTGACCCCTTTTTGTATCATTACATTATGAGTGTAAATCAACATATTCGTTTAGGTAAGACTATGATCATGCGGTGCTATCACATTGCATACTTGTTTCCTTTGCCTCACTCACTTGTTTTCCCTATTTTTTTCTTTTTCTCAACCCATCGGGTCGAAACAAATCAAAACCATTCCAGGGCTGTTTTTCCATCGCGTGAGTTGCCAAAGTGTATCCTCTTGTGGGACATATTGTTCACCGTATACGTATGAATCGTGCTCCTAAAAATTCCATATGGAAAGTGCTTTCAGGGGGTATTTGGTTGTGATGGGATGCCAAATGAATAACGTCAGACTTAGTTGGACGAGAGTCATGTCAAAACATTATATTATCAACAAATGTGTCTCATGAAAGGAATAATGCTTTGAATTCATTGAGCAGTTGAAATGAACAAAAATGACCTTTGAGGGGAGCCTTTCTCCAGTATCCGTCCCTGATTTCCACATGGTCATACCAGCAGAGATGACTCCTGTATAGATCCATGGAGGTGAAGTTCAGAATGATCTTTAAAAATCAAGAGAGGGTTGATTATTGACACTAAACGGGACAAAGGCCGAACAGCGAAACGACCTTGGAAGAGAAACGGCAACACAACATGTACAGAGGGCGGTGTTTTTTTTTTTTTTTTTTTTTTTCTGAAGGTCACATGGCCAATTTGGCCTCTACCCTCCTCTCACCTTTTCTCCTGGTGTGACGGATATTCTCCAGATGCAGTGCATGTAGGCCGAGTATCCGTTGGGGAAACCTGGAGAGGAAAAATTCCCACTGCTATCCTGTAGACTGTCCCCACATCCTGTCCACAGAGGCAAACACACAAGGACCCACAAGTTAAGGCTTGAGCTGTTACCATGTTTTATATATATATATATATATATATATATATATATATATATATATATATATAAAACACTATTTTTTTTTTAAGGATTTCAGTTTCATCTATTCATTATAATGATTTTTCAATTTTAGTTCTATTTATTGACTTGGTTTTTGTGAACTATGATAACCTTAGTCCCGATGAGCTTACAAATGAATCTGATAATATGCAGCGCTCTCTCTACGCATCCTCTGAAAATAAACCTGGCTCTCTATAAATAACCCATCTCTTGAGAGGATGTGATACATTATGTACGTGATGGTCATGCTTAACTGGAAAAATTAAGCATGCAAAGACTTCATGTTAATGCAGGCGCCAGAAGGCAAAAAGGTGAGGATGGAGGCGCATTTAATTAAATGAAATTATGGAGCGTAGATTTGTATCTTGCGCCATGAGACCCTGAGCAGGAGAAATGAAAACCTCTCCTCAAGTGTTTGAGTGAGTGCCATATCTCAAAAGTGTGTGCCGGGTGAATAAGAGAACCCCTTAGTTGTGTCCAATAATGGCAAACTGTTCAAAACCACTTGGGGGTACATGTAGGGGGATGAGAAATCTTTCCGGGAATGCTGCACGAATAGAAGATCCACGGCTGCGGAAGGTTTTCGTTGGTTTCCAGGAACTCATCACTGCTTCCACATCATAAGGGGGTTTCTTCCTCCAAGATCGTCATTGAGGGAGATGACGTGGAGCAAACACAGATGTATATACATTAATCTGTATATTTAGGCCCATTTAAGGTTGGGAGCGCCAGCTCAAGCCGTGACTCAAGCCTCAGCAGCTGGTTCGACTTTGCAAGCCATGGCCGTGTTTGACAGCTCAGCTATCCTGACCTGACCTATAATTAACTGCATGACATCAAATCTACCCAGCCGACGTCTGTTCCTAATGTACAAACGCTAAGGCTATCGATTGTGTTTACATCACAGCGTAAACAAAGTGCTTCACAAAAGCAACAAGCTTACGTAACCCTCGTCGCTGTTGTTAGTCTTTGTCCTCTTATGACCGCCATGTATCTGTGATGACTTCCTGTTGCTGGGTTGTGTTTAAACTCCTCTCCACTTGGGAGTCTGGGATGTTGTAGTCAAACACCACATCAATAAGTATAGAGGGTTGGCTATTCCCACCCAGTAGGAGATGCATCGAGTGAAAGCAGCTCAACTGGAGATCTCTCACACATGTGCAAAAATAGACAAGGAGGGGGAAAAAAAAGCCCAGAGTAGACAGGATCTGCCATTTTGGTCTTACTGGAGCATTTGTAGAGTTTGCGTGCCTGTGCGATATCCCCTTTGCTAAGTCTGGTTCTCTGGCCAATGGGTGGTCGCACACCATTCACATCATAGCGCGGCAGGATGGTGTCCAGGAAGATGCCCCTGTGATGCACAAGAGAAGGAGACTGACGTTAGTTCCGCATGACCCTTGAGAGCCCATTCCAAAAACAAAAAAAGTATGAAATGTAACACACTGCACTGGCGAAGAAATTGCCATTGCCGCTTTATGAATGACTAAAAAAATGTGCACTCTATTCAGTCGACTGTAATATGCACAAAGCCTGCTCAGAAATGCTTGATTTTAATCCAGTTACAACCAGGGTGCTTAACCAAATTGTTGTGCAAACCTGATGACCCCATTTCCACTATTTATCCGCCCATTAGAAACATTTAAATATCATTTGCATAAAGAATTGCTTGCCAATAGTGCGGAAAAACATTCTAGGATGCCTCGGAGTTTAATCGCAATCAAGCAACAAACAAATTCAGTGGACCAGCGACTGACTAAATTAATCATCAATTAGTTAATATTTTGTAAATTAATTCATTATTTTGGTTATCAGAACTTCATTCTGTTAAATATTGGAAGTGGCATCAGACTCAAAAATCCAAATCGGTCAGGCTCGAGTAATAACATAATTAAATGTAATGTCAAGGAATTCAAATGGATGTGCATTCTGGATAATAAATTGCAAATCTGCTAGTGTCCACAACTTGGACTTCAGTTGGCGGTATAACAGTCATGCAGAAACACGAGTTTCACAAATACTTTATACTTACTCGAAAGGTGCTACGCTATCATTAATTGAAAAGGATAAAAAAATATATATATAGATAGAATAATGAGTATTGATATAGCTTCTGTCTACATGTGTTGCTGAACCAATTGTGTACAAATATCCATTTAGCATTATATGTTTGCGTATGTAACACATCTATGCTGTTTCCTATATGTTACCATTTAATAGTGGCCTATTAGGCAAAGCTGTCTCTTTATTTTATGTTTATATTGCTAATGAACTTCAAATGAACAGCTTCTATTATCCTCACAGAAGAAATATTTACTGCCAAACTGCTTCTCATTGTAAAGTGAGCTGAATGAATACCATGTAAAATTCCACTCACACTCACACAGCAAAAAAACAATTAAAAATCATCCAAACAATGGTTCGAATCTCAACAGTTTCATAATGTCGTGTTTATCTTAAGACATCACTGTATTTGCTAAAGATTCAAATCATTCAAGGTCTCAAAAGTCGGTTCCATATTGCAGGACAAGAAAAGTTTGTCAAAAGTGGTAAACCCTTTCACAGACCTCATCTGTTCATGAAAAACACGGCCAGTAATCACATTCCTGGCTTTTTCATCATAACTCATTATTGACGTGAATCAACACGCACCGCCACACCTGGAATCGTTAATTACACACACACCTAACGTGGGTCAAAAAGCACACTGTTGAGGGACTTTCCTCAAATAAAATATATTAATTGCACACGGGACCGTTTGGCATATTAACCTTAGAGTGGCATTGTGATTTACTTCGTTAAAGTAGCAGAAGCCGTATGCCATATCTTAAGGTCTGAAATTTGAGAAATAATTCCCATAAGGTCAGGTGTGGCATATTTGGCTATACAAAAGGCCAGGGGAGAAGAGTGAGTCCTGAAAGACTCTTTTCACACTGCTGTCTCACTTGACACTTTGCTAGTTTCTCATCTCCATTTTTCTCCGAGTATTGGCGAGCAGCGGCCTGGTTCCCTGGTCGTTCCCATGGTGACGTGCCTATCAATGCCAGGCATGTGCAAACACTGCAGCCTGAGCTAACAGTTTGGACTCTTCCTGCTTGCTTGTCTCTCTTTGAGGCTCCACAAGCTAGCTCTCGGAGGAGGGGGGGTGCTACACGCTAGCCAGTGTCAGAGGAGACAAAGGGCACACTGGCAGGTCTCTATTTGGGTTGGCAGTGCTCCACGGGCCGATCCAAAACAACATTTTGGAGTAAAGAACTCCATCTTGGAGTAACGCGACACAGACAAAACCATGGCGCGGAGCCTTATTTGTCCCAAGAAACCCGCAAAACATCAAGAGGAACCATGAAATCTTGCAAACAACAGCCGTAGGCAAAGCTCTGGCTTCCCACGGCGATTTACTGTACAGCAGGCTGATATTGGACAAACAAAGACAGACACTTACACAGGTGAATCAGCCAATCAGGACTTAGGCATAAGTATAAGGAATGATATGTGAAAAGCAAACAGTCTTCAAATAGAACTGTGTGAAAGTTTTCTTAGAAGTGGAAGCCATTCCTCTCATGTCTTTACTGATCAGCACAAATCCACAAATTGGGACAGAATCACACTGAAGTGAAAACAGACCATGGGAGATTATCAGCCTAACATACTTGAGGGCTAGGCCATTGTGTCCAAAGTCGCCACAGAACTGTGGAGATCATGAGGCAAAATCCGCAGAATGACCCGAGGGGAACAGAAAAGACTTCAGGTCGACGGAGGATCAAGTACACTGACACTGGTCTTAGCAACTCTTCGGGGGCGCAAGGTTTTCATCAGGTCAGCAAAAGGTCACATGGCTCAAGGCTAACTGAGTGTTTCCTTAACTCTGCCAACTGTTACCTCCTGGAGGGAGCTTTTCTATTCATTGTGGTTTGTTATTACAATTTTGACTTTTGACAAAAACTTTCACAAGGCCGTGTAAGGCCAAAGAAAACCCTATGATATAAAATGCGGTTCCGATTGTATTTATTCTTCCTTTGAGTGCTCAGCCTCTCTTCATTGGATGACTTCAACACATTTGATTTGGAGTTAGCCAGTCCTCTCTAAAAAGAATGCTGCTAATCTGGACTCAAACACATAAACGTAAGCAAACTAACCCATTCTTAGTCAACAGCTTTCAACGCCACAAAAACTCTTACTGTAGTCGGTTGTGTTGTTAATACATGATCTGTAGGGGCGGACTGATAAAGACTTTTAATGGCTGAACTGATAACTAAACCTAGAATTCCAACAACCGGTTAATTCAGAGATAAAATCAAAAATATAAATCATTAAAATGACTACTGTACATTTGTCCCTTTAAACCCAACTGGGGGGCAAACGCTGGCAAAGGTAGCTGCTTTAATCTAGTCAGGGTTCACGCAAGGTCGCAATTGATCTAAAGATATTCTTGTTTTTTTTGTTTTTTTTAATGTTCAAAATATCTTAATGGCCATTTCAGGACAGCAAAGACTGCCTTAGAATGTCTTAAGAATAAGTAATTGTTACAAAACTTTGAACATGTTCAAAATTTCCTTGCGACACAAAAAACGAATGATTCAGAACAAAAGAACAATGTCTTAAAATTGTCTTAATGACAATTGCGACCTTGAATGGACCATGAAAGAACTCTGACGATTCCCTGATTTGAAAGTACATTGGCTCCGTTCACGAACACTTGCAAATGTTCAGTTTGATACTTCAAAAATAAAAACATGAATCAGAGGCAGAACATTGTACTGTTTTCCATTACTTTAACACAAATTGGCACAGAAAAACGGATGATTTTTGACAATTTAGTAAAAACTGGTAAGAAAAAAAAAGGACTAATGTTCTAGTTTATTCAATTTGTATGATAGGCAGTATTTTGTTTTAGTTTGTTTTTGAAGTGCCGTTGTATAAATGCAAGAGAGATTATTTTTGCTGAATATTGCAGTTGTATTACAGTACAGTGTAGCTGTAATGGTAAAATGGGCTTTCTTGAGGAAGTGCGTGTCTGCTGTAAAGTCCAAATGTGGATTACTTTGAACTAGGCTCTGGTCTAGCCATTTTATTTATTAGGTGTTCTGTGGCACAGACCGTCTAAAAGAGTGGGCATGCTTCACGGCTTCACACGTGGGTTTGTGGACTGCGAGCAGGATAGTTTGGTTGGCTGTCACGCTTTGCAAGGAGTCTGCAAAGGAGTGAAGGGAAGATCTGACACACAGAGAGGACACCATGGTGGCAGCTCACCATTCACATGGCTGGCGGGTCCAAAGCCCAAATTTTCTCTTTATTGTCTATTTCACTTTCACAATAAAGAGAGATAGCTAATCATTTTTTAAAAATCGCGTTAAAAAAGTGTCAGAAGGTCATTTTGTGAAGGGAAGACATTTTTTAGGAAAGGAAAGTTTACATGGAACATGCAAAATGTTCTTCCCCGCTATACTATTTTCCTGTAAGTCTGGAGTGTAAAACCGAACGCAACCAAAGCAAATTTCACCTCTATACTAGGCAAAGCGCATTCCTGACCTATTCACGTGGACAGGCGGGCAGCTCTGTGCATTGGCTTGCACCCAGCCGCGGAGTGTGTTTAGACAAAGATTCTCTCTCTGCTTCCTGGAATCCGTTTGCTTGCAAAGAGCGGAGCAGCTGATGTGAGAGCAGGCGCGTACACCGGGAGACCAGCACAAGGCACTGGAGAGACATTGTGGCTCTTGGAGAACAAAAGAGCGGCTAACAGCTGCTTCTCATATCAGACAGGGGCAGTGATGATCATAGTCCGGCCTCATTCGTTTTCTTATTTTGAGTTGTGTGTGACCAGCTAGCAAATTACACCCACTCGGGCCGCACCTTTTTCACAACTTTTTGGGTAGAGGCCTGCATCGTTTAGAAAGATTGTTGACTGCAGCTGTAGCCCCAGTTCCTCTCTTGCGTATGATAGAGGAAAGGCTCAACATGTCATTTAATATGCAGTGGATATAAAAAGTCTACCTGCCTTTGGGTAAATGCTAGGATTTTGTCATACTGTACTAAAAAAATAAGGGATGTTTGAAACCACTTGTTTTCAAACTGATACTTGTATGAGTATTCGCTGATAGCTCACCAAGATTGAGTAATTGTGAACAGAGACATTTCTATTTGATGAAAAAAAAATGCCACAGTTTGGTGCTAATTATAGCTAAGGATGATATACTCAATTTTGCTTCCCTTAAGCATCTGTAACTGGTGTCAGCTAGCCACTCTTTATCAGCTGGAGACATCTTAACCTTTACAATTCAGAGGTGTCAAACTCATTTTTATCAGGTGCCACATTGTAATTATAGTTTCTGTCAGCGGACCATTGTGATTTTGAAGTCAAATAAATTTGAAGCATGGTGGTCACACATGTATACATTTTGAAATCAGAGAAAAAAAAAAACATTTTTAAAAACGGGCATTGGTAACAAAAAATGTGTAAAGATTGAAGATAAATTTGCAAATTTGGTATTATAGCCAGAAACTTGACGTCAAATTTAGCATTTCACAGGCCACATAAAATTATATGTGGCAGGCCAGATCTTTTTCATCGAAGATTCAACTTTTGTTATATTTGTTTGTTTTAAATAGAGTGCTGTCAACAATTTAACATTTCCTTGTAACCAAGTTGTTGAGTATTTTTTTCAACCATTAAACACTAATAATGACAGCATAATCGATAATTAACTGGTAAGTAAAGTGTGAAAAAAGTCATTTAGTAATGAACTTTAATGAAAAAGAAAACTTGATTAGATTATTCCATCGATTGGATAGTAAAAGCAATGCAAAATATATTTTTCAAAAGAAATAAAGACACACCTTCCAACATTTAAAGTGAATAACCCCAATTAGGGTTGAGCTGTTCATGTCGCACAGCCACAACCTTCATGCAACAGCTCGGATAAAAATGATTCAGAAAACTAATAATACAATGCTAATATGTCACTTTGCGGTGAGCTGCTTGTCTGACTACAACTGATGACTAAACGGCCACATCTGACTCATCTTCTTCCTACATGGCTATTTTGGTTTGACCGTCAACCGTCCAAATGAAGGAAAACTTAAGCAGCGGGCCATTGTTACATTGTACTTGACATACATTATATAGTACGAGTCAAGCTGATGAGATCCGGAGGAAGTATTATACCTTCACAAATGATTAGATGAGACACGTATGATAATAACCGTCAAAGTGTTTATGGTTGTGTTTGAAGTGGTGGGGAATTTCTTATACTGCATTTTGTTTACCTGACAGAATGCAGTTGCATGAGAAAGGAAAGATGTCGGTTTCAGAGACGAGGGGTCTCTAATTCGAAGTTGAAAAGGGAGGCGAAATGTACTGTATAAAGATATGAGCATTTTGAGTTGCTGCGCTCTGCCTTGATCAACAAAATCTATAAAAATAGTCAACATGACCAATGCTATTTATAGAGCTAAATAGTGTTAACCCATTGTTCTTCACTTCTTTCTTTTAAAGCATACTATTAAAGATCTTTTCTTCAATGCTTGCCGGTCCAAGACATGTTGCATGCAAAGAAATGCAATACGTATATGCATCTGAAGTACCTTAGCAAACAGAAAAATCCACTATATAAAATAAAAATATTGTGACGTCCTTAGAAATTACGCAGGTTAAATTTTAAGTTCTGGCTCCATACAGAAAGGTATCTGAAATGCAAATATCACGCAAGAGTGCACATGTGAGTGCATTTACAATAATTGTCAAAATTAGGAATGTTCAAAGAGTGTTGTAATACATGAATTAAAAAAAAAATAAAATGCAAAATGTAACAAAGACGTTAAATATATTTGACACATTTTTAACCCATACATTTGGTCAATTGAAGTACAGTACGCCGTTTAATAATACACATTTGCATTTACTCTTTTACATCAGATTGTTTTCAAGCATCTATATTTAGTTAGAATTGGTGAATATTTGGCAAACGTTCGACACTGCAGTGCATCTGCACAATTAACTAATATATAGCATTTAAATTGGGCTGCTCGGTGGCGCAGTGACTAGCCCGTCCACCTCACAGTTAAAAGGGACCTGAGTTCAAATCCACCAGGCTCCGGCCTTCCTGTATGGAGTTTGTATGTTCTCCCCGAGCCCGAGTGGGGTCTCTCCTGGCACACTCATGCATGGCAGGTGAATTGGACATACTAAATTGTCCTTAGGTCTAAGTGGGTGTGTGAAATGTTCTTCATCTCTGTGTGCCCTGCGATTGGCTGTCAACCTGTTCAGGGTGTTACTGCCTGAAGTCAGCTGGGATGGACACCAGCAAGCCTGCCACCCTTGAGAAAATGAATGGGTGGATGGATGGATAGTTTTAAGTCTTTGTTTTGAGCAATCAACTTCAAAGATCTATAATTTATTGACAAAAGAAAGTCTCTAGATGGATGGATGGGTAGTTTTAAGTCTTAGTTTTTAGCAATCGTCTTCAAAGACATATAATAAACGTCTGAATTAATTTTACAATAGGTTATGCTTCAAGAATCATAATCTAATACTACAGACGTATTTGAAAGAACGCCACTACACATGTTTTTAATGAAATAAGGCTTCTCCATATTTGATGAACATTACTGCCCATGATACCTGGAAGCTTAAGTATTTTTTGATGTGGTACCTGGTGTAAAATGTTTGTGAATGTGCCTTTTCCATTCCCTATATCGGGATCAGTAAAAGGGCCTTAAAACACCTTGAAAATGTGTCGACAGTCATAGCCTTTGCATGAAGTTACTGTTCATTAAATCGCTTGGAAAAGGCTTTCACTGGATAACGATGCGGAAGACCAACTTTTAAGAGGGACTGCACGTAGCCCCGAAAGTGGTATGTTAAAGAGGGGCCACTGTTGCTGCGTGGGGCTGATGCTGTTTTACAAGGCCTGCCACCACAAAAGTAGCAGTAAAGCGGGAGAGCGCCCTTAATTTGAACAAGCTGTGGGCTGTGGCTTGCACATCCCAAATACTTAATATATAGGGTTAAGAAAACTTGGCTTTCGCTTGAAAGGGAAATGCGCTCATCCAGCTTTTTAGCACAAGATGGAAACGCTCGCCGGTTGACGAGGGTTGACTTTATTCAGCGCTCCACATGGTTCCACTGCCAATAGCGCACATTTGGTCGGCTTTTGTTGAAAATGTTGAGTCTTTCCCTCACGTGCTACAATAATGATTGTTTGGTCATCAACATAGCAGCGCTATAACTGCTGGAGGAGCTACGCGAGGATGGTGCTTAGGTCATTGGATTGTAATTGTCTCTTCTGTTTTCAGTATAAAGTAATAAAAAAATGGTGAATTTATCCATCAAATAAAGATTGATTACTCGTGTAATCTTGAAAAAAAAGCAGCTGTGCAAATACTTCACATATCCCCATTAGTCAAATGGTGTGTTGGATGGCGATGATAAAAAGATAATCGTAAAAGGAGGGGAATTTATATTTTCTAAAAACAATCCACCGACCTTTCAAAAATATTTTCAAAGATGCTTTCAATGATAATTCAAAAGCACTAAAAAAGGAAGGAATTTTTAAAACGTGATATCTTCAGGGTGGAAATTATTTTTTAGTGCGTGGCCGCGTTCAGTCTCTAAGATACTGCCACGTACAATTAAGAGGACACCAATGCATTTACAGACATACTGTATACAGCCATAAAACATGACTTCCACAAATGGAAAACAAGATGATGGGTTAAAGGGTTGCTGAGGGCACAGCACGAGTCGAGCAAAGATGAGTTTTCATGTGAGGTGAAACGGCGTGCAACATGGTTTGGCTCGTACCTGGAGAATGTATTTCGGGCATAGTGCATGATACTGTCGAAATCGTAGACTTCCCCTAAGGAATCCACTTCCCCTGGCTCCATTTTCAAAAAGTTGTACTCCTGCCCTGTGAATGGGCAAAAATAAAAATAAAAACTGGGTTGAACTTTGTAATGTGCACTCGCTAGCCACAACATAGGGTATGCATGCCTAATCTAAAAAAATAAAAAAGGCCCAAAACTAGTACCGTGCAGATCATTCTCATCGTTTTTCACACAGTCACAAAGGTATTAATGTTTCAGCAGGAAAGAAAAAAATAAAACAGCACACTGCTGCTCACAGTTTTTTGTCGATGTTATGAAACGTACCTGGCTGAATGTTATCTCTGATAATGCTGACGTGTTCGTCTCGATCGGGCCGCGTGTGCTCGTGCCAAAACCCGATCACGTGACCCAACTCGTGCACCACGATGCCAAACTTGTCACAGTTTTTTCCAATAGATATGGCCTGGGGCCCTCCTCCACGTCGGCCCACGTAGGAGCAGCACCTGCCAATCAACACAGACAGGCAAACGTCAACACAACAAAAATATTGGGACGGGAAAATAAGTAATTTAAAAAAAAAGGTGAATTGGTTCTCTATATGTTCTCACTAAAGTTTCCTGTGTTCATTTATAGGCAGGCATGTGAGGTTAATCCATATATATATATGTATATATATATATATATAGAGTTGTGACATTCATTGATTTATTGGTGCGCCGCCGCAGATGCGGAGGGTCCAGCGCTCCTTCGCTGCGTGACATTAAAAGGTTCGGTAAGGGTGTATGGAGGACGGGCGCACGCGAGCCAGACGCCACTCTCTAATTACCACAAGGCCAGCCAGGCTCTCCTGAGACACGCCTTGAACTTTGCAAAGGACAGAGGGGGGCCTGCGCAATATGCGTCAGAGTCAGGCATTCCCGCTGCTAACCGCTGCCGCCCGCGTGGATAATGCCATCCCTGTTGCACCCGGGGCCGCTTACCAAGCTAAAAATGGCTAGCGACGGTTGACTGGAAACAAATTCTGTCTTATGAAATGTGTCCGCTTTGCGTTTATTGCTCTGTACTCAATGACATTCAGTGCTTGAGGTGAAAAGGGTGTGAGAGCTCAAAAGGTAGTCATGTTCATATAGCAAGAACCTAAACAGTTTAAATTTTACCCTTGTCCATTATCGTCACCATTTTTGTATTTGTTAAAAAAACTATAATGAGGACCTAGGAAAAAAAATCTCATCACATAATAAATCATAATAATGAGAAAGAAATATTACTTATTATTATTACTTTCTAAATTTGTTTGGCGAAATTGTATTCCAGTTTTGCTGGTACGGCAAAATTCAGAAATCCACAAATCAAGGTAATACCGTAGTCCTAAAATGGAAGGCCACATCCGAAGAGCATGTGAATGGTTCCTTAGAACAACAAACTTCCCGTTGAGTTTAAAAGGGAAACACTGAGTGGACACTGTGCGGGTCAATAAAATGAAGTAAACAGGGCCGAGCGGAGGCTACGGAAGCCTCCCTGCCGGCTGCAGTGGTGTGCAGCATGCATGACACAAGAGCTCAGTGACTGATGCACTGTGATGAAGAGATACAGGAAGCGTTCCTTGCCACTGAATGGGCCGTCTTTCCGAGGACTACAAATCCCAAATAACAGCTCACGCAGAGTCCGGGAATAGAGGAACAATGGTAAAAAGGTTGCCGAGCAGTGAGCGAGGAAAAGCACATAGGCGTTAAATCATTAGTTGGAGCTGAAGAAGGCTGAGGGGAGAACCCCACTGACTCACCCACATGGTCGGTAGGTGAAGACAATGTAGCTCTCCTCTTGTGTCCGCTCAATGAAGGTCACACAGGTGTGCTTCTCCCAGTGCCGCATTGCCTGGCGGAATATAGCTCGCTGACTGCCTGGATAGGACGAGACAGCGGGTGAGATCATGCGAGTTGGACACACACATTCAGTGGGTGGGAGGTGAGTCTGAGAAGAAGAATGCGGCATGTGCAGTCAATTAATCTTCGGCAGGTTGGTCAGCTGCGATGTTCTAAACTGAATGCATCTGAACAACACACACCTTGGTCACACATAATGTTTTTCACAGCTATCTAAAAGGCGTTCCTGCACATAATGGTCTTTTTTATCACGCGGAAATGAAATGGCACATCCACATATGCAAACATCTGAACCACATTAAAAGCAGGCCCGATTGTTTTCGTAAGAAGGCATAACTTACCACTGAAATTACCGCTGATGACATAAGGAATAACACCTTCGGGCCAAACACGTTCAGGTCTGGACGTGGCAGCACGTTTCCTGCGCCGAGAGCCTTGTCTGTTTTGGCTATTCTGATTGCTTGCTCCTGAAAAAGTACGATTTCTGATTGAAAGGTATTGAACAATTTCATGAGCCACTTCAAATTCATATAAAAGCATTATATGTGTATTTGAGTTTGCCAGTTCTATTTTGAATGATTGCAGCCCAAGCCTTTACTATATTGTCTTATGAACTTACGTATTCTCCATTATGTGTTAACCTAAACGTGGTAGTTTTAAGACACATTGAAATGACAGAAGGAAATAAAGCCATTCATCAGAACATTTTCACTCATTTCATAGTGTGACCAGATTTTCATAATAACAAACTGAGAATAAGGACGAGGGGGAAAAGTCGACCAAGTGGGGTATTTCACTATAAAAATAGATTGATCAAAAATATCTGCTTCGAAGCGTCCACCGCAACCATGTTTGCGTCACTGTTTTCAAGACGGACCTTTATTGCAAACGTAGGCAGCGTTTAAACGGTCCCAAGGGAGAAATGCTACCCGAAATCACAAGCTTGGAATCATTTACAACTACAAAAGGAATGACAAAAATAATGTTCAATTATTAAAAAGTGGAAAATGCATTCACAGCAGTACTTTGAAAAAAAAAAAAAAAACATGTATGTCTTGGCATACAGCTAGCTCCATTGCTTGTCTTGGTGCATCACCGAAAGGCAGAATGGCTGAGGCTATTTATGCACTTGAAAACGCTAACTGATTTAGTAGTCAGTAGGCTGTCATTAAAGTCAAAATTACCACATGGAGCTTTTCAAGAATAAAGGAAAGAACTTCCGCAAATGCAATAGAACTATAGGGTATTATGTGAGAATATAAAGTGTCACTAAAAACTGACTTGTGTTTAGGTGATCAAATTTTGACTGTCTTGATTAAACTGGGACATCTGCTCACTATTACTTCATCAATTAAAAAAAAAAAAATGCTGTGTGTTTTGCTTCTTCCCCTTCCTCAACAAGGAATTGTGGCATGCAACATTGGGTCTTGATATATGAGGATTGCACAGTGGTGACTCTATTCCCTTTATTACCTGACAGTGTATCACCTGAATCAAAGTCATAAGCCATCCTTACTTCTGAAAACAACGAAGCAAAATGTAAATCAAGCCTCATCCTGCAGTTTTAAAGGTATTCCTAAACCTACATCAGCACTTTTTTTCAACTCACACTTTACGCCCAGTAAAAAACACATAAAACTTCCACATGGCGGCCACAACATGAATGCGCTTGTTGCAACATGCTCTAGTTTATAGAATTGTGAATCTCACAGCTGTTGTCTAAACACCAGTTTTCCATTTAGGAACACTATTTACCAAACAAAGCCCAACAATTAGTGCTACACTTTAAAAATAAATAAATAATCTGTAATGATGTTTGTGGGTTTAACTTCAAACCCTCCATTGATAGTTTTTCTTGGAGTCCAAAATTTGATGGATAGAGATTTTTTTTCTCAACAATAATTGTGAAGCTGCTTTGTATTTACCTGTGCTTGTGCGATTAACAACCTGGACAGTTCTGGTGGCTAAATCGACTATTCTATCCACTTTAAATGATTTGAGATCCTCCTCGTCCAGAGCTATGTCTCCCAGAAAGGCAGCTGAAACAGACAAAACAAAAAATGCAACAGGTCAGTTGACGGCAAAGTAGAAGTCCATATTGTGAAGCGCCACTCGCCCGAGGCTTTTCCTGCTGCTCAGACTGAGTGGGTTGCATGGCTTGTCAACATATCAAAATTAAAAAAAAAAAAAAAAAAAAAAAAAACTTCATTGGCTCCTTACCTACACAGAAACAGAGACGTGAATGTTTTGGTTAGCAAAGCCGACTTGTCTGGGCTCCAAATTATAGGATCGAAATGTAAGCAACATATTGCAGCGTTGCGGGGTGGAGTGGGGGATGGGGGGCACAGCTTGGTGAAATGAAAATAAAGTATGAACTCGGAAACCTGGCCCTCAAAATTAACGCGGACAAGTTCAGACCGGTTTGAGTAGACGACGACGTACCGAGTGCTTGGGTAGTTAATGAGGAGCCATCAAATATGATATGACACATTGCCGCTGCCTCCGTGAAGTAATATGGGGCACCTTGAACATGTATTAGTTTTTTTTAATGAGGCCAAGGAGAAGGGAAAAATAACCAAACGGTCCCACTTTACGAGGAATGTGCTTTATGGGATTCCTTACTAAATGCCCCATTTCTATGCAGGAAGGGCTCAGGGTTCTCTCCGCAGAGACAAGGCGCTCACTTTAACAAGCTTTTAACACCAGCACGTTTCCACAATTTATGGCCTGACTTGTATGCAGGCACCGGTGGGGGGAGGCGGCGGGGGTTTCGGGGTTGAAGCAGAGGGGGGTAAGAAGGCAACGTAGTGGCTCTCCAGTCCGTGACTGAACAGGAGATACGTATGAGAGCGGAAAGCAAGAAAGATGGCATGGAACCCGCACTGGCGCTGGGAATGGAGAAAACGGATGTGGGGTGTAAAGAAAATGACAGGCCTCTGCAGGCGCGTTTTCAGGCTCGTGAGGTGGATCACAGACCAGAGATAGGCATTAAATCGAGAACTTAATACCAGCTATTTATCGTGGGTTTATTTTTAACTTCAATGTGTCATCACTGATTACATTTGCAGAGATGTGAGCCAGAACTGTCTGATCAGTAGACAAATGAGGTTTCTCTTTAGCATAGATAGAGATGTAAAAGAGGGGGAAAAAAATGCTTCTTTATTGCCAACAAAGAAAAGCTTAAAAATTCTTGCCAGCAATGTAATGTTAACAAGACACTACATCATTACATTGACCTTAAAACTGTATTTTTTTTAATTAAAAAAAAGAATCTATTTTTAAAACTTTTATTTAAAACTGTTTGCATTATAAGGTGCATAGAATAGAAGCTATAGTAGTGGCTGGGTTGCATCATGCATCCACCAGATGGAGCTGCACTAAAGGAAATGTCAACAATCAGATAAGTCGGTCAAATCTTTCAATCAATAAAAATAAAAAATGATGAATAAAGATGATCTGTGGAAAAAATGTAGAAAAAATGCCTTTTGATGACATTAAAAGACTGGTTAAATCAATGCTACGATGAATCAAGAGTTTAAAAGAGTATAATTATGAGTCAATTAAATATTAAACTTATTTTTTTAATCAAATTGCAACCAAAAACCTTAAAAAATATTTTTTTTCTTTATTTAAAAACAGTTTTTGCATTTTTTTAGTTCATGTTTTTTTTTATTCTTAAACATGTCATTTTCTTATTAAAATTCTACAATTAGCATGAATAAAAACAAAACGTGTAAAAATGGCGATTGGAGGACTACATTCAGGTAAACCTGAAACCAGCATTGAAAAACATCGTTAAAAAAAAAAAAAAAATTGTGCTCAAAATGAATATCAAACAATACTGAATATACAAATGATTGCATCTATAGTATGGCAGACTGACAAGTGTGCCCTGTGCACTTGCACTAAAAAGGTATTGCGCGAGGTAACCATGTCAAACCAAAAGGTATCCATACCTGGATCAAAGTGCACAGCCCTGCTTATTGTCTTTATGAAAGTTGGTAAAACAATGATGTGTATACAAGAGGACAAAATGAGTATTTTTAAGCATATTCAATTGCCTTACATTGACTGGATACAAAACGGTTAAAGGAATATTGTTTAAAGTCATGGGGGGAATAAAAAAAAAATGTTTGAAAAAAATCAATTTAAGCACAGCCACAACTCTTACATTTTTTCCTCCACACAACTATTATTGCAGAATGATTGAATTCAAATGAAATTGCTTTTTCCTCAAAGCCAACTGGGTTGACAATGATATTAAAAATGAATATCAACTTTTAATTTTTGAAAACTCCTTTCTATATCATCACACTAATAACATATGTGCCCAACTCACGTTTTACGTCCAATTTGCCTGACTCATCTTTTTGCGGGAAATGACCCACCAAAATCAAAAATACTGTACAAAACTCTCAAACAGCCAATCAAAGTTACTCTTATATATGATCATCTACTTTTGCTAGCTATCGTGGCAGTAGATTTTAAATTCTCTGTTGACCAATCACTAGTCAGCAGCATAAAAGAAACATTTTAACGCAAGTGATAATGAAAAACCTGTCAGGATAAGTAGGGGGAAACTAATGGAAACAATGTGCTACTCGGCAGGAACTTGGTTCTAGAACGCTCGCTGAATTGGTCATTTTGCATCACCTTGAAAAATTATTGAGGATTCATTTCCTTTAGAACAATTGCTGAGGTCTTTGACAAGTTTGGGACCTGTGGGGAGCCAAAAAAAAAAAAAAAAAAAGATTGCCTAGGGCGCAAGGATAACAACAGTCTTTAAAAGTGAAGCGTAAACGCAAGCAAATTGTCCGGCCTGCGGGCCGTAGAGGATGCACGCACGTGGCTGAATGACAGTGTTTGGAATGAGAGGTTAATGACAGCAATAAGCAGATGTGTAGCGGCAGATGACAAGACAGGGCATGAACGGGGCAGGCTTGAATTCCAGAGGTCAGAAGCGATCTTTCATCTGAGCTTGCGCTTAGAAGACGTTCCACTCACGATCGGCACTGGGAAAAGTGCAGATTAATGACTTGCTAATGACGACGTTGACAAGGGAAAGCTACCAGATGACAGAAACTGGCACGCTACCGATTTAGCTTCGGAACAAAAAAGAACAATCTGTACTCTCGGTCCAAATCAAGAGCAGAACAGTCTGCTGGCACTGTTCTGACTGCAGACAAACCGCAAGTAGAGGACACATCCTGTCACGTGGAAGGTCAATTTGCACCATGTCAGACACGCTGCGCGAGGGCCCAAGCCTGTGAAGTTCACATGGGGCCGCGCACTCTGGCCACGGCCGCCGACCGACCATCCAGCAGAGCGGCGGGACGCGCCGCCTAATCCGTAGCGTCATTGTTCTCAGACAACAGCGGAGATTGAAGTGAGCAAATGAACGGCAGGGCAGAATTAGAACCCGTTTCCCCCGGGCACGGCCGTCGTCCCGGAGATGCAGTCGCAGGTTTATGGGAGGACTCGGAGGGATTTGAAATTAATCCCCTTGCCTCCTCGTTTTAATTATCCACAGACATGATTTTAGGCATCTTTCGGGCTGGGATTGAGGACAAGTCACGGAGAAAGGTGATAAAGCCATGGTGATACACAGCCTACTAATGACGCTAAATGTAAACACAGTAGAGTCATGTGAGACACTGTGGATTATAGCTCTGCCCAGATGGCTTCCCGCATATTACTCATTACCGAAATGACAACAGCTGTAGGTATAATGCGAATATGAACACAGATTGGTGGTTTTACTGCTCCGCGTCACACACCTTTTCAGGTAAACGGTCGGCATCATTCGCACACGTGCCAATCCATTCAATTAAAGTCATGAATTTTGGAAAGAAGAGTTTCATTTCCCCCCCTAATTTTGTCCCCGGTTAATCTAGACCGCCATAATCCTTCTCTCTTTCCTCCCTCTCGGCTTTCGTCATATTCAGTCAGATTATACGGCCGATCGCAATCGAATTAATCCCATTGATTCATGTAATGCCCAAGCCGCGACCTCTGCGGTGTCAAACACACCAGGATGCCAAATGAATCCCCTCACTTGAATAGCAGACCATGACATCTGCCACTGAAACCTGCACAAACATCAATACTAAGCCTATAGACACACAAGCGGCAGCCTATATTTAGCAGGACTGTTAGAACGGCTCTGCGACTTTGGGTTTTTTTGCGCATGCAAGATCCGCTGATGAAGAATGAGAAAGTCAAGGCAACGTGTAAGCCAGGAATGCATCACAATACCCTGGCACCGCCTTTCACAGCCTGTGTTTGGTAACAAACGCTGCATTTGAATCCCAATGGAAGCCAGCTGTGTATTGCGTTAAGGTGATTACCATTTGATGACTGTGTAAGTATCGCTATCAAGCTTTCATTGTAGCAACCCTTTCTGATCAATGCAGGAGAGTGGAACCATCGTGGTCCGACGCAAAAGTTAAAGCTCGCACTTGCGATGTGCCGAGCGCTGTGACACGCAACATCCTGGGCGACTCGATAACCCTCAACTCACATTAAAACTCCAGTTGCCTTAAAATGCCACTGTTATTTCCTTAACTGCGATTCTGTCCTCCCACTACGAGCAGCCTGTGCACTTTAAAGTTCATTCCAAGGTTCTTTTAATTGTATTCAGTGCCCTTGACGACCGCAGATGTCAAAAATCAATTTTAACTGAAGTGGCAGTGAATGAGTTAAAAAAATTGGCCCTGCTTTACTCCTCTGAGCTGACCAGCTACTTCTGGATGTACTGAGCTCTTTGCAAAAGCTCAGAGGGAATGGAACTTTTTTCAGTTGCTGATCCCACACTTTGGAATGACCTCCCCCTGCCTAGTAGACAAGCACCATCACTGTTCATTTTTAAAACCCGTACTCAAAGCCATTTTTACTCCTCGGATTTGAATCTGTTGTGAGACTCTTCTTCTTTTTGTGTTTTCCTGTTGCCTCACTGATTAGCCCATTCACCGCCAGCCAAGTATAAATGGATCTTTGACGCCTATAGCCGTCAGTGGTAGTGAATGAGTTAGTCGGCCAGCCGATTTAATCAGCTGATATCAACGATTTTTACAATCTGCAAAGGTCTGTTGATTCTTTCTCTCTGTGGTACAGTTAAACAAACACTAAAGGGCAATGTACTATAACCCGTTAACTGCATGCTCAACCATTTGATTGATTTTTTTAACAGTAATTTGCGCACTATAAGGCACACCTAAATGTCTTCAATTTTCTTAAATGCTGACAGCGCGTTTTATAATCTGATGTGCTCTATACAGCGCATAAACATCTAGTTTTCAAAAAAATAAAATAATTAAAATTTTTACCACTGCATTTCAGTTACAAATGTATTTTTTTTACCATTCTATTTTCATAACGCTCTCTTTGATTTTATAGTTTAAATCCAGAAAGTGTTTTAAAACAGAACAATATGTTGTAAAGTTTTTGGTTGCAATTTGATTAAAAAAGATTCATATTTAATTGATTCCAAATTCAATTCTTTTAATTACTTGATTCATCTTAGCATTGATCTAAACAGTCTTTTGTTTTTCATTGAAAAGGAATACATTTCAAAAACTTGCAAATGAATGTTTTCTTAATGACCAACAGTATGTTTTAAATATAATAATAGGTCTAAGTTATCGTTAAATTATATTACATGGAGGGTGGCACTTCTCTGGAGGCAGCCTTGTTTGTTATAGCTACGGACAATGGTAAATGTAGCACCTGCAGCGTCTCCTGCTGTCCGTAGTGAAAAATGGTCTAATTTTCACACATTATCCCTTTAAGGCAATAAAAAAAAAAAAAAATTCTTTAACTCAATGAATTTGAGTTTTCAAATAATCTGGCGATGAGTCTGAATTTATTCTGCAAATATTGGAATAGACATTTTGCCTAAAATTTAGCCCAAAAGAAAAATGTCAATCAAAAAAAAGCATGGGTTGCTTACATTGGGAACTGCTCTTTCTGGGAGCAAAAAAATACCGAACAGACCACTGTTGCGACCATGCCTCTGGTCGGACTGTCAAAACAAAAGTGTGCCGAAGCCGTTTGTGTCATACGTTACTTGTTATAGTACTGTTTATTTTAAAGCATTTACTGGCCTGACAACGTTTGGCTGTTTTTACTATAGAGTAGATTGACAGGCAGCACACTCTTCCTGTGTGGCCCAAAAAGCTTAAAAAAAAAGAAACAAATAAAATAACAGATACTGTCCCATCCCTATTAGTTCCATCCCCCCATTTTCTAGAGCCGCTTATCCTCACAAGGGCGGTAGGTTTGCTGGTGCCTATCCCAGCTGACTTTGGGCAGTAGGATGCGGACACCCTGAACAGGTTGCAGAGGACCCAGAGACGAACAACCATACATGCACCCAATCACACCTAAGGACAAGTTAGGATGTCCAATACACCGGCCATGAGTGTTTTTGGAATGTGGGACAAAGTCGGAGTGCCTGAAGAGAACCCGTGCGGGCTCGGGAAGAACATGCAAACTCCACAGAGGCGATGGGGTGGATTTGAACTCTTGTCTCTGAACTGTGAGGCGAATGTGCTAACCACTGCTCCACCGAGCCGCTCACTATGTGTTCCTGACTGGTAAATATGTCTATCCTGCCTGGGTCATTTTACTTTTACAAAAGAGGAGCTAATCATTTATTATATTAGTGCTGACCTGTATTGGCCGCCCATCATGGGTTATTAGTTTATCCACCCCTCGCGGCAGGTTGGCTGCTGGAAAAGTCAAGGCAAAAATGTTTGCATGAGGTTTTTCTTTGTGGTGTAAACAAATGGTGAAACGCAACGAAGTGTCACACTTGTGGAGAGAGGAGGGAAAAGATGACTTGATTTTGATGATGAGTGGCAATCATATTTTTGTTTCTTGACAGTGGAAAGTAAGAAGGGGAAATTATATCAGAGCGCCATGATGTTATCCGTCACACAATTTATATCAGGGTAACACGATTAACATAACCCCCTTTGCTGAAGCATGTAAATTGAGATATTTGGATGAGGCTGACCTGAACCCGAATATTGACTGCATGTAATCGTAGCCATCATTTTTAACTTTGTTTTTCGTCTTCAGTCTGATTGTTTGGCTTTGTGTGTCAAATGCGGTTGTTTTCAGAGTCATTGAAGCAAAGTTGGTTCTAATGTAAATGTGTCACTCACTGTAATGTCCTTGGCAACTGCTTGGCTTGACATTTCCTAACAAGGCAATTTGAGCAAAAGGTGGGAGAAAAAAGCCAATTTGCTTATCTGCTCATTTGAGAAAGATACACAAGATATAATTAGAAAGAAAACTGGCTGGAGTCTCATCTGCCACGGTTGGAGAGTCAAGTAATTATCTTTGCAAAAGCCTGAAGTCTCATTCGCCACAGCGGAGATGAAGACCATCAGCGCGCTGCAGCTTCCAGCTTAATGACTAGAGAGCGACCGAAGCTACAAAGGGCAAGCAGCAAGCGACTACGTTGCCTTCAACATTTCACACTACATCAAGCTCATTAGCAAATTGGATTTCACAGCTCTTCCCACCGCTGATTACCGAAACACCTCATAGCGTCAGCTGCTTATTTGGAATTTTTAAAAGGTGACAAAATGCAACGCTAGCGCCCTAGGACAAACAGAATGTAGACAGCAGGAATTTGAGCTTTTTGGATTTGTTGATTTGACCCTTGGAGTTACCAGGAACAGAAATAAATAATGAAGAGAAGACTCGTCAGGGTTAGCTAATTGAGAATCTATAGAGCCATTGAAATCAGCCTACCGCCACCCTAACCATCTGAAACATTTGTTGCTCCTTAAGCTCCGCACTTATATTACTTAGCTCTGACGACAAACATATTGTTCCAACTAATGCACTGAGACCATGCCAATTGAGCAGGCCCCTAATCACCTGAATCCTGCCGAGAGAAGAGTGGCAGGGGTCCTGTCATGTAAAAAAAACACACCCGGTGTGGGCTGGCCTCTATGGGGCCCGCGTTCCATGATAAAAGAAAAAGCATCTGTTTAAATGAAGCTTGAAGGCCCCCATCATGAAGTTCAGCAGACGGCCCAATCACATTACCAGAGCAAAACCAAGGAGTGGGGCTGTATTGTCATCTGGTTTTAAAGCTGCCTTCTTTCCACAAATGCAGTTGAAACAGAGCCATACATTCAAAGCATTTTTTTAAATCTATACTCAGAATTGTGTTTTTTCAGAAATTAGCAAGCTTGGTGCATTGGTTTGAAATGAGTTTTTCAAAGTGTGCTTTTTTACCCCTTTTTTTTTGTGAGGATGGGCAGTAATTAAAACAGACGAGTCCTTTATTAGCAATGTTAACAAAAAAGAAAAACAAGGAGATAAGAGAGTGGGGCAAGCAGAAAACTCTCAAGGCTCCCAAATGAGATTTTGTTAATGTGATTAAAAAAATAATAATAAAATAACAAAAACAACTTTGAGCATACAGCGCAGAGTGATATGTTAAAAAAGTTGTTGTGACTTTTGGCTTGTCCCGTCAGGGGGTCGCCACAGCTTGTCACTTGATATCTTTGTCACCATTTTGAAACCATATGGTCTTCGTGATACTGTAAACCCATTTTACATACGGGCTTGTTTGGTTTTGGGGTCATTACTGGGAATCAAACCTACAAAGGATGAAAGCGCCATGTGTTCAAAAACCATTGGGCGTCAAAATTTGCAGCGACTTTGCAATTGGTTGTTCTAATGATATTTTAGTCAAACTTTTTAAACGTGCGCTTCAAGTTATATGAGATAACCTCCTAAGACCAAACCTATTCATTCATGTCTCACTATAGTGGATGTTTGTTTTTGGTCTGCATGATTCATTCAACCTCCCCCACTAAGTCCTGGTGTGCTCCGTGGAGGACATCCTGGCATTTCCAGTGGTATCTAATGTGTTTTGGCGGGATGCAATTATCTTTTGCTGTCTTGTTGAGACAAAATGGATGCAAATAAATGGGCTGGGTCTCAGGAGGTCATAAACAGAACATAATTAAAGGAATCATTTGGGAAATTGAGAAGCCAAACTCAATTAACCGACAACAGTTTCAATATTTCAATAACATAAATACAAAATCAAGTATCTGTACTCATACAGCGGTGCCTTGAGATCTAAGTTTAACTTCTAACCAGGTTTGACACTCAAAACGTTTTAACAAGCACTTCTCATTGAAATGAATGAAAATAAAAAACCTACAAAAATGTTATAGTCAAGGTTTTTAGATTTTAATTAACGGGCGGCACGGTGCCATCCACATCTGCCTTACATATGGAGGTCGTGGGTTCAATTCCAGCTCCAGCTGTGGAGTGTGCATGTTCTTCCCTTGCCCGCCTCTGGGAACGCCACATTCCCAAAAACATGCGTGTTAGGTGTACCGGACACTCCAAATTGCTCTTGTGATGTGTCTTGCTCTTGTGAACGGTTGTCTCTGTGTGTCCTGTGATTGGCTGGCAACCAGTACAGAGTGTACTCCGTCTCCTGCCTGAAGGCAGCTGGGATAAGCACCAGCAAGCCCGTGATCCATAGCCACCATGGGGGCAGTATAAGACCAAAAGATAAAAATAGAAATGTTCATAGAGAGGTCTCAATTTTCAGCACGACACTAAGACTAATCATTCTTCACAGAAGATGAAGAATCTATCACTGGGAGTCTGGTTTTATTGCATTGCAACATTATGTTGGTGACTATAACTTAGTTGGTGAAATGGGTCATCCACTGGCCACATTGTTTGTGCTTTGAATCCCGGCTCTGACTGTCTGCTGTTGAAGTGTCTTTGGGCAAGACACGCAATCCTTTGGGTAGGAATTGTAAATGTGAAAGTGTTCTTCATTGCCTTACCTAGAAATTCCTTGAACAAACTGGGTTAAACCACTGCAACATAATACAAAATACAGATGAGCTTTGCAGTTACTTTAAATACTTAATTCTCTGTGGTTCACAAACCAAGTTGGAGCGGCAATAAACAGCTTGAAGCCATTTTCGTATAAATGTTCTCTATTTGTATCTGCTAAACTTCAGCTTGTTCTGAAGTGATTTGAGTCTTTATCATCATATCGTGATTTCATCTCAAGTCTGCGCTCTCTAGCCAAAGCAAAAAAATAAATTGTCGAGACGCTTGAATCTCAAATCACCGCTGCACTTTGTTCGGTGCGGGGGAAAAAAAAGTATCGCCTTCCCTGGTAAACACATTAAAAAGGCTTGTCTTGTACTACCGCCGTGTTCTTGGCGTGATAGTGAGACAGTGAGTCAAACTGGCACAAAAGGAGCTGCTGCCATTTTACTGTAACACCTGGCAAACTGGAAGAATTGTGGGGGCGGGCGGGTGGTAGGGGCAGTCTAATAATACGTTGCTTTCTATAGGGTCGGGTTGTAGTATATGAAGAAGCGCTGGCTCCTGTTGAAATATTTTGATTATTGTTTGTGTGTGCATGTGCCGAAGGATACAATCACTGGCATTGGGTGGAAACCTCACATGCTTCCAAGCCATCACTCTTCGGAAACCAAAAAATGGCATGTTTGGTGAGCTATTAACATTGCTTCGTCAAAACACATCACGACATTTTCAGAACTTTGAGCTTTAGTCGGGAAAGATAACATTCACTCGGGCGGACTGAGCAACCGTATTCATTTCTGGGGGAAAAAAAAACTGTGTTGTTGGCCAAATTTTGACATGGTAGGTCATAGCCCAATAACAGCATTATGAACGCAAAAAAGTATAGTGTATGATGTCAGATTGTGGAGCTAGACATGATATAATAACTGACAAAGGTTTATAGCGTCACTGAGAGGAAGTTTTTAATGGGGAACATTAAACACAGTGTGACTCGAAACAGCTGAATATTTTGAATACACCCCGAAGGGTAAAAAATGCAGCTGCTGTCTTTGAAAATAACTAAAAAACAGGTCGAGCACTGACCGCAAGAGGAATGACATAAGTCACTGTTTGTCTGGCCTGCACCTTCCAGCCTTGCTTTCCTTTGGCACAAGGTGAATGACCTACAGTCAGCGCCGGCTGGTCCGAGAGGAGGAGGAGAGAGCTGAGGGAATAAGGGAGGCGAGAAAACCGAATTTTGTAAAAGAGGAAAAAGGGGAGGAGGAGGACTCTGGGTCAGTCCGTCTGCAGCCAAGATTAAAAGCATGCAGGAGCCAAAAAAGCTTTTGTCAAAAATCAACACATAAATACTAACAAAGAGGTCTGGGCTTCTTCAGTGGAATACACGCATGTCTTGCAAAGTCAACTTCATCTACAGTATGAGCGCAACCATTTACGTCAAAGCCTCTGCCGCCGCTGTCATGATTATCAGCAAGCAGAGCATGACGGCGTATCACCAAGTTTTCGTCTTGAAAAGAAGTGGATCGAATTTCCGTCGCGTCTTAAATGTCTCCCTGGGATCTTGCCAAGTCGGACTTCCGCAGGTTGTCGGAGACAGAGTTACATGAGCTTTATTGCACTCCTTTGGGCCGATCAATGCCAATTTGTGTCATATCCTCTTGTCATTTCATTCCGAAAGAGATACACCCGAAGAATTTGTGAAAAACTTTTGATTATGCTGACTATAAATGCAGTCACCCATTTTACGCATCATTAAGACAAAATGGTTTGATTTTTTCCATGGAGGAGACAATTGCCTCTTTAGTGATGTACGCTCTGGCTCTATTGTTTTGCGTAACCAAATAGAAGAAAGAGGAAAAACTTTTCTTTTTTTTCTTCTTAAATCGAGGAAGCTGACATGGCTATTTAAAATCAGTCGAAGAGAAAACTGCACATGGGCCCTAAAATGAACA